>NC_089857.1:21291783-21609283 GCF_036373705.1 Amia ocellicauda
CAAATGACAGTTCAATAGCCTAGTAGATTTCTAGAACAGGAGAAGCATTATTTATTGTTCAAGGGTGTGAAACTGAACGCTGGCTCCTTACACTCCAGTCCGTTGTGAGGAAGTCGGCATCTGAAAGGTATTCACTCGCCCGCACCACATCATCAATGTCAGAGAAGAAATCCATGTAGTTCTGCTGCAAATACATGTTGAAAAGATCCCCAGACATGTGCGATTTCTCCACCACCATCTACACATGACGCAGAGACAAGCAGAGACAAGTTAGCTCACCGCGCTTCATAACATGACAAACACTGGCTCAATTTTACTTTTAAGAGAAACCTGATGCAGTATTTGAGAGTAAAAACATATAGTGAGCTAAACTAACTGTCAGGTGAGCCCTGAGACAATGCGGGAATGGAGGCGCACACAGTCTCATACCTCAGGCTCAACGAGCAGCGTGTCTCTCTGGTGCTCTGACAGGTGGGCTGGCAGGCTGGATACCTCTGGCTGCTCACAGGCCTCCCCTGTCAATCACACAATCAGACTTGGAAGTTAGCTGCTCCCAACAAACCCACTTCCACAGGGAGATTTTCAGGGATTTTTTGCCTGGTGCTCCAGTTTCCTCCCACATCCCACAGACAGACTTAGGTTGAATGGCTATTCTAAATTCCCCTGTACTCATGTATATGTGTGTGTGTGTGTGTGTGTGTGTGTGTGTGTGTGTGTGTGTAGACCTGCAATTGGTGTCAGATCTGGGCTGTAGATGATTGTAACATTGATTAAACTAGTTTCGGTGGCACATTGCTACCAAACCCAAGATGCCTGTAAATATATATGCTCTCACTTACGTTTACAGTACAATATCTTTCCCAGAGCTCTGAACAGGAAGAGCGAGGCATCTTTGCCTCCGATGGCCTGGACTGCCTCTTGTTTCCCAGAGGGCTTTGCAGATTTGCCCTTACTCTTCCCTTTGCCCCGGCTAGTTATAGATGAGGGTTTCCCTTTCTTCAAGGACCAAAGGCTGTTTTCAAATGTTTGATCTGGAAAACAAATACTTGTGCAACTATAGAAAGTGCCAGAACAAATTGAACTCTCTGAGATATTTATCCTTAAGATTTTTTTGTTGGAGTTTCCAAAAGCCATACTTTACATTTTGGCACGTTTGGCCACAGCCCCTACATATCACTCTTAACATTCCAGTCAATATCTCAGGTAGGTTGGCAAAGACTTTGGGCAGAAATTTAAGGGAGATTTAAAAAAAAAAAAAAAAAAAAGGTTGGGGGGGAATTAAGATGCTTTTGATTCTATGCATTTATGCTATTTTAGTTTGTAAGTCCATGTTTAGTGTCTGGTCGCCCCCACCTGTGAGAGAGGAGAACTGCAGGCTGTTGATGGCGCTGCGGATGTCCCCCGAGCTCCCCGAGCACAGCAGCTCCAGAGACGCCTTGTCAGGTATGCACACCTTCCCTCCACTCTGCAACAGAACACAACTCTCAAACACTGTCTTCACTAACACAGGTGCTATTTCTATCTGCCTTTTGAATTCCATTTTCCATCTTCTCGTTTTTTTTTTTCCTTTCGAAGATTCCATTTCTCCTTCTGTGTCCAATTAAACAATCGCTTGAGCTTACTATGAAGTTTCACTTACAAATAAGTTGCACAAATATAATACACTGTTGTTAAGGAACATTAGATTAAATCATTCTCTTCTCCTACTGCATGTATTCATTTCATGTAACTTAAGCATCAGCATCACTTTTATCCCCAGTTTTATTTACAGGAGTTTAAGGGACCATGTTTTCCCATACAAAATCACTTATTCAGGGAATAACATTCCCCTAAAAACACCCCCACATGACGTGGCCAGTATGGGGAGCACTCACCCTGCTTGCTTCCTGGGAGGCCAGTCGACTCAGAACCTTCATCATGCTGGTAGGAGCCACCGGGTTAAAACTGCAAAGGGCATTGGAATAAAGACAGAAGACACCATTAAAAACCATTACTACTTAATATGTCTACTGTCTGCTCAAAAACATGATATAGCACAGAGGTTCTAGCCTTTCACGAGGCTGTAGAGTAAATGCTACCTTATATTGCAGATATTAAGCTCATCCTGGATGTCCTTTGGGAAGAGCAGTCGGGAGTTGCTGTCCCCACTGAGACTGTCTGAGATAATGAAGATAAGGGGACACCTGCCCGTCTTCACAAACCGCCTGATCACATGACCACACAAAGGAGGGAAAGAAAAAACACCCTGAGTGATATATTTTGTTTTGTTTAACATTTGACACAAGGGAGAAAAAAAAAAAAAAGTCAACCTCACCTCAAGATGTCGTGTAAGCAAGTTGGCTGCCTATAAAACTGATTTGGGAGATCCTGTTATAGAAGGGAGAAAGAAAAGGAATAAGTTATTAAAATGAATAATATTCCTCACAGCATTGTCTGTTAATCCATCTTTTTCTTCATTGTACCACAAACCACCTTTTCCTGTGACTCTAGACAGACATTAGGATAATAAAGCAATAACATACATTATATTTCACCAGCATGTAAGCAACGTCTTAATTCCTGTTTATTTTGACTTACCTCAACGAGGATGACCTTCCTGGCACTGTCCGCACTGTCTCCCAACATCTGCAGGCGACTGTATTTGTTGGCCCTCAGGAGAAACTCTTGGAAGACAGCAGTCTGGGAGCCACTGGAGAAACTATTGAAATGGGACCCTGTCAAGAACAACAAAAACAAAAGAATAACAAATGATTAATAGGAACTTGTCAAATAAGTGTATTAGAAAACCAAGTCAAAAACTAAAACACTATTATCTGTGGCCGGCGAGCACTGAATGTGATTTATTTATTGTATAAAGATCTGAAGAAATGCATCAGCAGCTATTTAGACTTGAAATACCACACCAATGTCCTGTGGTTTCTGTTGTATAAGTTATAAAAGGAAAAAAATCTAAACTATCAGATTTGTTTTTGGTAAGATGTGCTCATAAACATTAAAATGTATGCAAATAATGTATTTGAGAAATTATAAAGGACTTAAAGTGGAATAAAATAAATAAAACAAAACCTAATGAAACCGAAGCAGCTGCAGCCGTCCCCTACTTGCTATTACACTATTTCAAATACTGAACACAGATAATTGGGGCAAAAAAAGTCTTTCATCAAATACAGTAGATTTTTCTGAGAGTTTTGAATCCCTGAAGCAGCGGAATGACTCACGGGGGTCAAAGGTCTGCTTGAAGTCCTCAGTTTTGAATTCAGTGGTGGTGCTGGGGTTGCTCCACTCCTGAACATGAACGGCCAGCTCCCTGGTTAACACCTGGATGGTGGCTGTCTTCCCACAGCCCGAAGGCCCGGTCATCAGCAGAATAGGTCCACCCTATCAAAACACACCGTGCAGGTTTTTAAATGCGGCCCCAAACCTCTACTGATCATGAGCAAAACCTAATATTTCACATTCATTTTTACTAGGACACATTTAACCTAACACTGTGTGTAAAAACATGTCTAAGCTCCATACAGAATAGTTTTTCAGAAATGTTAATGACAAATATGTTAAAGTCGTTAGAGAATTGAAGAAATACAATCTGTACCTTCTTTAATGGGTTGTCCACATGCGATTTTAACCAGTTTTCAACTTCCTCAATTTTCTTCTTGTGAACTGCGAGTTCAGCCTACAGACAAAAAAAATGTAAAAGCTTTTCTATGACATCAGTTTTCTTCTGTAGACATCAATGGCATAACTGTAAACCAAGTTAGCGTCCAGTACCTGCGTCGAGGGCGAGTGTTTCTCCACCCAGGGCTCATTGTGGCTCTGCTGGGGGGCGTCTCCTCTGGGGGGACACGGCGGCTGGGATGCGGGCGCGGCTGCCCTCCTCTTCGGGGGCCGTTTGCTGCCGGGGTCCGAAACCGATGACCGAGCCGTGCTGTTCAGATGTCTGTTCGCTCGTGTTTTGGGGGGGACTGGTGTCAGACCGGCTCCCCCGAAGAGATCGCCGAACGATGGCTGCACCCAGCTCGTCAACTAAAACATCAACACAAACACACCAGACAGGATGGAAGTGGAGATAAATCCCCTTAATCGGGACTAAATGAAACCTGGTAACAATATATAACCATATAACAATATGAGCACCTACTTATTCGCATGCATTAAATATTGTATACAAACTCTTACGCCTTTTGAACAAGCAGGAATGACTGAAAAACAAGTTAATGATTATCTGCCTTTTTAAGTCTAATACATACACAACCCAATGTTTTAAAATGATTTTAAAGTATTATATTTAATTTTTCATTCACGTAAATACACCACATGCAGATATGAACAATTCGGATTGTTTTATACTTACTTGAAATGCGATATTAAAAAGGTTTGCTGCAAGAAACTCACCTTACTAGTAGATGCCTTTCTCCCGAGAGAAAGTTTTGACATTATCAGCTTTGGCAATTCCCATCCGCACACTAAGATCTTTGCAACATCTAAAATAAAGTGAATGCGTTGTGCAGATATATTAAATAAATACAAAAACAAGTGTTTTAACCTGTTCTTTGTTTAATTTCTTCCATAAATGACGTGGAAACAGACAAACGTTTTCAACAAACACAACTACTTTCCCTTTAAAAACAAGGTCCTCCGTGAACTGCGGCGCGGTGTGATGACGTCACCGTCACCGCCTTCGTAGTGCCCATTCCAGTAAGTCAATCTGCGACAGGGTTTCTCGGGTAAACATCATTTAATTTTTGTCGCTGTGTCCAATCTAGTTGTATTTATACACGGTACATAGTTATATATTTACCTGCCTTACATTTTGTAAAAACGAGCACGCTGACGTCTCTGCAAAGTCCTAACTTACTTCAAAAGTCAGTGCACGCTGTTTCGGCGTCACGTGTAGGTAGAACCGTTTTTAAAATGGTGAAGAGACCGAATATCCTCCTGACAGGTGAGTCTTGCCAAGCACTGTAATAACATACCGGACAGAGGGGAAAAAAAGTCCTGCTGCAGCTGCTGTATTGTTAAATGATTAGAGACACATTTCTCACTCGCCTGACTGGTCAGTGATGTGTTATTTACCTAATAAACATGATGCACGGCCCTGGCATCTCTTCGCAGTCGGAGTTCGAAATGCTAAAAACATGTTTCGGGATTTTATCTTAAAATAAACTTGGCAAACATTTTCGGGAACCCTGCATCACACGAAGAATCTCATTGTATCCCTGTAACGTAAAGTATGTATATGCAATAGCACGTGTGTATCATTTTGTTGTTTTAATGCAGGTGCAGTTTACGACGTTTTTATTTTCTTTTTACACAGGGACCCCCGGAGTTGGGAAGACCACTCTGGGTAAAGAACTTGCTCAGAGGACTGGGCTGACCTATATCAATGTTGGGGATCTGGCGAAGGAAGGTGAGACACTTAGTTTACCTGACACACAGACATTTCACAATAACAAGTAACATTAATAACATGTTTTGTGTAATGTGTATTCAATTGCGTGGTATGGTTAAAAATGCTAATACTAACTATTCATCTTTTTCATTGACAACACAGGGGAGCTGTATGATGGGTTTGACGAAGAATATAATTGTCCAGTGTTGGATGAGGACAGGGTGAGTATCATTTTACAAATATTATACCAGTTAATTGTTCACTTCCTAGATTGTTTTGCAATACAAATGCTGTAGTATACTATAACTAACATCTACATTATGTGTACCTTTACTGAGCTGAGCTGTATGGGAAGTTTACTGTACAGGAAACCTTTGGGGAGGGAGGGATACTGTATATTGCTACTGTGTGTCTTTCTTTTCTTGCATTTTGCTCCAGTTAATAATCAAACATGTAAAATGAGAATGCTGAGTGTTCATTATTCTTACAATAATGTGCATTGCTATAATTGAGCAAATCCTGTCTTTTATGTTGGGGCTTGTGCCCTTGTATGCAAGTTTCACAGTAGTGTGTTGGCCTTCTATTGTTAAAGACCGAGCCAGTTAGTCAGATATTTTCTGTCAGTCAGCATGTGTTCAATGAAAGTGGGGGGCACTGTGTGTTGGAGTTGCAGGTGGTTGATGAGCTGGAGGAGCAGATGGCAGAGGGCGGTGTGATCGTGGATTACCACGGCTGTGATTTCTTCCCTGAACGCTGGTTCCACATCGTGTTTGTCCTTCGCACTGACAACTCCTTTCTGTACGATCGGCTGGAGAACAGGTCAGTGGCAATGGCTTTGTGTTCATCTACTTTTATATAACTTGACAGTTTGTGATGGGGTTGTCATAGCTGGGCTGTTGTGGCCTTCGCAGCTGAATAAAGGAAACTCCTGTGTTGTCTCCAATGTGTCTGTTTTAATCTTTAGGAACCCAGGGTGATGCATATGTCACATAAAGGCCTGGACAACTTTGACAATATAAGGACATACACGTTAGATGTGGTTCTTAAGGCTTAATGTTAATTATATCTCTGCAGCGCCAGTACACTAATATATAAGCATTGACTTTGCAATAAAATCATGTAAAGAGGAAGGGGGAAACAAAATCCTAGTTAGAAATGTTTATCAGAACTTCACTGAGCTACCAACAGCACACAACATATTAACATTCAGCAATTCCATCAGTGTGTGAGTGTCAGTGCTCTGCCTGCTTCACAGGCTGTTAACCTTTCTCTTTCAGAGGTTACGTGGGGAAGAAGCTTCAGGATAATATTCAGTGCGAGATCTTTCAGACTATCTATGAGGAGGCCATGGAGTCTTACAAGCAGGAAATTGTCCACCAGCTGCCTAGCAACGAGCCTGAGGACCTGGAGAGGAACTTGGAACAAATAGTGCAGTGGATGGAGCAATGGATGAAAGACAATAATTGAGTACAGATGGACATAGATACACACACACACACACACACACACTCACAATCACTCGCTACCACAAACAGTCCCTCTCTATGCCAATCTTCAATCTCTTTGTCACAGATATCTAAACTATTGTGGATGGTTTTCAAAAATGTTTACTCCAAACATGATATGCATACCCAAGGGGAGGAATTTACTTTTTTTTTTTTCACATTATTATTATTTTTTAGTTTTTATTTCTTGGCAGACACCCTTAGCCAGGGTGATTTCAGTGAACCTAAGTGGTTCTACACAAAGCACTTCCTTGGAGACACATTGGAAATTACTGGATCAAAAGGTCTTGAAAAAGAGTGTTGAAGTTCAGATGCACACTTCACTGCCCTGTTCAGTGTGTAGTGATGTTTGTATTTTACCACTGTGGGAAATTTTCCGGTTATCTGCAATTTCCTAGTGATTTTTTTTTTTTTACAGTCTGAGACACTGCTTCATTATGTCGTTTTCACTGCAAGATGCATATACTTAAATTGTTGCTAATATAACAGAAATGTTTACTTCAAAAGAAACCTAGTCATAGTTCCAGTAGTAGCATGATAAGGACATACTGTAGCAGTAGTGTTGTTAAATTCAATTTAAACACGAGGGTCAGCTCAAGTCCCCACATCATGTTGGTTGCTTTGTGTTGCCAATTAATTCTAACCTAAATACAGTTATAAGCAATGTACATGTTATTTTTCCGATCAGGATGCGTCATAAAATACGGGACTGTTGTACTTGCAAGTAATCCGCAAATAATCCCCTTACATTTAATAATGTCTGTCCATGAACATTTGTATTCTATGTTGTCTGCAATTTTCTGCAAGGTTATATAACTATTATTATATGTATATAACTAGAATTATACTATTATAGTATGTATTATTTCCGTGAAATATTAGTAAGAAAGAAAACACTTTTCTATTGATGTGTATGTATAAACTTGGTATTGCAGAATGTGAGGTTTGTTGAAGGTCAATACAGTACTGTAAATGTCATAAGATGATTTGTATTCAATTACAAAGGATTGGAAAAAATAAATAACCCAAATTCATAAATAAATAAATAAATAAGTGAAATGATCTGCTTTCTCCAATACTGTGCACACATCAGTCTCAGACCCCAAGCGTAACCAATCACAGCGGTTTCTCAGTTTGTCTCGAATCAGAGCAGTTCCTCAGTTTGCAAGGTCATAATTTGTCTGTGTTTTGCCTGCCTATCTGTTCACACACAGATATATTTGGTGCCAGCAAAGCTTCAGTAAATTGAAGGAATAATTCAAGCATTTAATATTACACATCTTGAAAACTTATTCACATTGAAAGGATTGAAATCAATAGTATAATTTATATCTAATTATTGTGGTATGTGAAGCAAACTCTGGTTCAGAAGAAGGAGGAAGATAACCATGGTCTCAATCTCAGGATGTGTGATCTATTATTCCACATTTTTGTGTGTTGTTTTTCTATGCTACCTAACAATTCTGATAGAATGAGCTGAGGAGGATGTAACGGGGGAGTATCTGTTGAACACGTCCGAGTACAGCAGTGGGCTGGCTAGTGGTGTGATAACTTCCTAATAATAATTTTGTATTATTATTTTTGCAGGTATGGTCATCATGGGAAATAAGGAAAATTATACAGAACAATATAAATGTGCAGCACATTAACTATTAAATGATAATTAACTTGATTTATTCCACTAATTGTTGATATATACTCAGTGATGTTTGTCAGATCTCATGAAAAAAGGCACATTATTTGCCCAATGGTTTAAAATTAAATTAACTAAAAAATGTTTTGGAAGCTGACTTATGGTTCCCTTTAACTATTATTTATACCCTGACACAATGACTAAATGGATGGTGGGTAATAAATTATATTGAAAAATTTATGTTAAGATAAACAAATTAAATATGTGCTGTAAGTGAGGGCTGAAATATGATATGTATGAAAATGCAGAACTGTCCTCATCAGAAATAAGTGACAATACAATTCCCTTTGTGCTGGTATTTATTGAAATGGAAATGATTCAAAATTATACTAACTTTATGCTGAAGAGTTCCAGTGTTCTGGAGATTATGAGAAACAGCCCTTTAAGACAAACACTGGTGGCTGCCTGGGTTAAAACTGGTACAAGGTCACAAGTTGATTGCAGTTCATACAAAGTTAGCATTTTATTGACTATGATAAAAAATAATATTAAAAGTATTATTTGGTTGAGCAGTTTATTATACTTTTTAGATACTTGTCCTTTCTTTAAACATCTCAGCACTACAATATGACATAATTTATGAGAGCATTGTGCTTGGAAGCATCCCAAACAATGTTCACGTTCAAATGAAGAACAGAGGAACTGATTTATTTTAGCCAAGTTTAAGAAAGGGAACACTTCTAATGACAGGAAAACAGAACAATGGCAGTTATAATGGTAACCATGGACACAGGAAATTTAAGGGAAATTTGAAACAATCGTTGTTATGAAATATGCACATTTGCAAAATGTTCAGCATCTGAAAGATTTAATTCTACTGACAGAGTCGAGAGTAAGGTCCTTGGATGTGATATACTTGCTGAATTCTGATGGAAATGTTTTATAGTAATTTCTGTTCTGTAAGATAATATACACACATGCAACCAATAAAGAGAATGCCTAATATCTAAGTAGTAAGTGCTTCTTAGGATTTCAATTTTTTTTTTTGTCATACTTCAAATTTGGACAGCAGTGTGGACTAGTGGTCAGGTCTCTGGACTGAGGAGCAGAGGGGTGTGTGGGTTCAATCCCAGGTGGGGGGCACTGCTGTTGTACCCTTGAGCAAGGTAGATTGCTCCAGTAAATGCCCAGCTGTATAAAAGTGAAAATAAAGTGATACAATGTAACAATTGTAAGTCACCCTGGATAAGGGTGTCTGCTGAGAAAATGAGTAATAATAATAAAGATATTGGTACAGATACATTAAGAAAACAGATTTGATTATTTGATCAGTGACTAACAATGATAATTCTGTGCAGGTAAAGACAACCTTTTTTTTCCTCTTCATTAACTTAATTTCTACCATTAAACTGTACAGACAATGCACCACAAATGAATGAATGAACAATATGTTTGATTGACAGATGCATAGATATAAGTACAGTGTGTTTTCCTTTGCAGCTGAAGTCAAACCACTTGTACAACAGCTGGGTCACTCGGGTTCATCTCAGTTTCTCTCACCTGCGTCCGTCCCGCCGGCCCAGGTAGCGGGATCCGTGCGGTGACGTCAGCGCAGGGCTGGTCTGTCACGTGGTGCGGGAGCGGGCAGGACCGGAGGAGCTGCTTTTCCCAACAGGTAGGCGAGCGCGTTTCTGTATTTTATCAGTACTTTATTTGCTAGTGTGATCGGTTAAATGGAGCCTCGATAAAGACAGGTTCTTCTCACTGAATATGATGAACAAACAGACGAAGCCCTTTATTTAAGTGTAACAGGCAGGCGGCTTGTTCAGGGAAGTTTTAAGACTTGCGTGGCTTGCGAGCTTTGCCACAGGTTGCCATTGTTAGCTGACGAGCGCTGGTAAAAGTGATATTCGTTTCCTGTCTGTATGTGTATATGTTTTTGTTTTGTTTATTTAATATTTTTTTTGCATTGCATTTTTTTAATATACCATCAAAACCTCTGAGTACTATGTATTTTCCCGAGCAGTGTAGCAGCCGTCATAGGGACCCTGACGAGGACAGCTGAACACGGAAACGGCCGCAGTCGCTCCAGTGAGTGAAGGTATGTTTTCCCGCAGCGGTACAATACTTTAGGCTACAATACATTGTTTTATATAAATGCTTGTTTGTTATATGCATTTGTTATAATACAAAATAAAAAAAAAATAAGAAATGGAAAGTTTCCCTTCACAACTGCTGCAGGAAGGCAACACATTGCTCATCAGAGTAAATGTCCTAAAAGCTGTTAATCAATGTGTGAGAGGCTTTTATCTAGAAAATCTTTATTCTTCTCTTAATTATATAACACAAGACTACACAATTTGCCCTTCCCTATGGCACAGATATGTAGTGCCTGAGGTTGTACATTTTATTTGTTAATTGTGTGTTTAATATGTTAGATTTATTACTGTATAACGATAGTTAATTTACAATAGCCTATGTTCATTTAAAACACCTTTTTATCCAATTTATATATTTTCTTATTATAGATGTTTATAAGATGTGCTCAAATTGATTAATTTCAAGACGCTATAAGCAAGGGGTGTAATCCTCTATGTATCAATTTAGATGCAGAATAGTTACACGTTATTGTTAATAAAGTATTCAAAACCGTCTTTACTCTGCCTACAACTACTGGTGTCTGTATGTGTGCATCTGTTTGTTCACTATACATAGTCAAATGTGCTTTTATAGCTAAATTGTCTACAGAAATGTATGTAATTAAGGGTCATTCATTGAAACCTTTTAACTGGAAGGGATTTATCATCACTTGAATCAAATTCTTTGTGATGTTAAATACTTGCCTACTGTGAAATGAAAAATGTTCACTTGCAGAATCTCCGGTTCAGTGAAAGGCTATAGTACGTTTTCTCCCTATACAGAACAAATACATGCATATATGAAACCCTTTTTATTTAAGGTGTATACATATAAACATTGAAGTCATCTGGGGGCAGGGAATGATACATTTTTGCATCCTGGTTTGTTACCCAGTGATGTTTGTGTTCTGTAATTGATATATTACCAAATAACTCTCTATATCAACAACCATAAACTGTAAAATACATACAAAAAAAATATTGTGATGAAACAGTACTTGATCGTAAGATCTATGCAGTCCCATTATCACTTCTGCAGTTGTCCAAGAGGATCTGATTCAGCAAACTGAAGGGTTTAAGGGCCTCTATGCTTTTTACTGTATAAATGCCTCTTCGTTGGTCCATGTGGAAGTAACTCTTGTCTTCTCTTTCAGGTGCATGGTGCTTTAAAAACCATTTGCTCATTAACTGCAAGGCAATGTAAGTCTTGCTGAATCTGCTTGTGTTTAAGAGGTATATAATTGCACCCAATTTTATTTTTAAAACTAACCCCACTAATCAAATATACAAGCACTTAAATATTAATATGACTTACATTTTCATTCTAAGGGTGGACTTTCAGTTAGGCTAGGCTTAGTGGTTGTATGTATGTAACCCTAAGCCTGAACAAGGTCTAATTTCTGCATTTAAGAGAAATGGATGGAACTGCAAATTGAGCTTTCATTTAAGTTGTTGGATAATGTTTGGGCTAGTAATAGGATATGCATTTTAATGGTTTATAGTTTAAAGTTTTTGGTATTAAGTAGCTATTGATTTGGTGCAATTGTAAGGATTCCAGCTATACTTTGGGTTATTAATGGGAAAGGTATCTTTTAATACAATGGTGTTTAATGTCAAGTGTTTGACACTGCAGTGCAGTATCAGATTTAGGAATAAACATTTGGATCATGATGTTTTCAGGCTAAGTACTTATCTTCCCTGTATTAAGTGTACTTTGTGGCATTTGTGTTTTCATCTCTCTTGGGTGGGAGCAGGGGTTCTATTAAAGGGGAAAAAATAATTTGCTGACTAACACAGTGAATTTAAACGCTGCTCCAGACAGTGTGCTCACTGTTTACTGCTCCAGAAGGGGGTTATTATATTCAGTCATATTTGTGAGTGAGAGAAAACAAAGCCACTTACAGGGAGTTTTCGTCTGATGTGCCTAGGGAAAATAAACTAAATTCATACCTGAATAAACAAGCAGGGTCCTGTCTATCTTCTATTTAGCATATAGGAAATATGGGACACTTGTATAATGAGTTTCTATTTAATACTGTAGTTTCACTTATGCAATAATAAAAATAACATTCTTGGAGTTTCTGAAGCCTTTTGTGGAGGTAGGGATATTTTGCTTATAGAGTTATAACAGACATAACTTTAATTTACAATTGTATATATTCTTGACAAATTGATATTTTAATAAAACATACTGCTTTTACTGCACTTGGTTGGTGGGTCATGCTTTAAATGTAGTCTTGAATACTGCAGTGAAAAGCTGTTAATCCACATTTGTGACAAGCCTAGAACAGTCTTGTCTTGTGTCCAAATGATCGAAGCCGTGACAGACTGTGCAATTTGATTTACAACATGAAAGTGAATGACATTTCGTAAAACAACATTTAAAGTTGGGCCCCGAAATGAATGACTGCTTTGCACTAGTCAATTACTGAACAGTTACAAAGAAACACTCCTGTATTTCCATGCCTCACACCGACCACTTTCTCTGTCTCTCCAGGGCACAGAGTATTTCACATGTCTTTTGGAGAAGGATCGGCCACCCGCTTTGATCGGGTCCGTGGCCCCCACTATGACCAGGTGCCCCAGGGCTCCTTTGCGAGACAGGATGTCCCTAGGCTGATGGAGGAACTGAGAGATAGCGAGCTGGCAGCAAGCTCGGAGATCCTGCCACCCCCTCCCCTCCCGGAGCAGCCGCCTGTGGGTCCAGAGTTCTCCCCCAGCAACAGCGAGGAGCACGTGGATCAACTGGACATCAAGCCCGTCCGTCGCTTCATCCCCGACTCCTGGAAGAATTTCTTCCGCAGCAGTGACCGCAGCAGCAAAGACAAGTCGTGGCCCATGAGCAACTCTGAGAGCGTCCTACCCTCCCAGGGGGTCCGCTGCTCCCCGCCTGCCAGCCCTTCCATCCCCGGCTCCTACCGGGACCCCTATGGGGGCTCGGGTGGCAGCTATAACTCCCGCAAGGAGAGGGAGGCCATGCTCACCCATGACCCATTTGAGTCCATAGACGGGCGCACGCAGCACACAGCCATGACCTACAGTGAGAAGGTCGAGGCCTACAACCTGAGGTATGCCTACATGAAGTCCTGGGCCGGCCTGCTGAGGATTCTAGGCTGCGTGGAGCTGCTGCTGGGGGCTGCCGTCTTCGCCTGCGTCTGTGCTTACGTCCACAAGGACAACGAGTGGTACAACATGTTCGGGTATTCACAGCCACAGATGTATGGCATGGGCTCGAGCTATTCAAATATGGGCAGTGGGGCCTACTACAACGGCCCCCAAACCCCTTTCATCCTGGTGGTGGCTGGACTGGCCTGGATAGTGACCTGTATCCTGCTGGTGCTGGGCATGACTATGTACTACCGCACCATCCTTCTGGACTCCAACTGGTGGCCCCTGACAGAGTTTGTAATGAACATAGCCCTTTTCATCCTGTACCTGGCGGCCAGCATCGCCTACGTGAGGGACACCACTCGGGGTGGCCTGTGCAGCTACCCCATCTTCAACAACGGCATCAACGGGGCCTTCTGCCGGGTGGAAGTAGGCCAGACGGCGGCCATGATTTTCCTGTTCGTCACCACGCTGGTGTACCTCGTCAGCGCCATCGTCTGTCTGAAGCTGTGGAGGCACGAGGCAGCCCGCAGATACAAGGAGAGCCTTGGTCTGGAGGTGAGGGGCGTCCCTCCACAACCTATGTCGGTTGGGGATAAAACTAGATGGAATTAAAATAGTCTTACTTCACAAACCATGCTCATGAAAGCACGTTACAAAAAATGGGTCACGTAAAACAGAATGAGGTGAGGTGACCCATGGTGAAGGGCTGGCTGTCTTGACGGGTTTCTGAGTGTGTAGGAATTCACTGTGCTGTCTTCAGCTTCGTGTTCATAGTTATTCATCGCAGTATTATTAAGTGTTCATGGTCTGTTTAGGCTTTAACCAGGTGACGGCATTACTGCTTGTTTCTGGTCCACTAATCCCCAGGGATCAAGGTTGCTATGGTTGGTTGGTACATAAGTTTCACTGCTTGGCAACTGCAGAGCAGAGGGGGATGCTAGTTTTTCCGTTTGTACTAACTCCATTTCTCAGTCCCTTTGTCAGATTTGTATTAATCATTGTCCGTTTAACATCTTTTCACTTCTGCTGATTGGGGTATTGTCGTGATCACTATGTATTAATTGTATATGTATTGATTTAATTTTTTTCCCAATTGTTAGATACAAAAAAATCATATGACTATGATGACACCGTAGTGTAATTCTTTGTCCATGATTCATAGGCAAGGGGAAATGCAAGAGTGCCAGATAAGACCACAGTGATCCAACAGCACACTGTACAGGGACTAACTGTAATTCTGTTGGTCTGTGTGAGAGTGAAGTAACAAAGTCAATAAGTCTGGCAATTTCCCATAACCTCTGTGCCATATTCAGTCATTTAAAGGTTGACTATGGATTTTAAGTAGAACAGGCCTCATACACATGTAGCATAAGGTTTGTTCAATATGTAATATTAAAACAACTTTTATAACAATCAAAATAGAGATGCTAGTGTTCTAGTAAAAGATTATGCACTCTGACTAAGCTTGTTCCAGGTTGGATAGGACTTAGCTGCTCTTAGTCTGAAGAATTGACATGTTGACATGTTTATGGCATGAGGCCTTTGACCACAGGAAGGAGGAGGTTGTCTGTGATGTGTTGGTAATTGTTGCTATGTTTTTTGTTTAGATGAAAACAGCCTCTTCAGCTCCGAGATCTATGGTAAATTGTTTAATTCACTTTTTTCTTGGTTGTCAAATTTCAGGCAAATGCTTAGATACAAAGGTGAATTCTAAACATGGAATGTCTACAAATTGAGCATTTCTTTTTTTGGCAGTCATGTTCAAGGATTAGTAATCTTTATCTTTCTGATGAGTCATACAACCTTCTAAATCTAAAACATGTTTGAAAATTGCATTTGCAAGCTCCTGGCAAACAAACCACACGGTTGCGGTTAGTGATTTCTTTTTATTTCTAAAAGGATCAAAGCCCAGAGGAGTTATCAGTGAAATGATCCTGCTGATAGTACATAATGAAATGTCTTAATAGGCTGTCTACCAATTGTGAGCTCTTGCCCTTTTAAATAAAAGACTGAGGGCCACTATCAAAAAACAAATACATGCTCTTGGAGTCTTGCATTATTTAGCCTCTTAGGCAAATAAGATAATGCTGGCTTTGGGGGTTTAGCTTACAGTAGATTGGTAGGTCTAACAAATGCTGACTTGCGGGTTATGTATAACATTTGCTCAGTTGAAGGCCTGGTCTGACCACTGACCTGTCTTTACCACCTAGATTTTCGCAGGCTCCAAAGCCCCTGAGCAGAGCAGCGTTCCAGTCCCGATGCCGCAGCCCGAGGTTTACAATGGACACATCCCATCAGGACACATCCCAAAGCCTCTAGTGATGCCGGACTATGTCGCGTAAGTGGAGCCCCTTCATTCACCCTTTTAGATTCCTCTGGAAGGGTTTGACTTGGAGGGACGTATAACCGTTTAGAAAGAAGAGGGTTGACTGATAAACCCAGGTAAAAATTAAGCTAAACTTTCTCTGTTGCTATTTAGAGGAATAATGTCTACTCTGGGCAATGCACTGCTTCTTTCATTTTGTCATTTTCGCAAAAAATTGTATTCCGTTGAAGAATTTTGATCTATAAATATGCAAATGCCTAGATATGTTGAGAGGTGTCAGTTTTTCTTTTCTGCTCTGCAAGGGTGACTTCTTAAATTATTTTGCACACAGAATTAGCATGGGGTGTTGAGATTAATTTGCACAATACTGCACTGTAGGTTCCCCCCCCCACCCCCCAAAACCTTATTTTTTGTAAAGAACTGTATGTAGCACTTCTTGGCAGGGTGTTGTCCTTCACTAAAAGCCAACTCTCTCCCTCTCCGCACACAGGAAGTACCCTGTGATCCGAACAGACGACGAGCGAGACCGCTACAAGGCGGTGTTCAATGACCAGTATGCGGAGTACAAAGAGCTGCATGCCGAGGTGCACTCTGTGGTCAAGAAATTTGATGAGATGGATGCTATGATGAGCAACCTACCCTTGCAGCCAGGGAACCAGATGGTCAGCACGAATCCAACATTATCATTAATAATCTTTATGATTATCTAAACCCCTGTTTCCTTTTGCTTTGCTTTTGCTGCCAGTTGTTCTGTCTTATCAGTGAGGGTGGGGTTAATCCAGTATTTGCTTAGCTGAGGTTTGTGAGATCTGTACAGCTGAACTCTTTTCCCAGCCCCCACTGTAATTATTTCGATGAGTACATGCTTTTTTCACCCCTAGACTTAAGTTGTTGCAGAAAATCAAAATAGTCTGTTCTTGTATTTTTATCTTGTATCTAACTTTGAAGGGCTGTGTGGTGTTTGTGTTGTTGCAATATATTAAAATATTCAATTCTTCATGAAATGATAACATTTTAAACTCCTGTTTCTTTAAACTTGTGTTCCGTTAATAGTTAATTTCTTGCTGTCCTTTTAGGAGCGTGACCGGATCAATCACGTTCTTCAAGAATATAAGAGAAAGAAAAATGTAAGTGAGGAAATATGGGTCTAAATGTTTCAAAGCAAGCTTTCATTCATTACTTTAGGGGCTCAAAGAAACACTTTTGCTGTGCAGTAAGATGAGGAAATCTTCATTTTCTAAGAGATTTGTCTCCCTCCTCATATGTAACCACCATTTTGAAAATAAGTTGATGTGAAGGGCCACATGGCCCCCATCTCAGGAAAGCTGGAGACTAGGTTAAAATATGAAAAGATTGTCCATCGGACTCCGGTTGGAAGTGGAGGTTTGTTTCACTGTGTGATTTATCCACTTCATATCCTTATTCATTGTTTGCTCCCAGGGTGCACTGCAGCTCTGGGGTTAAGTATTTTAGGTTCAGCTAGGCTGGTGTGGGGGTGTAGTGTTCAGTCCAGTCCATTGCATCAAACCTATAAACGCCTGGCCATTATACATCTACAATCTATTCCGTTTTTTTTTTTTTTTTACTGGTTTATATATTATTATAAGTAGTAATACATGAGCACACTTTTGCTTGATGCTGAAAATTTTTTCTTTGTCTTTTGGTAGGACCCTACATTTCTGGAGAAGAAGGAACGCTGTGAATATTTGAAGAATAAGTTGTCTCACATCAAACAGAAGATCCAGGAATATGACAAAGTTATGGAGTGGAATGACGGTTATACTTAAGTGTAGGAAGTGGGCTGACATTTTCCTGCTGTGTGTTGTAACTGTGTTTTCAGTGTCACTTTGGCTTTTAAATCAGTGTGGAAAGCTTTGCATTTCTTTGCCAGACATTCCCTGTACAGGTTGAACATCTGAAATGAACTTTCCATTCTCTTGTGAAAAGAGATTTTCAAGAGTTTGCTTGTATGAAAGGACAGCAGGTGGAACAATAGAAGGACACAGGACATTACTGATTGTATTCACGTTCCTCGGAAAGAGGCAGAGACCTAGAATATAAAACTCCACAACTGGGCAGAAATACTCTCCCCATCTGGAATAACACTAGCTGTTCAGCTGTGTGGGACTTCTTACATTTTACAAATGCAGTGATTTCTTTAATTTGCTGATTATAAATGGGCTATAATCTGTAATACAATTTATTTTAGTTTCAAACCAAAGCCAGAAGTAGTCAAACAAGCACCATAAACTCTAATAGTGTTTTTCATTACAAAACAGACTTCATATTCATTTTATAAAAATGCTTTAGGAAGTTTAATTCTGGGAGTTGTTTTATTTAGATTTTAATTGTTTTTCTCATCTTATTACAAATCTTGTATAGAAAATACAATGTATAAGCAGATGGAAGGAAAACCAGATGTTTATAACCAAATTTCCTACAGAATATGGTTTAAAATGTTTGTATTGTTGTAATCACTGTATATTCTTATAGTAATTGTTTGACTCTTTAATTCAACCTATGCATTCCTTAGTTCCTGTAGGACTCTTTGCATAAAGATATACTGTATAGATTGCATTTAACACTTTCTTGATTGTAATTGTATGAAATTGAATTACTGATCAAAAATACTTTTCTGCTTATTGTTGCAGCATATAAAGTCAAGTGACAAACACACCACCATTACAATACCAAAATCTGATTTACACTATCTAGAGCATGAATATTAGTTGCTAAAGACATGTTTCCTCCACCCAATTGAAAAAAACTTTATAGTAGTGAAGATCAGCATTAGTACTTTAGATTAAACTGTAAATATAGTGCTTTGATCAAAATGTAGGTTATTTATGTGCAGTTTATTTCTGGCAGCTTACTGTTATCTAATTAGGATTCAAATATATTAATGTTTGTCACTGAAAATCCTATTCTACAACAGTCTTTCCTTTTTTTAATGTGTATTTAAGTCAGTAAGTAAAAAATGGCTGATTTATATTATTGGGTATTTACCCTAAGAATTTGTACCCATATATGTTGTTTTTCTAATTCAATTGAGTAGGTGAAATGTATAAACATGTTTTTGTCTGTTTTCTTGAAATTTTTTCCCCACCTCTGTTTTGAATACAGTGATGAGCAGGTGTAGTAAAGAACCCTAAATATGTATTCATGTTTCTTCTGATTGTTATCCTTAATGTTGTTGTTTTTTTAATAGGGATTGGGACTTTTGGCTTTTTTCTTCAGTTAATTCTTGATTCTGCCCCCCTAACACCCAAACACACAAACCTAATAAAATAAATACTCTTCAATGACACTTCAATCTAGTCATATACTCTATGATTGAAGTAAGTACAAATAGAGCCATTTTGTTAATACTTAGGGTTTTCAGGGACTTCATCCCATCTAATGCAAAATGTTTGACAAATGTCTTGTAAAATTAACAACTAAATTGTTGATATTTCAAACAACATGACAATTATTTTGAGAGATTTTGTGGAAATTAACGGTTAGAACTCAATCTCAAATTCTCTCCTATAAAATGCGTGTGTCTAGCCTGCACAAACATGGTCAACCAGAATACAAATAGGGTAACTGCAAGTGGTTGGACTTTCAGTGATAAACTAGGGGGCTTAAAGCTGATGTTTTTCATTTTACAAACTATAAATAATATTTAGCTGTCTTTTTTTAAAATTCTAAAAATCCATTAGTTTTAAATTGTTCTAACTTAGCTTTATTTAGAGTAAATGTATACAACTTCTAACATAGTATTTAAAATGTTTTTGAGTATATACATAAATCTAAAGATTCCCTTCCTATTTATTAATTTCTTTCTTACTCAGTTTTTACAACTTAATTCTTATTCATCACCTTAGAATTAGAATTGTGGTCTGATTTATAGTTAAATAACTTCCAAATGTTTACTGATGTTTTCCTGCACATAATCGTTCCTCAGTTGTGATTGCCCCTTTTTACAGAATAATTCAAGGGAAGCTGTTTTTGCTTGTTCACCAATTGGTGGTCTTTCCGTTTACATACCAGCTACAAAAACGCACCTTGGAGCGAATCTAAACTGCGCATTGCCGCTGTGGGAACAGGTCGTGTAGTTTTGTCAGTGATCGGAGTTTCGGGTTTTGCCACCTATGGTAGCAGGTGTCACATTTCAGCTGCTGAGCAGTTTCAGGAAACTAGTATCTGTTTGAAAACAAAAGGAAAACAGAAGTGATGCTGAGTTTCACTTAGGAGGCATGAATAGACTATTGCATACAATGCGTTTAATGTGCATCTTCCCTCTATCTTTGTGATGTAAACGAAGATACTGCAGTGAGTGATCTTGTTAAAATATGAAAACAATCTGTATGCGTAGCAGGAATGGCTGAAATAACAGAAAATAAGGAAAATAAAAAATAGACATGTATATCCTATAAAAGGCAGCATAATGTTATAGTAAACTAGCGGTTTTGAATTTTCCCGAATGAAGACTCTACATCAGAGGTTTTCAAACCGGTCCTGGAGGACCCCCTGCCCTGCTGGTTTTTGTTCCAACCTAGGTCTTAATTACTTAATTGAATGGCATATTGGTTTGTTAGATCAATTAAGTATTCGATAAAGCAAATAAGACCTCGTTTGGAACAAAAACCAGCAGGGCAGGGGGTACTCCAGGAGTGGTTTGAAAACCACTACTCTACATCAGTACTAGTGGAACCAGTGTGTTGAGTTTGCGTTTTGCTGGGTGTAGTTTCAGGTGTGGGGGAGGGGAGAGATAATCAGTATGGATACCCGCACCACCAATCAGGAAGCAGGACTGGTGACACCTACCTATATGTCGCTCACCTGTGTGTAGTGCGCTATTAGCATAGGAGCTTTAGCCGGAGTAGGTGTAGAAGAAGGAATAAAGACGAGGATCAGGTAAGATGGATGTATGGATGTATGGATGTATGGATGTATGGATGTATGGATGTATTTATTTATTTATTTACTTACTTATATACTTGCGCATTCAGTAATTTAAATATTTAAATCAGCTGTCTACGTATTATTATAATTTACATTGGGAGAGAAACGAATAACAATGGCTGTAGTCCTATATCCTGCATGGAAAAGGCAGTTTTGGGTTAGCACAGAGGAGCAATACTGTTTTGCTTCCGACAACTATGGACCACTACCACACTAGAACACTTTTACTGAGGGGACAACCAGTGTCTTTAGAAACTCTTGGTGTTAACGATAGAGAATTTGCTTTGAATGTATAGCTCTGCTTTTTTCCCCTAGCTGTAAACCCTGACACATCTGTTCAGGGTAATGCTGGAGCTCGGCGTTTAGGTCTCGGTGTTCATGCTGGCACGGCCGTCTCCATGAGTTTATATAGATGGACTATATAGTATGTGTGTTAAAAAAAAAAAAAAAATCTGTGTGCGTCGTAGCACTATAACCCAAAATGCACTGTATTCGTCGCAAGAGTACTAATCAAGACCCGAAAATGTACTTTCAAACATGCGTAGTTTCACGACAACACGCAGTCATTTAATCCCAGGTTGTATTCGTGTAGCGCAGATGTCCGCAGTTTTGCGCGGCTCCACCAATGGGATGGTGGTATTGTGCACATCTGCGCAGAACTGCCGGAATGTGCGCTAAGAACCCGGTTCCACCTGCAAAACTACACTCTCTAGTTTGCACTGAGGTCTGGGTGTTCCTGGTTTGAACACATTTGGTAATTAGGTTAATTCTGATCCAAAGAAACATCCCTTACACTACTAGGGTAAACCGTATTGATTAACAGAAAATGCAGTTCCTTTAATTTGAAGATTTACAGATTTTAACCTTTATATTTGGAATTCTTCACAAAGAACCCTTGACTGAAGCTGGTGTCCACTCAAGTGATTTAGTACCTTCTTCTGGCCCACTATCTTAATCAGATTTATCCCTAATTTATGCAATGTAAGTTATTTTAATCAGATTGAGAATAAATTGGAATTATGCTACAGTTAAAATCTTAATCTACTATATCCATTGTGAATTTTACTGCAATGTAAAAGTATTGCGTGTTCTAAACAAGCAGACCTACAGGGTGTTGACAATTTTATTTCTGTCTTCAAGAAAGCACAGGACTGCACCACTGAGGAAACGGTTATCCAGAGCTCCAAGGTGGGAAGTGAACATCTGGACGAAGTGATGTCTTCAAGACCAAACGGGAGTCCACCTCCCTATCATCCAGGCAATTCATAGTAAATACAATTTCCTTTCCTACCTTTATTTTCATTGAGAATCTGGTGCTGCTTTCCTGCTGTGCAATGATGGCACAGTGGTTTCATGGTTTTATAGGAAACAATGCTGAAAGAGGTAGTGTGGTAGTTTTGAGGTAGGACATGCAACTTGTTTGTTGTAGAAAACACTTTTAAATCAGAAAGCCATGTAGCAGCTTCCTACATTGGAGTCATTTACCTGCATTTCCTGATGAGGGACCCCTATAGCTGGCTTACTTGAAAATGCCTGTGCATAAGAACATCTGCAGTTAGCCTTTCTGGTCAGAGATCTTTCCTTGTCCATCAAAACGGATGGTGGTGGATTCTCATTCCAACATCAAAACAGATAATGGAGATTGCAAATCGCATCAACCCCCTCCCTCCATACATCTTGTGGTGTAGAGGTAGATTGCAAACTTATGCATCATGGTTACATGGTGTAGCTCATTGTCTTGATTAGGAGTATGAACTGCATTAGTTCTCAGAAGTAGGTTTCATGCTTTTGTAGCTGCCATCATCTTCCCTCCCTCTCTCTCTCCCTCCAGTGATGCAGGCAGGATGTATGCAGATCCTCCACAATCTAATAATGCATACTCCTACTACCCTGATGATGAGTTTCAGCATTACTACAAGTGGTCCTCACCCCTGGGGGTCATTAAGATCATGTGCATTATCATAATCATCATGTCCATTACGATCTTTGTTTGTGTGGCTTCTACCCTGGCCTGGGACAACCAGTATGGTCTTGCGGGTTTTACGGGAATTGGAGGTACAGGAAGCTATGGCAGCTATGGGGGCTATGGCGGCTATGGTGGGGGCATAGGCATGGGTGGGTATGGCTATGGATCCGGTAGCGCCTACGGCTACGGAGGCATTGGAGGGAACTACACCGACCCCAGGACGGCCAAGGGATTCATGATCGCCATGGCAGCCGTCTGCTTCATCATGGCCCTGGTCGTTTTCATCTTGGTCATCTCCAAGCAGAAAGTCTCCAAGTCCAGGAAGTTCTACCTGGGTGTGATAATCACCTGCGCAATCATGATTCTGCTTATGTTCGTCGCCACTATCGTCTACTTAGTTGGCATCAACCCCATGTCCCAGTCTACGGGTTCGATTTACAACGCCCAGATCATGGGTCTCTGCGCTCAGTACCAGACTCCAATGCAGTCCGGAATGCTCACCAACGAGTACCTCTACCATTACTGTGTCGTCGACCCACAGGAGGTTGGTGCTTTCATTGTGTATCGCATGACCCTAATGCTCTTTTGCCATTTTTATTTTTTAATTTGTATAATCTCATGGTTGTATGATCAAGTCAATGTAATTGCTGTTCTGTTCTTGTTTAGTCAAGGTAGACAAAATTACAATATTGTAGGGTCTCGCAATATCACTCCCCTTATAATGGGGGAGGCTGAATTTAATTGTGGAGGTGTGTAATCTATACCATCTTAATGTGTCATGTCTATCTTTTTTAGGCTGTTGCCATTGTACTTGGCTTCCTAGTGATCATTGGTCTGATCATCATGCTCGTTTTTGCGGTTAAAACCCGACGGAACATAATTGAATATGGAAAAAGTGGGATCCTGTGGGAAAAGGTTAAAGTTGTCAGTGAGGAGTCCCCACCCCATGTCGAAGAATGGGTAAGTGCCACCTGTATATTTAATATTGTTATTTAGGAAGTTTCAGTTGGGTTTTGTTTGCCTGAGGACCAATTGAATTTTGTTAAAAACAGCTTGGACATTGTTTTAATTTTATTCATTTAGAAAGCATTTTCACTACCTGTAATTTGAGTTGTTTTCATACATTTTATTAATGTATATGAATAATATTAAGCTTTGTAGTACAATGTATGCATAAGAATGCTGGACTTTATTTTACATGAAAACAGTTTATGCAAATTTGGAAAGGTGACACAATGTAATCCCATCATATACTTGTACAAATGCATGTGCTGAGAATTAACTATTACATCATTGCATTATTTTTGCTTAGTTAAATGGGGACCCTGTCTTTATAGCTCTTTGCAGTGCAGGACAAATCAAGTTAAAGAAAGCTAATGCAATCTGCCAATTTTAAGCATTATTGGTTAAAACCACAATACTGGAATAAAGATTCTAGATATCTGCCCTAGCTAATCTACTATGCATGCTTTGCTTTTAAAATAAAAAAAATATAAAAAAATCTACCAACTTGAGTTGTCATGGTACATATGTATTTTGAAAACATAGAACTAACCTTCCTTCTGTATTTAAATATTATGATTGAGGATTTCAAATTTGTAGAAGCTATAATGAATGTGCAGACATCTGAAGAGCAGCATTGTTCTATTAAACAAACCTATCTTTTAAAGAAATCCTTCTGCTTAGAAGGTTGTTTTATCATTTGCTATGCAAATAAAGGTTCTGGCTAAAAATAAAGGCAGTCTTGTTTACTGTAAAGTTCCTGCTTGTCACAAATTAATTTAATATGAGTTTCTGGGTGTGTCTATGAAGCAAGAGTTCTTGGAAAGTCATCATTCAGGTAGTCTCCCTTTTCTGGTCCATCAATTCTTAAACGCTAGGCATCGTGTAAAGGAAGATTACAACATCCTAAATGGCTGACCTAATTACCGTATAGGTCAACCTGATGCAAATATATTTAGCTTGTGGAATCGTTTTTTGAAAGGAGAGAATCAGGGTGTAAAATGTTGCCCTTGTTCCATGTAATCAAATATTCATTACCCTTAAAGGGCCAAAGTCCATGGCATGTTATGACTTGACTATGTGGAGGCCTATGAAACCTGTGTTCTACCAAGTCAACAGACTTGATTTCTACAGTTGTCAAATTAATTTAAATGTGAAATCCGGTCTTGTTTATTGCACATTTGATATGGAAAACAAAGTACCTGAGTGTGTTCCTTTTAAGATTTAAGCTTGCACACAATCCGTTAAGGCACAGGTTCTAATTGTTTGAAAAAGTAGTACCTATGATCAAATTTTATTGTTGGTTTGGTATACGTGTATTTTGTGGTTCCGTTTTTCCCCTTTACAAAATGGATACATTTTCAATTCCATAAGAAATGCTAAAAGATCAGCCAATGGCTAAACCTTTCAGTATTGCCTGTTGGGGGAAGGTTTCGCTTCTTGCCTCGTTTCTCTTGGTTAGGTAATGTTGGGTTTCAGGTTTTGTGTGTTCAGAATCCTTAAACTGATGTGATCTCCAGTTTCAGCTTTGGGGAGGGCACCACAGAACTAGCCGGACTGGTTTACTGAACTGGATTGAAAGTTTGTAGACTGTTTAGACAGACGTGAAAAAAACAAACAAAAAAAAAAAAAACAATGCCAAGAGAGCTTTTTGATGCGTATATGATTGGCTGTGTATTTTCTTTAGGTGGTGTACCTGGATATGAATGAAATGGCAATATAAAACATTTTGAGCTCTGGGTTAATCACTTTTTTTACTTTCTTCCCTTTTGTGTCTTGTGATGACAGGTCTCCACTGAGACATGAGAGCTAGGGATCTATAGTATACTGCATATTTACCTTTGCATATTCTGGTTTAGAGCAAATGGAGTCATTGTTATTTCTATGTATGGTAGAGGAATAGAAAGCTACCATTTCATAAAGAATAGTATTTGTCATTTAATCTCAAAGTACAGACCCCCTATTTAAAGTACACCGATCAGCTATAACATTATGACCACCTGCCTAATATTCTGTAGGTCCCTCTTTTGCCACCAAAATAGCCCTGACCCGTCGAGGCATGGACTGCACTAGACCTCTGAAGGTGTGCTGTGGTATCTGGCACCAAGACGTTCGCAGCAGATCCTTTAAGTTGCGAGGTGGGGCCTCCATGGATCGGACTTGTTTGTCCAGCACAACCCACACATGCTCGATTGGATTGAACTCGTGATTCATCAGACCAGGCCACCTTCTTCCATTGCTCCGTGGTCCAGTTCTGATGCTCACGTGCCCATTGTAGGCGCTTTCGGCAGTGGACAGGGGTCAGCATGGGCACCCTGACTGGTCTGCGGCTACATAGCCCCATACACAACAAACTGCGATGCACTGTGTGTTCTGACACCTTTCTATCAGAACCAGCATGAACTTTTTCAGCAATTTGAGCTACAGTAGCTCGTCTGTTGGATCGGACCACACGGGCCAGCCTTTGTTCCCCACGTGCATCAATGAGCCTTGGCCACCCATGACCCTGTCGCCGGTTCACCACTTTTCCTTCCTTGGACCACTTTTGATAGGTACTGACCACTGCAGACCAGGAACACCCCACAAGAGCTTCAGTTTTGGAGATGCTCTGACCCAGTCGTCTAGCCATCACAATTTGGCCCCTTCAAAGTCGCTCAGATCCTTACGCTTGCCCATTTTTCCTGCTTCTAATACATCAACTTTGAGGACAAAATGTTCACTTGCTGCCTAATATATCCCACCCACTGACAGGTGCCATGATAACGAGATGATCAGTGTTATTCACTTCACCTGTCAGTGGTCATAATGTTATGGCTGATTGGTGTATATTGTTTAATACAGCTTGACCTTAGAAACACTGGTGAAAGCAATGTTAACATCCTCCATTTTCTTTTGTCTAGTGTTTATCTGCACTAGAGAATTGGCAGGTTTCTATGCAAATCCTAAGAAAGGTGTACCTCAGGGAAGGTTATTTTAGGTTGTCTCGGAGGCAAATATGCCTTTTGTTATTAGTTACTGGTTCTCTTCTTTGGGGTCAGTGACCTCATCCGTTGACTTGCACATGATGTATAGGTTCACATGTTGGTATGTTCACTGACAGATTGAATAAGTTAATAAGCATTACAATTAACAAAAGGTTACAAATGTTCCTGTGAAATTGTGGAGGTCTTGTTCTCGGATGTCATTTACAGGAAGGATTATTTCTTCCCTCAAAGCTTAAATGTTTCTGCTGCAAAATTTACCCATTGGACTGGGATTTTATCCTTGACCAACAATTGCCTCGCTCCAAGATCAAAGGGTGTAGTCTGTGTACTGTCAAGACTGTGGTTAAACTGTAATTTCGAACTAGACGCATCTGAAAGCAGAGTGAGTGTAGCAAGCCTGGATGTTTGTGAGACTGTAGCAGGTGAAGTAGTTTTACAGAAGTGCACGTTTAAAAAAAAAAAAAAAAAAAAAAATACTACAGAAACGCTCGTTGTTCATTAGTAGAAAAGTCCTCCCAGTATTGTCTTATTCCTTGTATCTCACCCAGTAGGTGCTTTTGATTGGGGGGGGGGACTGACTTTCTCCTCTGTTCTCTACAGGTCAACAATGTGTCTGCAGAGCCTGATGCCGTTCTGTCCGATTACCCAGATAATTTCCGTGGTTCGGCCGCCATGTTGGATGACGATAGTTATACCAAGCCTCCCTACAGTGACAGCCCATCGTGAGTACAGTCTCCCAGTCTTGGGACTTTTGTCAGTTTGTCATGGTTTGCCCAAAATAATATGAATGTCCAACACAATTGCATGTTTTCAGTAATATACAGCAAATGGAGAAACCTTGCATAGATGTTAGAAAAGTGTAAACCTGGATTTCTGCTATTCTTATTAGGGTTACTGCTTTCTACATTTCCAAAAATGTTAGCACGGCTTATTGATGTGAAATATATATTGGCCTTGCACATGACTCTGCAGCAGGGCCTGACTGATCAATAAGGCCAAGTTACAAGTTATGATTGTGATTGTCTTGTTCTGAAGGAAGTCCAAAACAATCGCCATCTTTTCTGTGACTAAACAATTTTTTCTGAAACTTGATCAAGATCCAAAACTGCAGACACTCTA
The DNA here is from genome assembly GCF_036373705.1 of Amia ocellicauda. Lineage (NCBI taxonomy): Eukaryota > Metazoa > Chordata > Actinopteri > Amiiformes > Amiidae > Amia > Amia ocellicauda. Next base: position 21,319,904 of record NC_089857.1, read on the forward strand.
ATTTTCTGGGTTTATGTGAGGAGGATCTGTCTGTGGTGACCCATAATTACAAAACCTACAGTCCTTTCCAAACCTAGTGAAGTCTAGAGAAAGTGAGTCTCTTTTGACTGTTTAAACAAGATCAGTTTCTCAGTTGTAACTTTATCCACTATTAGCAATGAAGGATCCACATTCTGTATGGTGAAACCTAGGTAGATCTTTTTAATACACTGAGATGTATTTTAGGTCTTTTGGAGATTACTCTATAGACCACCATTCTTTTAGGCTTTAGCTATAGAAGTTTACTTGGTTGCTGCATTTGCATCACCGTGTCAGCAGCTCAATTATGCGATCTAATGGGACATCCTTTGCCTCACTGTGGCAGGTGGAGCTCTTAAGGTATGGTAAAGTACCATTCAGTTATCCCAAGGTATGAGGACTGGCGCTAAATAAGGACTTTATACTTATTTCCCATTGGTTGAATAAAGTGCAATATTCATGTTCTACAAGAAACTTTTTAAGTTCTGTACATGCAGAGACTTGCTTGGTGTTGTAACTTGTTGGGGGGGAAAAAAACCACCTATTGCTTACTCCTTAGACTTGCTTTGAAGTTCCCTAAAGGATGTTTGTGTTGCACGAGTGTCTTGGACTAATGCCACACCACCGATGGTCAGTCTACATATTTGCAAAGCAGGTTAAGAAAGTACTTTTGAGGATAAAAATGATAATGGTATTTGCTGGCTTTCCTAGACCTGCACTTGTTCAGGTTCATTTTGTAATTTGATTTGGGATCACTTTAAGATTTTAACGTTTTAGATATGATTTTAGAACTAAACTTAAAAAATGGTTTTGTTTGGCTTTGTTTTTGTTCATGCAAAGTACTTGAGCAATAAACCGTATTTCCTGGACTCAAGTATGTGGTAACAAAGTGCTGGACTTTGTGTATATATTTGGATTATATTTGATCAGGGTTGACAAGCTACCCAATGTGTGGACTCTGCTTCAATTTTCTCAAACTGTAATTGAAGCAGGTTACACAAACCCAAATGCCATCAGTCTGGTGGCATTTCCCCTTTTAGGAAGAGCTGGAAGCTGTTAAACGAGCTCTGGTTTCAGAGCCTGAAGGGGTGAGCGCTCTGTCATGTGATGCACTAGTCTGACCTGTATTTCAACTAGCCGTTTCGTAGGAAGAGGTTTCGGTATTAAATGAAATATCCCATCCTTCATTTTCTCTGTTAGAATTAGCTGTTTTGTGGTTACAACTATTTTAATATACAAATCGCACATTGTAATTTGAACGTGTTAATGCAGTAAATTTAGAGCCTTGGAATGATCAGAAATGTTTCTGGGATATAGAGAACAAATGGGAAGGGAGGGAGCCAAACACTTAGATCACTGGCACCTTCATTGTCTGGTATAGTTATAGTTGGAAACTACAAAATACTGCAAATGTTGACGTGCATTGAAGGGCTGTGCCAGAGGGATTACGAAGGGAAATGGAGATACAGATTTGATGTCTGTACGGTGGTAACTGTTGTACCTGATACTCCTCTAAGGTGTAAACACATTTTTATTCTGAATGGCATGTGTGTTGAGTTTAGTTGGAATTTACCACCAGTAGAAATGTCAAAAATTTAAAACTTGGAATCTAGTTTGTAAGGTCAGAGCTGTGGAATGTGTGCAAGTGCAGGCAGGGTGGAAGAGGCTTGGTTTTGTTGATCTTTTGCAAGCAGGGTTTCTCCACTGATCTGTATCTTTTGCAAGGACTCCAGTCTATATTTTTCTTTGCTTACCTCATGTGAGCAGTGGATTTTGAAAAACAAAACCTAAAAACAAGATGTACTTCTAATCCACTGCTGAAGCAACCGGACACAACTGGCTACGGTCAGCTTTTCTGACTCGTTGCCATCTACTACTGGAAACGTCCAGAAGTGGCTAACTTGCCCACAAAGGGTGTGTGTCCATAGGCTGATTGCAAATGGAGACTTTCATAGTGATTCCAACAAGGTTACAATTTCAGTTTTGTAAAACTGCAAAAATGAAATGCATTCTGGGTGTTTTTTTTGGCCCTGCAGGGAGCCGGAGTTCAGTTTGCCCATGCCATACGGCACCAGCTCTGGTGCCGAATCTGGAGATGAGCTGGACTATGATGAACTGGAGAGGTAAATGGGATTTATCATTCTCTTAATGGCACCTTTTTCATTCACTTGTTTTTTTGTTGGAGGGGTGGGAGATTAAAAGGTATTCTAAAAGGGTAATGTGAAAATCTATTTAACTTACTTTGGGGTGGAATCTAATGTTAAGTATAACTTTGCTCGTTATATGCTTTATCCTCCATTGCTTGACTTGCTGTTCCTGAACCCCCCCCCATCTGTTAAATCTGTTCTACAAACTACTTCTTTTTTTAAATGTAAAGCATTCCTGCTGAATTGCTGAGGTACAGACCTGCTCTGATGACCTGTGCTCTCTGTTCTAGTGAGTTCCCACCCATTACCAAAGAACAGGATCGTCTTGACTATAAGCGAGAGTTTGATAGAGATCATCAGGAGTACAAGAAACTGCAGGTGGAACTGGATGATGTAAACAAGAGCCTAGCAGAGGTGGACCGGGACCTCGATGAACTGGAAGAGGGCAGCCCACAATACCTTGTAAGTGCCTTTTTGTTCTCCTTCCTTCTAAACTAAAGGTTATTAAATCTAGAGACCCTGGTCTTATTAGGGCATCCTTGACAAGAATGCAATGTGATGGGTTTCAAGTAAAGCATGCTCATTTATATGCTGACCTTTGTACAGGGCAGTAATGTATTGAAGATATTGTTGAATTCACTAACTTGCAATTCCTGGGTGCTTTTTTGGTGTACAACAAATAAATACAGGTCTAGCATTTGATTTAAGGGTTATTTAATATGCCATAACACCATATATGTTAAACTACTGACACCTACTGACCATAACTTTTTCCTTTTGTGCAAGTGTCAAATTTTAAATTCTCATCCTAGCATGATTTTCCACTTCTAGGGAATTTCCTTGGTTTTCATGTCCAGATGGTAATGCCTGTAAATACAGGCTGCATTGCCATTTATTCTGAAGCAGTGCCACCACTTGACAACCTGTAATGCTTAACCTGGTTTTCAGTGCCTTTAATTTAATTTCTTTCAACAGGATGCTGTTGACGAATACAATCGACTGAAGGACGTTAAGAAGGTATGTGTACATTATTGTACTTGGCAGGTACAATGATGCACTTGAGACATGAGATACTAAATAAAATGGAGGTATTTACTTTCCTAGTTTAGGATGCTTTTCTGCTAGATGTTGAGTGCCTATCAGTCTTTTTCTTCTCCTTGTTTCAGACTTGTTTTTCATTAGCGTGTCTTGTTAACATATTCCACTGACTAATGTACTATCCTTTCTATTGTTCCAGTCTTCAGATTACGTGCGGAAAAAGCAGCGCTGCAAATACCTGAAGGCTAAATTGTCCCACATCAAACAGATGGTCAGTGACTATGATCGGCGAGCCTAAGAGGCAGTGAGCCATGACCCTGTATCGAGCTGTATAGAGTTGGGATGTGTTCTATGGCTCTTCATCCAACATATGGGATACCTTTTGGTATTGAAGTTTTTGGTCTTGTTGCCCACCCCCCCCCCCCCCATTACCCAATTTATCCTCTTAATACGAGGCAGGGTGACTCGTGAATAATTATTCCATTCTTGCAGTAAAAGGGGGCATACTTGCTTACATTTCCAAATAACACCATATCAGAATAATGTAACATTCTGGAATTATTACAGAAATTGGCACTTTCATTGGCATGCTTAACGGGAAAGTCAAAAGCAAGCTGCTCCTTTTCAAATGTGCTGCCTTGTCCTTCTGTACAAGGGCGGGGGGGAAATGGTGGTTCATTCTTTTGAAGATATTGTTGAAAGTTTTAACCTCGTGGAGTATACAAAACTATGCATGATGAACTACATATTTTTATGTTAAGGATAGTCTTTCCACTTCTGTTCGGGCCAAAATACTCCATTGTGCTGTGATCTTTATTTTGTAGCTGTATGTTTGGATGTGTTGATCATGCCAATGGAGTAAAATGTACATTTTGTTCTGTTTTTTTTCAACTTGTAATTCTTGTAATTGTAACATGTAATTCTTAATGTGGTTGTTAATACTTTGAACCAGAGATGGTCAATGATGCATGTAGCTTGCTATGTTTGCCAAGGATCTCTTCCTATTGGGACAAAATAGGTCTTTTCACATACATCAGGGGTGGCCAACCCTGTTGCTGGAGAGCCGCAATCCTGCAGGTTTTCCAGGTCTCCCTAAATTTACCAATCAATGGACATTGAACACGGGGACATTTTGCTTAATTAAGACCCATAATTGGTTATGTAATTAATAATTAAGCAGTTAACGATCTGGATAAAACAAACCTGCAGACCCTGTGGCTCTCCAGGACCAGGGTTAGCCACCCCTGACATAGATGAGAGGGTAATTTAACATGTTTTGTAACTTGTCTCCAAAGCAATAAGGCTTTTAAGGAATTTGAATTCAGACTTCACTTTTTGTTCTATAAGGCAACATCTGTCACAAGTAATCCACACTGGGTACATAAGGTTGTATTTATATTTTTTAGCATTTAATGCCTATCATCTCAATGTGGAAACTGGGCAGCAAGGAATGAGTTAAGCTGCATCTGTTAATTTGGATTTTATAAATGACCATTGCTTATAAGCTAGGTTGTCCTATTATGAGCCAAGTGAAATAGTTGATAATTTTGTACAAAAACATTTTAATAAAACTGCTTTAAGAGCCTGTGTATTGTGTCCTTCATTGTAAAGATATGACCAATATGAGGATCATTGTTATAAAGTAGCACCAGTCAACTCGAGTGTTGGAAAACTGCAGGGTCTTGAAGACTACTGCTCCATTTAATTTGACATGTCTGAACTAAACTTTGAACAGTAAAGGGTTTTTGTTCACTGAAGTTTTAAAGTGAGAATTGCAACTTCTTAAGGACTTTACTTCTTAGCCACTGATACAGGCCTTACTGGGACCGATCTGTATGATGTACAAGTAATTTTAACTTCTTAGTAACTGTAGAATCCTCATGCTTGTACAAAATGCTCAATAACTATGATCTAACTAACTAGGATTACCTGTGTCCACCATGATACCCCCTTCATACTTGTACATGTACTGATTGAGAATTCTTGCTAATGAGAGAACCTACGTAAGCTTCTAGAAGTGACTAATTTATGCCCGCTTGTTCTTCTTATCAAGTACTTTTTTTTTTTTCTTGAACGATCTTTTTAAGTGCATAGTGAAATTAATTTTGCCACCTAAAAACTACAAGCCTCTGGTTATTTTAATGTTTTCAAATTCATTTTCATTTGCTTGGTTAGCAAAAACTCAATTCTGTGCCAGCCACAGACATGACTTGACTGCAGTTTCACAGGTCAATGTCACCATTACTTCACTATCTTGAAAAAGGGTAGGTGAAGGTAGGAAATCTAGAAATAACTGAAACTGCAACTACCTTTGAAGAAATGACAAGCAAAGAGAACACATCTACCACCATCAGTCTGGAATACTTTATTGAACAATTTAATGTAGCTGGTGACTAGGAGTAAGACCAGTCATGAATATGTGAACAATCTCTGTGTAAAGAAGCGTCTCCTGTTTTCCATTTTGAATGCCTTGAAGCCCAATTTCCATTTGTGTCTCCAGGTGCGTGTGTCCCTGCTGATCTGGAAAAGCTCCTCTGGTTTGATGTGGTCGATGCCTTTCATGATTTTGAAGACTTGAATCAAGTCCCCACGTAGTCTCCTCTGTTCCAGGGTGAAAAGGTTCAGTTCCCTCAGTCTCTCAGTAGGACTTTCCCTTCAGACCTGGAATAAGTCTGGTTGCTCTCCTCTGAACTGCCTCTAGAGCAGCAATATCTTTCTTGAAGTGTGGAGCCCAGGACTGTACACAGTATCCAGATGAGCTCTAACTAGTGCATTGCACAGTCTGAACATCACTGCCCTTGTTCTCAATTCTACACTTTTGACAATATACCCTAGCATTCTGTTTGCCTTTTTTTATTGCTTCCCCACATTGCTTGGATGGAGAAAGTGAGGAGTCCACTTAGACTCCTAGGTCTTTCTCATGCGTTACTTAATCTAGATCTGTACCTCCCATAGTGTAATTATAGTGGACATTTTTGTTACCTGCATGTATTACCTTGCACTTGTCCACATTGAATTTCATCTGCCAGGTGTCGGCTCACAACTGAATGTTATCTAAGTCCCTCTGAATAACCTGTGCTACCGAGATTGTATCTGCTGAGCCACCTATATTAGTATCATCTGCAAATTTGACGAGTTTGCTAACTATCCCAGAGTCCAGATCATTAATATAGATTAGAAAAAGCAAAGGCCCTAGTACTGATCCCTGTGGAACTCCACTAACAACCTCACTCCAGTTAGAAGCAACTCCTCTAATCGACACCCTCTGTTTCCTTACATCAACCAGTTCATAATCCATCTACTTACATTACCCTGAATGCCTACAGCTTCCAATTTGAGGATCAGTCTTTGGTGTGGAACCTTATCAAAAGCTTTTTGGAAATCTAAGTATATCATATCATATGCTTTCACCTGATCTACAGATGCAGTTGCATGTTCAATTTTTTTTAATAAATTAGTAAGACATGATCTGCCTCATCTAAACCCATGTTGACTATCTCCAAGAATATGGTTTTCATTAAGATGCTCCTCTATTTTCTGTCTAATAATTTTTTCCAACATTTTACAGGTGATGCAGGTGAGACTGATTGGTCTGTAATTTCCTGGCTCAGTTTTGTCCCCTTTCTTGTGGATTGGTATGACATTTGCTGTCTTCCAGTCAGTTGGCACATCCCCTATTATAAGTGTCATTTAGAATAATCGAGTTAGCGGCCTATAGTGGCCTATTTGTTAATCCAGCCATGATTGTGATGCTATATTTCATCACATGCAAGCTATTTTCATTAATTTAAAGTGCAGTGATCATTTATTTACACTCCAAAATAACTGCCAGGCTGTTGATGTTGTAGCGGCAGTTAACTGGACACGCGTGTTTCCAGCAGCGCTGCGGAAAAGGCGGAACCCGTGCTGTCGCCGCTGTTTCCGGGGACGCGTGTCGGGGAGCACTGCTCACTTCCGGCTCTGGCAGTGTGTGTGGTGTAAGTAGCCTTTTATCTCATGTTTTCTTTATTGTCAAGGCGGTTAATAAAGGAGTTTTGATTATTTTCTAAAGTGGTTCATGCACTGTCTAAGAATGATTAATACAGCTGTATTTTATATAAATAGCGCACATTACACTTGAGTTCGCTACCTAGCTAAACAAAAAGGATTGACATCATACCCTGAGTATTACCTCTCAGGGAGAAGAGAAGATGGACTATATTTTCTAATGAGCGAAAAAACAGCAAAGCCATTTATATTTTGGCTATATTACATGCCAACAGTAGATTTATTCCCCTCTTTTGTTTCTTTTAATGATAATACGATATATGTCGGTTAATCTGTTGCTGACGTTGAGCGTTACACAGTTCATAGTGACGTTTTAAATAACGTGTATTTACGACTAACACATTTTCCTTGTTGTTCTTGTCCTCAGTTCGTTTATAATTAGGATATCGGTTGGATAAACACAATGGACGAGGAACCAGAAAGAGCCAAACGTTGGGAAGGGGGCTATGAGCGGACATGGTGAGCCTGTCATCCTTTATATACTTCAATATTTAACTTGACATCTCCAGTGGTTTAAAATTATGAATGACCAATTATTAGTTCATTTAAGGAAGTGAGATCTCAGTTGGAACTAAATCCAGGACCAGATTTGGGAGGATTCCTGTACTGTAAATAGTTTATACTCGGAATAATAACTGTCAGAAAAAATGACTGTGGATTACAGTTGAGATATGTAATCTACTGTATTATGACAGCCTATTCTTGTGCAAAGACATGTTTTTTCTATGTCATCCTCAGGGAGGTCCTCAAAGAAGACGAGTCTGGATCGCTCAAGGCAACCGTGGAAGATATCATCTTTAATGCGAAAAGGAAAAGGTAATAAGTGCAATAGAGCAAAACAAAATGCCAACGATAGAGCATGTAGGTGTTAAAGAGTTGTGTTGCATGATCTCTGTAACAGTTTGTCTTTTTAAAACTGAACAATCGTCAGGAAGATGCCTCTCTACACAGGTTAAAAATTGCACATGCGAATAAATAGAACAGAGTGTTGACTGTTCAGGGTGTATTTATATTTATTTTTCTTGAATGCAATCTGCATGTTCACCAAAGACATTTCGGAAAACTAACTATGTCTGTAAATCACATGTTTTGGCTTTGATGTCACAGTGCGATGTTGCTTTCCACAGAGTCTTCGACAGGCATGGGCAGGTCAGGCTTGGGATGGTGAGTGAGTCTCTGTCTGTGTCAATGGTTCTGTACTTTTTTTAGATGTATTGTTCATGTCTGAAAATATAATTTTAAAGGAGCAATTTAAATAGGTCCAAAAAATACTCTGGCATAACTGGCATAACTAGAATTGTTTTCCTTGTTTCTGTTAAACTGAAAAGCATATTAGGGCTTCTGTTGGCATGGAATTCATGATCCGAATCATGGGAATACCTCGTTCAATTTCTGATTGGTTCTGTGTGCTTTATTTCTCGTCCCGGAATACAGATGCGTCACATGTTTGTGATTATCGACACTTCGAGGACAATGGATGACCAGGATTTGAAGCCTAATCGACTTACATCTACCTTAAAGGTGAGGAATGGTCCTAATGATTTCACATCAGTAAATAAGATTGCTTTTGAAAATATTTTTTAAGAAGCCACATTTATTTTTGATGTTGGTGAAGCTGCTTAAGTACAGGCAGTGCAGCACAATTTAAGTTGAACATCTGACTTTGCTGGCAAGCGGGCACAGGTAGACATTCACAAAGGCATTATACTCCAGGTCTTTGTGTCAAACTGCCATCCAACTAGACAGCAGACCAAAGCTTGCTCTGACACCTGCTGGGATTTCTTCTTCTTTGTATAAGAGGATGGCATTTGTAAGCATGTAGGCTTTATACTGAAGGACACAGGAAAGCCCTTGCATTATATAAAGATATGTCACTATCTTTTTCTGAACTATGCAAGATGAGGAAGAACATGTCTAAGAGAAATCTCAAATGTTGCTGATTCCTCTTCTTTTCAACCCTGTAGCTCATGGAGTATTTTGTAGACGAATACTTTGACCAGAACCCAATCAGTCAGGTAAGAAATTCAATTTGGAGGCAATGGTGGAACATTGTTTGTGATGCATTCTCACAATAGAAACTGGTATTGAATGGGATGATCTATGATTGTCTGTTACATTGACTTGAGCAGAAAAGTGCTTGTTAGATCTCTGGCTGAATGGATTGATAGGATTACTGGTGTTTTGAGGACTGTCTGGAAGCCAAATACATTGCAAACCGTTACGCCTGTGAACTGTGCTGATGGTTTCAGAGTTATGTGTGTGTAAAGTGATGCCCAGAGAAACTGGTGTGGACGAGGCTTTGTGCCGAAGGTGTGCCACTAGCCTGCCTTAACTCAGGCACCCAGTCCAGATCTTTCTCCAGTCTCATTTCCATGGAAAACAAACAGATATTTTACAAGCTGTGAAGATTAAATGGACAATAATGATGCATCCCCATTTCCTGTATGAAATTCTGTTGGTCTGTTTTACTTTTCCCAGATAGGGATCATCACCAGTAAGAACAAGAGGGCAGAGAAACTCACAGACCTGGCAGGTTAGTGAACATGGAGTCTCCAGTCAGTGAAATGCCATACCAAACCTTCCAGGATGTTCAGAGAGTACCGTGGCAGTCAAAAATAACAGTAACAGTGTTAAAGATGGTCATTTTGTTCTTTGGTTGTTGTTTTGTTGCAGGGAACCCAAAGAAGCACATAGCTGCCCTGAAGAAGGCAGTGGACACAGTCTGTGGTGGGGAACCCTCCCTGTATAACTCCCTCAGTATGGCAATGGAGACACTGAAGTAAGTCACAGTGCAGTGTGTGTTTGTACTGCACATTTCTCCTGACTGCTGCCACCAGTGGAGTAAAGCTACTACATTTTAAGCACTGAAGTACTTAAGAGTTGTGAATTGTTTAGTTGAGCTTATTAAAAAAAAAAAAAGTTTATGGACTATTGCCATTCTCTAACAGTATCAGTACCAGTCTTTTATGTTATTGTAAACTTGTTATTCCCTGATGTCAGAACTTGTACTCTTTTCTGCTCCACAGTACAAGAATAGGATGTGTTGCTACAGTACTGTTCGGAAGTGCAAATTAGTTCAATCTGTCTGAGTGTCTGAGGGTCCAGCGGGGGCCCATAAGTTACTGTTTGTCTCTGCAATCAGGCACATGCCAGGCCATGCCAGCAGAGAGGTGCTAGTCATCTTCAGCAGTCTGACCACCTGCGATCCGTCCAATATCTATGAATTAATAAAGGTGAGTCGAGCGAGGGGTTATATGTAGTGTGGCATTTGTAAGGAAATACAGGAGTACATAGATTGAGAGCACAAATATGAAGTTGCAGTGTATTCTTCTAGATGGTGAACTTCAATAAAGATGCAAGAAGTAAAAAAGAAATAAGTTTAACACGTATACAAAACAAAATGGAAAATCCCCGGTATTGACACTTGAAGGCCCATCATAGATACAAATCTAAAAGATGGTTTCAGTGACTTGTATTGATCACAGAAGTGAATAGTTGGGAATGACCTCGTGACGATGCTGGGTTTCATGTTCTGCTATGTGGCCTCTCTTGCCCAGACTCTGAAGACACTGAAGATCCGTGTGTCTGTGATTGGCTTGTCGGCGGAGGTGCGGGTCTGCACTGTCCTCACACGGGAGACCGGCGGTAAGAATCGCTTCGACTACTTTTTTGATTTCTCTGTATGGATATGCAGTGTGGTTCTATAGATGGTTTATGAGTCATTATGACCCTATAATAGTAGTAAGTTTAAAAAATAATCAATAATTGTTTTTGGTTCAGTGTCAGTTTTAATGTGTGTGTGTGTTAGGTGCTAGTGAAGGGTTGACACTGTGAGATTGACGGTTTGTGGGTGGGAGTTTGGGCTCTCCTGGTTAACCGTATTTTACTCTACAGGGACGTATCACGTGATCCTGGATGAGAGCCACTTCAGAGAGCTGCTGACGTACCATGTGAAGCCCCCCCCCGCCAGCTCCTCCTCCGAGTGCTCCCTCATTCGCATGGGTGAGTGTGACATTTGAAGCCCCACATACATGTCAGTGTCAACAAGGGTCTGGAAAGTGTTACTGGTACACAATTCAATGTTATTTCACTGGTAATAGTTGTCCGTGTTTCTGCTTTATAACCAGGATTTCCTCAGCACACGATTGCTTCCCTGACAGACCAAGACTCGAAACCATCGTTCAGCATGTCGTAAGCATCACCGATTCTGCTTCAGCTCCCTGACTGGCTGTTTCACCCAGTCGTGTTTTAGGTCTGCTTTTTCACATTACATTTAATGATGTGGTAGGGTGCCAAACAGAATCACTTTCCTATTCACCCCAATTAATGGAATGCTGCCAAGAGGATCTTATTAAAGGAATCTGACACATTGTCCTTTAAAACTAATTCTCATCAGTGTGTCTTTCCTGTTTCAGAGATAAGTTAAGTTAGTTCTAAAGTCTAGAGACCACATCAGCTGGTAAATATCCCCCTACTGTGTATCAGAAAGAAACCAGCTTTTGCTTTTGTCAGAATATTCTAAATTTTGCACTTTTTCTAGCCAAACGTTTTTATTCTTACTGCACTAGCAAGTTCATCTCAGTCTAAACCAAAATGGAAAACGCAGAGTGAATATTACAGATAGAATATATGTGGGGAAATGCAAGCACATAGACATGCCAGTATATGAGCTGCTCCCTTCAGGCCCAGCAGGGCGTGGAGAGCCTTGGGTTACGCTCTACTCCTCCTTGACTCTGTGTGTCCCTGCAGGCACCTGGACAGCAGCAGTGGGCCGAGCCTGACCTTGGGCGGCTACTTCTGCCCTCAGTGCCGGTCCAAGTACACAGAGCTGCCAGTGGAGTGCAAAGTCTGTGGTGAGTTCTCCTCCCAGGCAAACACGGCTTTTATAGGAGTGCGTATGGGGTTTATGAGCACAATACAAAACCTGCTTCAATGGTGACGCATTCACTGTATTCACTGGGATGGTCATCGTGCTTTGTGTTTTCTCTCTGCAGGCCTGACGCTGGTGTCTGCACCACACCTGGCCAGGTCCTTTCATCACCTGTTCCCTCTAGATCCCTTCCCAGAAGTGCCTTTAACAGACTACAAAGGGGAAAGGTACAGGAGATTGTCGTTTGGCTTGTTTGTATGCAGTTCATCAGGAAGTGTATGGGTGAAGGGTGGACACTTTAGGGGGAAAAAAGTGTTGTCAGTATTTTTATATATTTTATTTTACATTGTATAGGTTCTGTCATGCGTGCCAGGGTCAACTTAAAGACCAAAAGGTACGTTTCTGTTTCTATGCTATTTACATTTTAATTCCACTTTTTTTTTACTAATTCAGTTTTTCATTGCTGAACCTACTTTTTAAGCCTCTATCACACCACCACAATTAGGAGTAAAGAGAGGAGGTAGGCCTTCTTCTACACAAATCCTAAAATTACTTTACAGCTTTCTGCCACACTTTGTATGAATGTAGTCTCCTAAACTGTGGGTGTAACTGTGTTAAAATTAGGTCTAAAAACTGCAGAGGCCAGGTTAATTTCATATTCTGTTATTGAAGTATTTATCATTACTGATGAAGACTTCTCTGTATACCAGTTTTATGATGAATGCACCCAGAGCGCCCCCTGTGGCAGTCGTCTGTTCCCGTGTGAAGCCCTGTTCGTGTCCTGCAGGTGTTCAGCTGCCCCACGTGCTGCAGTGTGTTCTGTGTGGAGTGTGACCTCTTCATCCACGACTCTCTGCACTGCTGCCCCAGCTGCATTCACAGCCAGAGTGCCCCCTGAGCCCGGAGGGAGAACTGCAGGAGACGGATGCACACGGAGGCCCAGGATCCCAGACTCGGGCCGTGCCATGGACCCTGATGCCAGATCCAGCAGTGCGTGCCACAAGACTGCAGCCTGAGAGACTCATGGTCATACAGCCATATCACATTACAGCTGGCAGAAAGCAATATTGTAAAGGAATAACTGAAGCCACACGATCTTTTCAGAATCCTTGAATGGTATTTTGATTTTCAGAATCGGTTTGTGTCTTTTGAAACTGTCCAAGTCAATTGACAGGTGTTTTTAGTGCTGCAGGGCATTTCTGTAGTTTTAAACTGTGGCTGAAGGTGAGGGGGGGCTCTGGTTGGCAGGACACACTGATGCTGAAAAGGCGACTGATGGGATTATTATCCGTAAGAACAGGCGTGATACCAGAACTCTGATGATGAACCCTAAGTGAAAACAGAGCTATGGCCGTGAATAAACATTTTGTTTAATCTCAAGTCTGTTTGAATTTGAGAAACAATTTCAGTGTGGGAGCTATCGTTCTCATTTAATGTTTGACTTTTAGCCCCTTGTGTTTATACTTATACTGGAGAAATTATTTAAACCGAGGGAAATGTTATGACATTTTTCCCCAAGAACTCTTATGGCAGAATCCAAGGAAATGGGATTGTACCTCCGATCACCCTGTTACAGTAACACACGTGACTGAAGCTGTGAAATCAATGGACAGCAGACAACAAAGCACTGCATGGGCAGGGTGTTTATTATTGATGTCTCTCATTCATATCGATAACTGTACCCTCTTTATATATTAAATAAAATCACATTTTATTTTAGTGACCACATTTTTTTCCATATAATAAGTCAAAACTCAAGATGTCCAATGCAACCTTTAAGGCTGAAATAATCTGAGAATAAACTGACAATTTTCCACATTTTGCTGTGCTGTCTCATCATCCCTGTGTTAAAGTACAATTCTGCAAAAAGGGATAGTGCACTGCAGAGGAGTTCAAAAATAAATGCCACAACAGATTAGTTGCTCCATCCATGTCATAAAACGGTTTTGGACAGATCAATGCAAGTTATCCTTTAGGGATGAAATACATAGACCAACTATGAATCATCTATTTGTTAGAAAAGAATGTCTCAATATGGGGAAAAAAATTACACAAGTGCAAATTAAGTTCAAGTAAATTTAAACCTGAGAAAAGGAGAAGGGCTTTCAAATAAAAGTGGTGATTAAAGCATGAAATATAAGCAGTCATTGGTATAGGATCAAGCAGAAAGCTTGAGGTTCTGACTTTATGAAATTCCACCTGGACAAGGTAATTCTGAATGGTGATACCAGCAAGAAAAAAAAAACTAGATTAAGTTCCTTTAGGAGGAGTGTTCTTGAAAATATACAGGAAACAAAAATCAAATTAACAATAGGCAGAATAAAGTAATTGTGTTAGAAGGTGTATTCTGAAAAGCTCAGCTGTGTGTCAGTGATTTTCAAAAATATGTACACCTTAGATTTTTTTTTTTTTTAAACAGATTAACCCTTTCATTCGTGACTTTGAGAATACAGACTAATTAAAAAAAAAAAATACATGTGGGAAAACCATTCTATAAGATATAATTAAATTGTCTAAGTCCAAACATATGTACAATGTCCCTGGATGTGGTTATGAATGAAAGGGTTAAACCAATGGAAACACAGGCAGCATAATCACTCCCCCCAAAAAAATCTCACCAGCCTGGGATCTTCAGAAAACATGACAAGGTTGCATTGAGCTGGGCTGGTGTAGCGTCTCCTCTCAGGCCCCTGTGACTGTCCTGCCCTGCCTCTCCAGCCAGGCCTTCAGCAGGGGGACGTTCTTGTCCATCCAGCGAATATTCTCCTCAATGCTCTCTACCGCCTGCTGGACGCAGCGCAGCTGGGCGCCGTTCTCCTTCAGGGACTCAAAGAACGCCTTCACCTGCAGAGACAGCCTGGCAGTGAGGGCTGCGCTCGGACCTCTGTGAGCTAGTGTACCATCACCCATTGCTCTTTAATGAGTAACTGCCTGAAGCCAATGTCCATCGAGCTCATGCAGAATGAGGTGTGTTTTTAAGTTGGTGTTGTATTTATATAGGTGTTGAAAACTTTCAAATTGAAGCTTTCTAATACAAGATTTTCCCCCCCTGTTCCTCTAAAAGCATGCATCAAAAGCTTGTACCTACAATTTGAGGTGTACATAAAAATGAAACCAATTTAATATAGCTAAAGAAATTTGCATATGGGCCACATGGTTAAAGCACGGTGATCTGGAGATGTGTGAGAGGGAAACGTACCTCCAGCAGCATCTCCCTGGTGGAGTACTGGTTCGTCACTCCAATCACCATGTTTGCGATGGAACTGGAACCCAGCTCAAACCTGGAAAGGAAGAAAAATTGAATACAAGCGTTTCTCTCAATTAATCTGCATGTGCTACTGCTGGAAACGTGCTAGCTAGTTCAGATACATGGTGGCTTGTTTTAAGGAGGAAGTATCCCTAATAGAATATTAGAATAGAATATCCCTAATATTCTCTAATGTTAGCTAGCTAGCTGATGGAAAATGTGTATTCGTATTTTCATGTAAACATCTTAAACATCTCTGGAAGACACCAACTGAAAACTATATGGTAAAATACAATTACAGCAAACCTTAACTAGACAATGCATTTTTACAAGTCTAGTAGTGTAAAACAGGCAAAATTGTGCAAAAAAAAAAATCTGTAACATACAGAAAGGATATAAGCTTTAATATATCATCAAAAGCAAATCTTATAGAGTGATTAAACCATTGGTGAGAGAGAGGGGAACTGAACTGACTTCTTCACCAGGCTGTGCCAGTTGGCACGGAGGAAATCCCAAGCATGTTTGTAGCCCTTGGGGTTCTTGCTGACATAGATGACCACAAGGGGCAGGTCCTGCGTCTTCAGCACGTCCCCCTCAAGACTCTGCTCCATGATCCTGGGCAGCAGAGAGCACACACCCATCAGTCAGACAGACAGACTCCTAACCATAAGCAAATCACATACAGATGAACCTAAGGCGAGGACTGTATTGTTCTTCCATCCTATCCGACTCCTAAACACTACTCCGAAGCATGTATTCTGAAAAGCCTATGGGAAGCTGATCTTGGACAAGAGACTCCATGGGTTCAGGTGTGCAGTAGAGCAGGTGGTGGACTGTGGGGCTCAGGGCAGACTCACCACTTCAGTTTGTGGGGGAGCGGGCTGATAGTCAATGCTGACTTGATCTGGCCCTTCACAGAGGTGATGAGTGACTGGCGATACTTCTCAAACAGGAAGTCCCACCCTTCCAGTGTCTGGGCTCCAATGGAGTAGATGGCCATACTGACATCACTGGGCAGACTGTGGGCAGAGAGAAATCAAAGTATACAGAGTGACAAGGCGGTACAGGGTTACAGATGCCAAGGCATCTGAAAGTGATTCTGTGCAATTAAGGTGTGTCATATGATTTCCGTTTAAATATACCTGTCTCTGGGAGGTTCCAAGGTTGATTAGTACAATACTTAACAAAAATTACATCATGAAGACAAAGGAATATTCAATGCAAATCCAGAATAAGGTTCTTCAGAAGCAACAATCAGGGGTAGGATATAAGAACATTTCCAAGGCATTGAATATCCCCCGGAGCACAGTAAAGTCCATTATTAAGAAATGGAGTGAATATGGCACAACTGTGAATCTGCCTAGATCAGGCAGTCCTCCAGAACTGAGTATCTGGGCGAGAAGGGCACTAGTTAGGGAGGCCACCAAGAGGCCTATGGCAACTCTAAAGGAGTTACAGTCTTCCACGGCTGAGCTGGGAGACACTGTGCATATTGCAGCAATAGCCCTGGTGCTTCACAAAAGTGGCCTTTATGGGAGAGAAAAAAATTCACATCAAATCTCGGCTGGAGTTTGCCAGAAGGCATGTGGGAGACTGAGACCAAGTGTAGGAAGATTCTATGGTCTGATGAGACCAAAATAGAGCTTTGTGGCCTCAACGCTAAAGCTGTGTGTCCACCAAAGTGTTTTTTTCCTGAGTCCAGCGTATTTTTTCAATTGTTTGGGAGCGCCGCATATTTAAAAAGCCAGCAGCGTGACGAGGCGCTGAGTGTCTATTGCACGCTGAGCACTTGGCATTTTTTTCTGGTTGCTGAGAGTTGAAAATGTTTCAACTTTGGATAAAACGCAGAACTCGTCACGGTCAGTTTTTACCCAGCCGTGTACCACAGTGGAGGAGGGGCGGGACAAATACCACACCGACCATCCTCTCTGCATGCTTCAGTCTTCCCTTCATCCAGAGCAATTACTCTACCTTGTGCCAACATTTTTACATTCAGTATTTGTTAGCAACACAAACTATCTGTGACATCAGGTACTTCAACACATGACTTCCGCAGATATTCCGTATCATAGCAACTAAAGCGTCTCAGCTGAAACAGCGCTGCGCCTCCAAAGCGCTCTGGCGCTCCCAGGTGGGCCCTTTCAGAAGAGCGCCTGGCATTTTCAGCTGCAGAAAACGCTTTGGTGGACACACGGCCTAAGTGCTACGTTTGGTGCAAGCCTAACACCGCACATCATCCTGAGAACACCATCCCTACCGTGAAGCATGGTGGTGGCAGCATTACGCAAAATGGATGCAGCAAAGTACAAAGAAATCCTGGAAGAAAACCTGCTGAAGTTTGCAAGAGATCTGGGACTTGGGATGAGTTTCATCGGCCTGGACCTCAGTCCAATTTAGAATATGTTGAAGAAAAAAATAAATTACTGTTCACCAAAGGTCCCCATTCAACTTGATGGAGCTTGATCAATTTTCCAAATAAGAATGGGCAAGGCTGGTAGACTTATACACATAGACTCATGGCTGTAATTGCTGCCAAAGTTGCCTCTACCAAATACTGCCTTCAAATATTGAAGGGGGTGATTACTTATGCATTCAAGTATTTTCTGTTTTGTATTTGTAATTAATTTAGGACAATGTGCAGATTATATTTTTCACTTTGACATCATGGACATTTTCTGTGTTGATCAGTGGCAAAAACTCCTGATGAAATCCATTCTGATTTCATGTTTGTAACATAATGAAATGTGGAAAAGTCCAAGGGGGGTGAATACTTTTGAGAGCCACTGTATGGTGGAGGAAAGCACGAGAGCTCCTCTCTTATCACTGATCTCACTATGCAAACTGCAGACTGGTCGGGCTCGAAAAAACGGTAGCAGAGCCTAAAAAATATGCCAGAGATCCCTCACCTCATGTTCCCATCGGACTCCTTCCACCTTTGGAACAGCTGCTGGGCCTTCTGCACGCAGGGCTGGTAGCCACGGACACAGGCGAACATCAGCAGGTAGCTGCGCAGCATCCTCTGAGACATGGTGCCCTCGTCACTCCACTCCTGCTGGTCGATCAGGGTCCTGAACAGGTTCACTATGTAGCCCTGAAAGAACACAAGCCCACGGCACACCCACATTAACACATTCACTGACACTGCCCACAGCCCAGCTCATCTCAGCTGAACAGGGGCAGGCAAACAATAGCTTTTGTATTGTGCCATGAATACAGCTCTGCCACTCTAAAAGGAGAAAACATATTTCTAACAAAGAATGGACACTTTCTTTTAAAGTGTGAGAAGAGACAGAAGGCTCCCACCTTCATCTGGTTCTCAACATCCTCCATATCTCTCTTCTCCATCAGTTTGTAGAGTGACACCAGCTCGCCCAGGCCCTGGGTCACAGGCATGATCTCCGTCTCCATCTGGAGGTACAGACTCAGGTCCAGGGCCTTGTCCAAGGGCAACTTTCCAATGCTGGGGAGCAACAGAATGGGCACTTTCAAGTGTTTATGAAGGGCTTCTGCAGAGGAAGCCAGGTTTTTCTTAAGCTAATCTTTAAAATGATGTTCTAAGACACATACATTGAAAACTCGTTGTGATTCAAATTCTCGATGACATCTACTAATAATACAGGGCTTGGGGGATTTTAACAAAAACATTTTTGTTCAGGCTGCGTGTCTCTCTCACCTGACCAGCTGGAAGGCGTTGTTGATGAGGCTGGCTCTGTCGTTGCTACTTAAAGCGGTGTGGTTCTTCTGCAGCAGGTTGATCAGGGAGTCCCAACCAGCCCCTTCATAGTGAACAATGTAATACCCACTCATGTCCACGTTGAACTTGATCCACTCCACCTCCTCAGGCAGGTATAGCACATCTGCATGATGAGTTTGTTTTTTAAGGCTCTTGAAAGACAGAAATCTTGGCAACAAACTTGACCATTCCAGGATTTGTCTGTGATCTGGGCTTTAGGTCATTCTCCACATGGATAATATATGAGGAACTGATTCTCTCCGACTGCTGTTATTATTCAGAAGATGGCAACGGATACAATATAATCAGAGAAACAAATACGTGAAACTCAACAATATGATTCTTATATAATATCATTCAAATGGCAGACAAGATTGTCTACAGGGATTGATAAGATACATACCAGTCTTGGTGTTTAACAGGAACCTATGAACAGTGTTGGAGTTACTGGTAATGTAGGTCAATGGGACTTGCCACAGGAAACTGAAGAGAAATGTAAACTTAGATATTAGTGTCCAATGTCAGGACCAAAAATATATACATAAACATCATTCACCTTTTAGTAACTCATTCATCTTTACAATGGTTCACATTTTAAAAGTAGTCAGGAGACGACAGGAGGCTATAGCTGTCCAGCTCACTTCAAAATACTCCGCACTCCTTTCTTGTTTAAGATGTGTACGATATTAACTCTCAGCCTGGCGTGGATTCTATAGATAAATCCGTGAATAGTGTGATTGGACATAGCTGGCAGTGGATACAGGACCCAATAAGGTAGAAAAGCAGTATGAAACACAAGCCAAACCACCCTACTAACAAGATGTAATTCCAGAAGTTCTCTCCCTTTAGACTACATGATCATTTATGCAGACCTGTGTCAAGAAACAGTTTGATGAAATTGCAGGACAAAAATGTTAATAACCATTATGAGGAGCCAAAAGTCTTCAACTGGTTTGTAAAGTCTGTAACGCCACCATGGTCTTACCCCGAGTCCTGAGAGGGGTCATCGCTTCTCAGATACCTCTCCTGATGCAGGCGCACCTCTCGCCCCCTTACCGCCACACTGATCAGTGGGAAGCCCTCCTGCAGAGTCCAGGTGTCCATGATCTCCTTCACGTTCAGCTCATCCTTCATGAACCACTTCTGCAGACACAAGCATTTCCCTTGTCAGGAGAACGAGCTTCTAACAGCAGCACTGAACCTACTGCCTGACAAACGTTCACTCATGAGGACGGGAGCATGTCTCTTTGGCCACTTTTGAGAAAGGAATACACTCTACTGGAAGTCCAGTCAGGACTCCAGCCTGCAGACACAGTGGCAGTCATTCCACAACACAGTTGACCTTTCAACACTCAAAAATTAGTTTTGGAAAGGTAATTGCATAGATCACCAGTTGAGATGCATCAAATTTCAAAGTATATACACTACCGGTCAAGTTTTAGAACACCCCCATTTTTCCCGTTTTTATTGAAATTTAAGCAGTCCAGTGAATAACCTGAAATGGTACAAAGGTAAGCAGTAAACTGCCAGAGGTTAAAAAGTTTAGGTTACCAAAAACTGAAAAATAATGTACAGTTATATACTGTGTTAATACACCCTCTTAAGCATTATTTGTCAGTGTTATACGCAGCTCCTGTGCAGAGAAGTGACACTGTATTCCTACAATGCACACATCGTTTGAAAGCTTATTATCTTGGCTACCAGCGCGTTTCATTCTCAAACACATCTGATTTACAGTTTCCGTGTCACCCACTGTCATTCAGAGCCTGGGGGGTAAACGCACAGTCAGCTATGGTGAAAAAACATTTTTTCCACATCAGAGAATGCTTCACATCGTTAGAAAGCTGAGAGTCTCAGCTGTCATGGGATATCAAACACTTGGCAAACAACACAACAATGAAGAGTACACATGGGATTCAAGAGAAGCACACGGATCTGGTGTCCTTTCAAGGTTTGTTTGTCAGCTCAAGGGGTTAAATTATGTTAAACAAAACGATTCCATGATTCATTTTTTATCTCCAATTGCTTATTTGTTCTATGCTTTAATTTCAGAGTACACTGAGACATTAAACTGTGTAAATTTTAATTAAAACTGGAAAAAACTGAGGTGTTCTAAAACATTTGACCGGTAGTGTATACTTACATTGGAATTTTTAAGATTATTCTTCTACATTCATGTATGGTTTTACTGCACATATCATGGCCTGTTCTCACCACAGCATGACTCTAAATATAATAACACATTATGCCATTTAGTCTGTGAATACAGGACCTGACATATAGGTTGTATTAACTCACTGAAGCTCCGGAATGAGCTTTGCTTCCAGAACAAAATCCATCACCTTGCAACCGGCCTTCATCGAGACCATCAGACTGGCAAATCTGAGGAGGAAGAGCAACACGGGCTTTCTGTTAGGCTGAGAAGATCAGATTGGCTGACATGACTAATTACATCAACCCCATCTAGGAACATAGGTTGATCAGATTAGGACGCTAAGAAGGAACGGTCTCACTCACGTTGGTCAGGCTGTCCCACAGGTGTGTGTTGCGGGTGTTCTGGTAGCTGTAGCGTCGCAGGTAGCGGATGATGCCGATTTTGAAGGCCTCCGGAGTCAGAAAATCTCTCAGCATATTTAAAATACAAGCCCCCTAGGAAAGAACAAAGCCGTTTAAGTATGTTAAATCTACAGTTGAGTATCTTAGCAACCTGGCTTTACATTTCACATAATATGTGGTAAATTGGGATAATATATTTATGACAAGGCTTTGAAAATGTTTGACATATGTCATACTGGTTTCTTACAGGTTAGGAACAGGGCTACCTCCTTCACTGCAATGACAAATATTCAGGCAAAAAAAAAAAAACCTACCACTGCCCACAAGGAGTTTTATTCCTCGGTATTTCTCCTACGTTATTAAACAACCTGGGGTCTCTAAACAGACATCTGTGAGAGCAAGCATTGGTACATCTTGTTTTGAGAGGAAGTAAAGATGGGGCATGTCTACAAATGTAGTCTGCAAAAATAAGTCCATGCTGCCACAATCGCACAAACAGCTCCAATCAGAATATGAAATGGTCCCCTTTCCCAAAAATGAAATTACATAGAGGATTGTATTGTTGGCCAATGATCATCTACCTTGTCGTAGGAAACATCATCAAACATCTCCAGGATCTGGGCGGGATTCTCCACTTGGGTGGACACAGGGTGTGAGGAGCTGAGAGCGTCCACCTCCATGGCTTCAAAACACTTTCCTAGGAAGTAGTCTTCCTGGGGAGAGAGAGAGGTGCCATTAGCAGGCAGTACAGGTTTTATATAAGTTTGTCTGTAGTAAAAACCTTCAATTTTTTATGCTTGAAAGAACAATAATTGATGATGAGAGGAGTTGAATTAAAGCAATGCCAAAAGTCTACTAATGCTTCTTCAGATCACTCTTGCTGTTAATCACGGCAGAGGTCAAGTGGTCGCCATCACTGCTTTTCCAGTAAAAAAGCATGGTTTTCACTGCCATTTGGCAAGCAAGTTCACACATAACCAGTGCATGTCAGTCATTTAAGAAAGGCAGCTCAGTTCACTCACCACTTGCAGTTCGGGGTTAGTGATGTTAACGGACACAAACTCCATGAACTTGGCAAAGCCCTCGTTCAGCCACAGGTCGTTCCACCACTGCATGGTCACCAGGTTACCAAACCACTGAGAGACACAGAGAGACAGTCAGCACACAGACACACCGTAAAATAAGTCATGTCAATACCTCTGCTGTCATGACTTTACCAGTATGTAAGCACCGGCAGTGTGAGCAGTGCCCTGGTACCTGGTGTGCCAGCTCATGAGCGATGACCATGGTGATGCCCAGCTTGTTGGAGGCAGAGGATTTCTTGGGGTCGAAGAGGAGGGCAGACTCTCTGTAGGTGGTCAGACCCCAGTTCTCCATCGCTCCCGCCTGGAAGTCTGGGAGTGCAGCTAGATCTGTCGAGCCAATGCAAAAACACAGACAATGCCTTAGATTTACAGCTCAGGCCGGATATGATAGTAAGATTTCCAGATATGCTGAGAAACGTAGACCAGGATCGAAATAAGTAACTGCCCGACTATAAAGAGTAACATAAAACCTGGTCCATTCTATTGAGGCAATAAGCAGGATTCAGACTACAGCAAAGATGGATTCATTGGAATAGGCCTGTATCAAGCTTCTCAAATGCACACATTAAAAAAACAAAGGATGGGAGTCAAAAGACATTCAGCTTTACAACAAACTGTCTCAAACAAGGCGAACCTACCATGCTTCGGGAGAGGGTAGGGGATGTCAAAGTAATCCTCATAGAAATCCAGGAGTCGCACTGCTGCATCCAGAGCAAAATCAGCCTGATCGATCTTTTCAGGTATCGCATACACGGATATCTGTCAGGAACACCATGCAAACACAGAATAAATCACATTACATCATTTAAAAGAAACACAGTATTAGAACACTTTAGAATTGGTTACAGATACAGTTGCAGTAAATCACAAGAATTAAAAGACACTTTGTAGGATGCATAACAAGCATGCAGCTCCAGGGCTGAGGGGAATACCACCAGTCTCTCTCACTTGGAGCAGAAGAAAACTGAGGGGAACCCCCAGAAGGGCAAATATGATGGATCAGTTGCCTGCAGAGAGGGAAGTGATGAGTTACCTCCACCCCATTCTGGCTCTTCTTGCTGACAGACAGGAAGTCAGACACAATGAAAGCCACCAGGTAGGTGCTCATCTTCACACTCATGTCAAAGTGGTCTTCCAGCAGCCCGCCCCCCAGCTCCACGGTCTTCACCTGCGGGGCCAACCACACTGTAAGCCACTGTCAGCTGCTATCACATGAAAGTAGGGTTAGTAGTCTCAGTAGTACCGTCGCCCTCATTTTATATATGGACAAACATTTCGTAAGCATATGGAGTATTTTCTCTGAGCTTTCACTCATTAATGTCTTATTCCAAAATGTGCATCCATCTTCCAGTAGAGCATTTAATAATAGTTCTGTGTTCTCAAAACCAGAACTTTCTCTAAAGGGTCGTTGTAATGCTTTTGAATATGGTCTTTCCATCGTGTGGTCCGTGCTTTGCTCACAGGGAAACTAAACACTGCATGTACTTGTAGGACCTGTGGGGTTTATTTTCTGTACCTTTGGCATGTTGGACAGGGTGATGTGCTTGGCTTCCCTCCTGATGGTGATGGAGAAGTTGGCTTTGAACGCTGGCTCGTCGAAGCAGGGGAAGGCTGCCCGGGCATAGGTGGGCTCAAACTGGGTGGAAGCCAGGACTCTGAAACAACCGAGAAATGGACATGTTCTTTGTAAAGCATTTAATTTTAATAATTAGTTTTAAATGAGCACTTCATAAATGGGGTCAATTTTCATAATGAACAAATGTCTAGGAACCATCCAGACTGGATTTTTATGGTGCATTTATAAAGCCCATATTTAAACATCAATGAAGAACAACATCAAGAAATGTACAGTATACAGTACCTGACCTCTCCGTCACTGCTACGGTAGGCGCTGTTATAAAAGCCGTGGAAGCTCTCAGACAGGTTGGCAGCAAATTCCACCAACACCATGTACAGCCTGCCTGCTGCCAGGGGTCTCTTGGACACCAGAGCCACTTGTTCATAGGGGGGGTACTCTAGGATCTGCAGGAGGCTGCGTTGGTCCCCTTCCAGAAGGACTGCCTTGGCCAATTGGAGGTTCTTACTGTGCAGGACGATGGCGCTAGTCTGCTGAAGGACCTCGACCTGGATCTTGGCCGTACCAGTGAAATCCAGGGAGGTGAGGTTGGGGTGGATGAGGAGGTCATAGTGGAGCGGTGTGATGGTCTCTGGGAGTCTCATCTTATTCCAAGGGAACGGCTGGCCATTAGTAGCAACTGGAGAGTCCGTATCATGTCCCTTCTTGTCCTTTTCCCCACCAGCTGAAGCTGTAGTCAGGGCAGCTAGCAGGAATACTACTACCACCGCAAGGGGCCTTTGTATGAACCCCCGTATGGGCTGCATCTCCAAAGCAAAACTCACCAGGATGTCACCCTCTGTTGATACAAAAAAGGAGACATGAAATGTAAAATTAAATATACACAGCAAAACTATAGAACCATTAAAATATATAATAAAAAATATTTAACAACCATTAATCTATAAGAAAGGGACACCATCATATTTACCCTGTCAGGGAGCAACACAGCCCCCAAAGGTGAGCGCAGAAACATTTGGGATGCAATCACATTAAAAATTAATTGGATTGGTTTTGCTAAGCGAACTTGGACACAAATTTAAAAAGGTGGCACACATGCACCTAAAAACAAATAAATGTAACGCATGGGAGACAAAATAAATAAATGGCAGGAGGTCTACCCAAACAAACAGTTGACCCCCTGCAGGAACGAGTGTCCCAGCTGTTCAGCAAGGTGGCCATTGGAGGTGCGGAGGGAGCCAATGACACCCTACAGATGTGTACATAAGCAGATGCACCATTTTGCATATGTCCTTTTGTTATGTTAAATTATAGAGTGCATTTATTGCCATATGTACACATTTGCACTTCAAGTTAAATATAACATGATTACATTAATACAAAAATAATTTAATCTATTTTCCAAATGTAGCAGCAAGTCTAAGGAAGAATGACTGCTTCGATGATGAGGAAGAAGCAAATAAACAAGAAACAAGGACTGCAGTGACAAAGACAAGCAGCGGTATTATGCTGAACACTTGGAACCCCAAAAGAAGAAACAAAAGGAAACACTTGGATTCAGGAAGCAGCAAAACATCTGCCCACCAAGTGCTGCCAATACCAGACCTATTTCTGGAGCTGGAGGCCATTCTGCAGGCTAATAAATTATCATGAAGGCAATGGACCAGCACAGGAAAGAACACATGGAACTATTGAGGGCACAGAATCAATTTCTGACAGAATAGAACGAAATATTAGCCTACATAAATGTGCTACTTATTATTTAATTAAAATGGAATCAATACAGGACATTCCAACCTCCAGTTCCTTCCTAAGGAACTTTCAATAAGCAGCAGAGTGAGGCAACCCATTGTAAAAATAGTTTCATATTTCAAGAATGGATCAACTTATTTTTACACCATGATGCGTCAGGCTGGTTGGGGGTGCTTGTTAACAGACAAAATGGTTGAATGTGTTACATTGAAAATCTGTTTGAACTAACACAGCTGTAACCTGAGACACAATCAGAAACACACTTCTGACTGATCCCATATGCACCAGCTGTGGGGGGTCTGGAACCAGTGCAACAGAATGACAAAGCTGTGGTCATTTGCATGACTCTTCACGGTGCTGGACTCTAAATCGACCTTCAGTTCTCTCATAAATGTAAAATGTTACTTTTAAAGCCTTTTTACTGCTTTGATACTCGGGCCCAATCTGACAGGTGGCCATCTTTCTCTGATGCAGCCAATCAGCATCAACCAAGAAGGCTGAGCTCTAAACAATGAGGTGGCTCAACATAAAGCAACAGACTTTTTACTAAACCTACGCAATGGTTTAATACGTTTGCTCTCCTGAAGACCTGGCAGTACACAACGACTTAACACTGACTACAGCTGCCCCTCATCATGTTTTACTTTCGATTTGACAAAAAACAATAGCATCAGATATAGCAGACGAGTCTGGACCACATTTTCAACCATGCGTTTTATAGAAATGAATAACAGTACCAGGCAGTTTCTTTCACACAGAGTAGAAACAGTCAGCAGCTCGCCGTGTATGCAGTGCGAGCCAGCAAGACGGGTTTGAAAGTGAAACTAAAAGCACAGCGCGCACTGCGATGCACTTTCATTTTTTATTAACACACAGATATCTCCTGCCTTGAAAATAAACGTTTTATTTAACATTTTAGCACTTCGGTTTATTTATTTTTTGTTCTTTTGTTTTTTCGGGGAGAGAGTGGAATTGCATCCCCACAGGAAGTAAATCAGCGGTCATTCGAGCTGCACTGCTGCACATGCGCCACTCGTCAAGGTAGCGTTCATGTAGCGCAGATTCCCGCAGTTCTGCGCAGATCTGCAGAATCCCACAGATCCTATTGGTGGAGCAGCGCAGACGCACGCAGGACTCCGAAAAAATGCAGGTTTTTTTTTAATATATATTTAGAACTCGGTCTTGCCGCAGTGAAGACTGCATTTTATACTCTATTTGATATTGACCTAAGACTACTACAATACAATATAAAACAAAAACGGCAAACCTTATTTAATATGTTCAACGGTAATCAAAAACATTTAAAAGCTAACAAAATAATACAAAAAAACAACTCCAACATCAAACAAAAATCATGAATTGAAGGTTTTTACTAACTCGTCCCTCTCTCTTTCCTCTTCCCCCTCCTTGTTTGCACGAAGATATAATTTGTTCTTTTACGTATAAGAACATAAAGTTTACAAATTAGAGGAGACCATTTAACCCATCGTTTCTCATTTGGTGTCCATTAATAACTAAGTGATCCAAGGATCCTATCCAGTCTATTTTTGAATATTCCAAAATTTTCAGCTTCAACCACATCGCTGTGGAGTTTGTTCAGATTGTGACGACTCTCTGTGTGAAGAAGTGTCTCCTGTTTTCTGTCTTGAATGCCTTGAAGCCCAATTTCCATTTGTGTCCCCGGGTGCGTGTGTCCCTGCTGATCTGGAAAAGCTCCTCTGGTTTGAATGTATAATAATAACAACTTAAGAAAAATCAGATCTAGACCAGCAGGAGATGTGCAGAGAGAGTTTGCAGTACTCCTTCCCTTTGTGGCATGGAAACCACAGAGTTTCTCTCAAGCACCTGGTGCCACCCAGTCTTATCAAAGTCTATCCCATGCCAGGAATACCAGTCTTGCCACTCGTTTTACAGCCCAATAATATTAATTATATATTGGATATTGTATACATATAATCTAGATAAATATGGGGCAGCAGTGGGGAGTAGTGTTTAGGGCTCTAGCTGAGTTTTATTTTTTTAGAGATGGTTAATAAGTAACTGGTATATTACAAGGTAATGACCTTTTGTAAGAGCAGGATGGACCAATACATCTGACTAAAGTCTATCTGGTATTGCACACACATTTGAGTTCTGCTGAAGAGTCTCGAGTCCCAACTCCAAATGTGGAAGAAGATCCTACTTTGTGGGTTAGTGGGGGCTGCTGTTCTTACGGTGGGGCTCCTGATCGGGCACTATGGTATCACGAAGAGCTCATCTCCAGATTGGGTGGGTGCTGTGTCTCGGGATGTGGACGAGAGTATGATTGAGCAGTTCATCAAACAGGTGGATAACAAACAAATTGAGGAGAATCTGAGGTATGTAGGTGGACTTCCATGCGGTCTTCTCTCTCTGGCATGTATCAGTTTCAAGGATGCTCTGATTTTTGTTGGATGGATGTTCTAAATTGTTTCTACCAGTTTATAGATTATCTGTGGGTATATTGTTGTCAGCAGCTGAGATAAATATACTTATTTGGTTGACAATATTCCCTCTAAAAACATTAAAGCAACTACTTGTTTGTAATGACGCATCATGCAAGTGTGAGAGGAAATCCCAAGGCTGAACCCTGCAGAAGCTATCTAGTTGTTGTTATGCGTAGCTGTTTTTGTATAGTATGTAATGTTACAATATGTGTAAAGCCTGGATGGTGACAACTGAAATGCCATGTGAAGTAGATGCCTTTTTATTTTGACCGCCCATGTTAAGTCACAGCAGAAATGTAGATGGAAGATGGTTTTGTGTGTGTGTTTTCTTGGCTGCTTTGGCAACTGCTGAAGCTATTTTCTTCTTCTGAAGTGATTTCTTGAGCCATCGGGGGTGTACAGATCACTGACATGCTGTATGTGTTGTCTGAATGATGCCACTTGTGAAAACAGTTGCATTCATAACTGCACAGAAAACATAAGCGTGTTGCTAATTTTATTTTTGTATTCTTACCTTCGGTAATAGAGAGTTGACCAAAGTGCCACATATGGCCACGAGCCAGGGAGATGTGCAACTGGTCCAGTACATGCTGGACCGATGGAAGGACCCAAAGACAGGTCTTGACGATGCCTGGAAAGATACATATAAAGTGTACCTGTCATTCCCCGATGACAACACTCCAAACAATGTCACTGTAGGTAAGGATACGGGGTGGGGCCCTTTAAATAAATGTAGGGGACACAAACAGATTACATGTTTAGTATTGAATAAAACATACACGATTCATATATTCCCTGAGAATCCATATTATTATTGTATGTTTGTAATTCTGTATGTATATGAACAGTATTTATACTGCATTTACTTTTATTGGTAAATTTGTGATCCACTTATTTACCCTTCAATTAGGAGTGTCTGGTATACTTTCTAGATTGTAAATGGGTATCTCTCAGGTGTATCTCAGAATGCAGACACAAATTCAATAAAAACAAATGTGCAGGAATCCATGAAACAGGTTACTTCAGTAAAGCCTGTCAGACATTATCCCTTGGATCTGCCCATGGTCCGAAAGAAAAGTCATAGGTATAGGTATAGGTATAGGAAAAGAATTGCTTCCTCCATAACTTGGCATGCTCTGTTGAAGCCACTAACACGAACTAATGGTTCAGTTGAAAGCCTCAGAGAATTAAATTAGTAACAAGTTTCACATTTTGATATAGTTACAAACACGTTTTTATTGTCGTTGAAGTTTCTTCTACCAACTCCGTGCTGTTCACCTCAAGACTCAAAGAGAAAGATTACACTGAGGACCAGAGACACCCGGACATTGTCCAGCCCTATGCTGCCTACGCCCCTGCTGGAAACCCAAGGGTATGAGACTTTATTGTCATTGCTTTAGTCCCTTCCCACTTCTAATTGGATTATGTGAGACTTTTTTCATCCCCGAAAAAAGTAGATGGTGTTTCACAACGTTCTGAAATGCCTTTTTAAACTACATGAATAATACTTTGTTTCTGGAGGCATTTCAAACTTATTCAAATGATAGTTTCCTACTTTTGCCAAATGTATCAGAATGTCATGTATAATAAGAGTAACACACTCTCCTATCTTACTAATATGCCTTAATCAGACTACTGCATTAATTCTGTTTGAAGTCTTACTTGACCATGTTTGAAAGGCAGTTCATTCTGGCATTTTTTATTTTTATATTACTTTTCTGGTAAGGTTCATTTCTCCTACCCTAAAGGTACTCAAATGAGCTTTTCTTATAAACCTGTTAAACCCCCATGACTCTGAAGGGAAAGAACAGCATGTAAATGCTTTTGTACCTGCTGGTAATGATTTGCAATGAAGTACACTCTTATCATATCTAGCAATCATATATATGGCCAGCTTGGATTATCAAGGTTATTCTTTTAGTAGCTGTAAAAAAGTATAATGTTGGAAGGGTGAAAATTGTTTATTTTAATTTCCAATTGTCCATATGTTGTCATGCTCAATGGTGTGAGATAAAGGGGAGGCGAATGGGTACAATAGTAGGTCCTTATGCTTTGGTTGGGTTGTTTTTGTTTTAGGGAAAGCTTGTGTATGCCAACCAGGGCACGGTCAGTGATTATGAGTTCCTGAACGAAACGCTGAACCTGACTGGTACCATTGCTATTGTGAGATATGGAGGAGCAGGCAGAGGTAACAAGGTAATGTAGTTCCCGTATGATGAAAGATGAAGATGACTATTTTATTAAATGGCTAAAGCACACATATCCAATTTCAATTTCATATGAAAGAAATGGTAAGAGTACCATGGAGTGTGAAGCAAGATCATGCAACACAACAGTGCGTGCCTGTGTTTTATACATTGACAATTGTGTTGAAAGTGAAGACGTGACTTGCTGGCTTGCTTGTGCTGCTCAGGCAATAAACGGCGCCCCCTTTGGAGTGATTGGAGTGCTGGTGTACACCGATCCGAAGGACATTAATGATGGGAAGATGTCAGATGAGAACGAGACCTACCCCTACTCCTGGTACCTACCCCCATCTGGGGTGGAGCGAGGGGGTTTCGCTCAGGATTTTGGAGATCTGAGGACTCCATACCTGGCCGCTAAAGGTAGGCTTCCTCTATGACACACATGATTGACATTAGATCCATAGTTCTATTAAAACCCTGAAGGTGCATTTTCCTTCTTTTGCAGATCATACATACAGGATACCAGAAAGCGATATTAAAGGGCTCCCACCTATTCCCATGCAGCCTATTGGGTTTGAAGATGCATATACTTTGATCTGGTCAGTGGAATGACTACAAAACACCAAACCTCTCTCTTACACACTTAAAGTTGTAGAAACATACTGCAATCTAATGTTCTCTTGAGGCAAATCAGTCTCTATTTAGATCTATTTGAGTTATCCCCTGTCTCTCCATGTCTGTTGTATTGAAAGGTATTTGAAATAATGTAACATCTATCAAGATTCACTGAGCTCTGAGATTTTTCTAAGCTACTTGTTTCATTTGGCTGGTGCAGTGCACTGACTGGACCAGATCCACCACCAGATTGGAAAGGATCTTTCAACTGCAGCTACAAACTGGGCCCTGGATTTGATCTCAACTCTAAATTTCCCGACAGGTATGAAATATATGATTTGCCTACTATAATTCATAGATTCATTCAATTGATTATATTGGTGCAGTAGGTGGATATTTGTAGGGGTTTTGTTTAATATACAATTTAAAACTCACCAAAATCAGAGCTCTTGGTTTTTGGCTGCTTGCAATGCATGTCAGAATCCTGTGCTGAAGCTTTGTTTTCTTCCTTGAAAATGCAATAGTGTAAATGGATCACAGAAGGTATGTGCTGAAAGCCAGAACACACATCAGAATTGCAGCTGATGACTGGATGGTGTCGATTCTCAGTCCCACTTCTCTGAAACAGTGCAGTCAGCGTGAGAATTCTGAAGGACAGCTGGAAATCTAATCGTGGTGAAAAAACACCAAGTTACAAAATTGCTCAGTCATTGAAACCATTTATGATGTACTATTTTAAAACATAATTGAAATCTTTCATAACCACAAAGCAACAAGAGCACTCTGTTAGCTAAATTGGAAAGCCTCCAGATAAGAGGAACACCTGATAAGAACATATTATAATCCAAACTGCTAGGCCACAGCTATACAGATCACAAGCAAGGCAAACCCAGATAAGAGTGGGTGAATGATTTAAAGTCAGTAGGCTGATTCATTTGTGAAGGGTCTCCAAACTAATTTCATCCAATATATGTGATAACTATTTTTATATAAAAGAAAAACAAACTGCAGTATGATGATGGTAAAGATCTAGTAATGAAAATCATTGAGTAGTAAGGACGTATTAGGGCATAAATTATGAATTACAGTTAGTCTGATAGAGGCCAGTCTCTACTATAGATTTAATGGTGTCTGCGATCTTGCAGCGACGTACAAATGAACATTTACAACAAGTGTGTACTCAAGAACTCTGACAACGTGATGGGAGTGATTCGAGGCAGCGTGGAGCCAGGTGAGTACCATTTCTCTCTCATGCCTTCACCCACTCCCACTCACCATCAACCACCAAGCCTCTCTCTCCCCTTAACTCCCACTCAACCGAGCTGCCATGAACATAAGAACAAATTGTTCCCAAATTGTCAGCTTCAACCACATTGCTGGGGAGTTTGTTCCAGATTGTGACGACTCTCTGTGTGAAGAAATGTCTCCTGTTTTCTGTCTTGAATGTCTTTAAACCCAATTTCCATTGGTGTCCCCGGGTCCGTGTGTCCCTGCTGATCTGGAAAAGCTCCTCTGGTTTGATGTGGTCAATGCACATTGCACATTGCCGTATTGTATTGATCTTATTAAACAAAAATTTGAGGGGGCACAATATTCAAATTGTGGGGGAAGGTCCCTAAGGCCTGCCCATAGCGCCGGGCCTGAGTCTGGGGAACAGTTCGATCCAGACTAAAGTAGCAGAGGAGCCTGAAGCATGTGCTTTTTGTGTCCCTCAGACCGCTACATTCTCTATGGCAATCACAGAGACAGCTGGGTCCACGGGGCCATAGACCCCAGCAGCGGGACGGCCGTGATGCTGGAGATCACCAGGGTCCTGGGGAAGATGGTGAAAGAAGGTCAGCATTGAACTGTGCAGATAATGCCCCATTTCCCCCCGTTAACACCCAGGAGGAGGAAGTACAGTCTCTCACCACTGACATGTCTGTGTTGCAGGGAAGTGGAGGCCACGCAGGTCCATTATTTTCGGAAGCTGGGGGGCAGAGGAGTTTGGTCTGATCGGCTCCACCGAATACGCAGAGGTACCCGACAGCATTGAACTGCCAGTTCTGAGGATTGGTCAGAATCTTCTCTGAAACAGAGCCCACTAGAGGACATTATTTGCACTTTTAATGGGGATGGGTTACCAAATTACAGTATTTTAGTACATTAAAAAACCTTTCTGGAAGACTTTTATGTTTTAGACAAAAGCCCAGATATTGTAGGATGAATTAGGCCCAGTGAGCAGATAGTCACAGTGACTGACTACTGCGGTCATTTATAAAAGTGCTGATTTACAATGTCAGGACTCACCTCACTGCCAATGTTTTCTTCCCTGCTTACAGGAATATTACAGCAAACTGAGGGATCGCACAGTCGCCTACATAAATGTTGATATATCAGTATTTGGTAAGAAAAGCATACTCTATAATAAAAAACACTTTAAAAAGGGCTGCAATAGATCCATTAAACATGCACAATAGTAACAACAAAGAGCTTCCATATCTGATACTATAGCTATTTAAACCAAAGAGAAAAATATTTTTATCAAAAGTTACATTAACGATTAACAAATGACCTGTGTTTAAAAAATACCACCACCAGAGAGTAAACAAAGGGGAAAAATGTGTCTTAATCAAACCAAATGGCATCTTCCCCTAAACCTGTGCATTCAGCTCTAGACAACAGGTAGCCCTCTTCCTGTTTGTTACCAAGAACATTTGGGCCCAGTGATGAAGGAGCAGATGCATTATTCCCATGGTGATAGTTTACAGCTGAATTCCCAGGGTTTCCACAGGATTAAATTAGTAAATCAAAAAAATATTTTACTTCTGCTTTTGTGACATTACCATTTCAAATATACAAATCAAAGTCATATCATGCTTACCCTATAGACTGTGGGCCGCTTGTGTTCAGCCATGTCTCAGGATTCTCTGTCCTTGTATATTTCAGCCAATGCTACCCTGAGAGTCCAGGGCTCTCCTGCTGCCCAGAGTGTGGTGTTTACCGCTACCAAGCAGGTAAGGGCCTCCGTCCACAACAGGGCAGGCATCCCATCCCAAACACACATCTGCTTAGGACAGGCCTCTCCCAAACACCTGGGCCAATCCCCCCACTCTTTTATACTCCCTGATTTGTAATAGCCAGTTATTAGTGCCAATCCATTTCACTTTCTGAAGGAGGGGGGTAAAATTCCTGCTCGTTTCATTCATTTATCACCCATCAGGTTGCTGAGTACCATTCACGCAGGAAATTAATAAAGGAGTTTAAATAATTTTGACATTCATATGTATATGAAAAATAAACATACCAGGATTTTTAATCAGTGTTCCCATGTAACAGAGTCAATTTTAAATCCGCTGTGGTTACCTGACCCAGATGCCACTGTAAATGTGTTTGTATATCTAGGTGAAGACTCCTGGATCTCAGACTCTATCCGTGTATGACAACTGGATTCAATATTTCAACCGCAGCAGCCCTACTCATGGGACAATCCCCCTGTGGGTAACTTCACCTGTACATACCTCTGACTGCCACCTGTGCACTGCTAAAATCTGTTTTAAAATGCAATGTATTAAGGTAGAAATATTGAGTCCCATCACCACAGCAAGCCTTGCTTCACAATTACAACAGGACCAATCAACCCACCCCCTACATTTGACTGGCTCACAATTGGCACCTCCTGCAGGTCAAAACCTGCCCCCTGGGGTGATTGATTAAAAATAGTTCGTTTGCCAAATTAAATTGATAGATAATTCCACAAACAGCAAAATAAATGACCGAATTGACGAATTTAATAATTAATCATGAATGATTATTTATACATTTATGAATTGACAAATCAATTTAAGAATTAGAGATTTAATATTGACCCATATAACGCATAGAATGCATTAACCTCAATGGCAGAGTCGAAAACTTTGTAAGAATTTCTACTGGAGGAGATCTCTGGGGACTAATCATGTAATTGCGCCAATAATCAAACACTCCAGCTAAATTATTTCTAGATTTTTGTCATCTCTACCTACCTTACCCATGTTAAGTATATTGGTTGGTTGATTAAATTCGCTGTGGCCGATCTTGATCCACTGTTTTGTTTCTCTCAGTCTGGGCTATATGACTGGGGCTGGAAGTGACTATGCTGCTTTTATCCACTTCCTGGGCATCACTTC
Source organism: Amia ocellicauda (assembly GCF_036373705.1). Taxonomy (NCBI): domain Eukaryota; kingdom Metazoa; phylum Chordata; class Actinopteri; order Amiiformes; family Amiidae; genus Amia; species Amia ocellicauda. Next base: position 21,355,387 of record NC_089857.1, read on the forward strand.
AATGGATATCGCATACACATATGACAGGGTAAGAGACTTTGCTCAGGGGACGGCCGCCGAATGTTTGTGCTTTAACCTTGTGTAATGGTTCCATCACTGTTGCTTAGTTGTCTCCATTAGATGTGAAAGCTGTGCTGGTTTGTTTTCAGACACTTCAGGTGCTGCCTTTCTCCCCAGCCGGTTCTTACAACAACAACATTTCCCTCTGAGTATTTCATTAGGTACCTAAAACTTGGCACTGATGTCCTCTAAACTCAATTTAGAGCAAATCCAATCTTGAATGTGGAATCCCAGGACAATCCTTTAATTCAAGCCTGTGCCTAGTCCAGTCAGTTTTAGGGAAAATGCAAATACAGACAAGATATTCTTACATTGAGTCTATCTGCCATTTCCCCTTGCAGAGCAAAACAAAGGCTCGCATCTACCCGGCTTATCACACGGCCTACGACACCTTTGACTACGCCGCCAGATACATAGACCCAGGTAAGCAACTTGCCTTGAGCCCCAGCCTGCCTTTAAGCAAGACAGTCATGATAGAGCAGAAGGGATACATACCCGTCTAGCAAGATAGGAAATATAAACCCACTGGTGATTAAAGTGAGTGGGATCCTTGGAAATCTTATAGTGGAGAGTGACAGGCCTGTGACTGTTCCTGGGCAGGGTTCACTAGTCACCAGACTGTGGCGCGAACGGCGGGCAACGTGCTGCTGCGCCTGGCCGACAGCCTGCTCATCCCCTTCAAAGCCAGCGACTATGCCGAGACCCTGGAGCAGTTCTCAAAGACTGCCTTGGATACTTACAATGTCATACTGACTGGGAAAAACATCGATATGGGTGAGTATAGGAGCAGACTGACTGACTGACTGACTGACTGACACACAGGCCCGGTCTAGTTGCTGGTGTTGATGTTCTCCACACGTGTTTCCCAGTGCCTTTAATGAATGCCATGGCAAAGTTCAAATCAGCCGCTTCTAACCTGGAAAAACTCATCAGGGACTCCGACCTGACCCTGGAGACGTGAGTATGGCTTCCCCACTGCCTCTGTATTTCCACCAGCGCAGGTCTGTGTGATCAGTAACAACAACAAAATGTCCTTTCTGTTCTCTCAGGCCTCTGAAGGTGCGCAGGATCAATGACCAGCTCATGTTTATGGAGAGGGCATTTATCGATCCTCTGGCCTTCCCTGACAAACAGCACTTCAGGTCAGACATCGCAATCGCGCCTTTCCCATTTATTTTCGGACTCTATTCTTGTAGGATGTAATGAAAAGCTTCCTTTAAAACAAACAAATGCATTAACTAATCCAACAATAACATAAAACTGGTCCAAAAGACGCACGTAGAAGCATACTTAAGATCAATATAAAGCAGTTCTTTACATGGAGATGTGGTGTGTGCTGTTGTTGGCAGGCATGTGATCTGGGCCTCCAAGTCATCCCGTGTGCCCACCTTCCCTGGGCTGGCCGACGCCTTCGACCAGGCCCAGAAGAGTGACTCCGCCCAAGACTGGCAGCAAGTCCACAGACACCTGTCCATAATCATCCAGGCCATAGAGGGCGCTGCACACGCCCTAGAAGAGGTGATTTAGAGAGAGCGTCATCATCCACACAGGGTCTTCCTGGTGCTGCTTGGCAGGCAAGTTTCAAAGGAAACCACTCCACACTACAATATTACTCCCTCACCAGAAAATGTCTCTTCTTGCACTTTTCACTTTTTGGGGGATTTTAATAAAGAAAGGCAGTAAATACTATTGGTTTCCTTTGAAAACATGAATTTTGTCTTTCAAAATTAACCTGTTTGAACCTGAATAGCACACTTATTACAGTTGCTGAAGCTGAACACCTCCCAGTTGACTCCACCCCATCGGTCCTCAGGCAGTCTCGTTCCCTGTGAAACTCTGTGAATGGCACTTCCTGGAATGGCTGGAGTAGATCCCAGGCTTTAGGACTCATCCTGCTATCCCAGACTGTATGAGGGCTGCCCCACTGGCTCATTAAGACTGGGAAATACATTAGAACATAAGAACGTTTACAAACGAGAGGAGGCCATGCTACCCATCGTGCTCGTTTGGTGGGCAATCTTAGAGACACAGAGTACCACACCGGGTTCCCCTTTAATGATCTGGCCTCACTCCCATTTATATGCACTCACCCTACCTGTATCATATTGAACACGGTCATAATCCTAACTGAAAAACACTTGGCTGCTGTACAATCCCCTCGAGGAATACAAAATATACTGAATATTAATTAGAATACAAAGAACAATCCAAACAAATAAAAAATATCAAAGAAATGTTTTTATTGAATCACCCACCTCCCAGTTTATAAGATTAAAAATCTTTAATTGACATTAACAATATTAATCAGGAAAATATATTAAAAAAAACACCCCAGCACTTTTGGTCTAATTATATCCTCTTCACATTAAATACTTTCATGGTGTCTCGCATCTACTGGCCTAGACTGACCGTTTAATACAGACCCCAGGAGCAGGACTTCTTCAGCTACACTGGCCAAAAAACTGATCAACTGAGAAAACGGATTTCTTTTTCAGACTCCCGAATTAATGACATCGTAGCCTCGTGCACAGAGAGACAGAAAAAAAAAATGTGTCACAGTTTAGGGTTTTCTATTGCACAGTTATCAGAAAGCTAAGTAACACTTTGCTTCGTTCCAAAAGCTACAACGTATTTTTCAGTATATTGGCTTACTTTAGCCACACTTGTGAGATATGCTCTGCTCTGTATTGCTTAGCTTGTAATGTACATTTTGTTAAAGATTTGGCCTTACGCACTCCAATTCATCAAGCTTCCATCCCAGAGATCCTCACTGGGGATTGCGTCTTCGTGCGTCAATCCAAACACAACGGTACATCGGAACATCTCGGAACATCTGGCGCAGTCATATAGTATTTATGAGCCTCGGATAAGATTTACTGCCAGTGTATTAATTTGGTCATTAAACAATTGATTTTTACATGCAGAGGGAGAGGGGGAAACAAATAGGGTTTTGGGAAATTACAATGTCCCCCCTCCATTATGTATAACTTAACAGATTGTGTGTGACTAGTCCCCAGGTGTGATGCACTAAAAACTAGATGGAAACATGCCCACTAATAACTAAGACATGAGGAGTAATTCTGCATCATATATTGCCACAGTCCAGTTCCTAGGCTGAAGAACACACTGGTTTCGAAGGTATGCGAGCAGAATTCCACCCTGAGTACTGGAATTATGTAAAATTACATTAAATAATCATTTTTAACAGGCAAGAAAAAGTTTAAAATCTTAAAAACTCAAACAGACAACTGAGGTATGTCATTTAAAAGACTGTAGTAAATTTAGAAGGCTGATTTCTAGATTGGGAATATTTAAAGACCCTGTTCCCTTTATACTTATGTATTTGAACACTGTAGCAAGACTTGTAAGCACAGATGTCCTCAGAGAACCCAAACAAGGTCCCAGTGTGTCAACGTGAACATAAGCACAAACTCTTTCCTAACAGTCGTCGGCTTCGAAATGTAGGCAAATGAGGTGTAAAGCCAACAGTAAAGCCCTGTTGTGCTTGAACTCACTTGCCAACACCGGTAATTAAAACACCCAGTTTGTGGTGCAGTCTTAAACTGATTCCTAGCTAAGTGTTAGTAATTGTTAATCGCATGCTTTTTTACATGGTGAGAAAATGCAGAATTCATGGGGAAACTCAAAATGAAAGTTCAGTCAGAAAGAATGCAAATCGACATCGCGAGCCCAGGTGACAGGACTGACCGCACAACCTTCTGTACTCCTTTAGCACCGCTTGTTTATACTTGCTTCTTTTATGTCCTGTTATTTTGGCCAGCATTTAAGACCCGCATTCAAATGCCTCATTACACTTAAATCTCTAAAGCCGTGTGTTAATGCTGAAGTTAGAAGCTTGTTAAGGTCCAAGTACAGTAGTGAGAATAAGGAGCAGAACACATAGGACAATCCCCCGGACCTGGGGTGTACTCTGATCTGAACGTCAAGGGTCCCGGCGTTACTGGATATTAAAAAGATTCTGTGTTCTCAAGATCTCCAGGAAGCATTTTTTTCCTCCATTCCATCAATGAGTTAAAAAGGCACCAATTTGTAAACCTCCTTAAGACGCTCACTGACCAATAGTCTGCTGTACGTGTCTATAGCCGTGAGTCAGTGTCAACGATCTTCAGGTACCTCAGGAATTGATTTATTCAACAGCACTTCTGTGTCCGAGAGCTGCAAATTGCAGACCGCTCCCACATCAGTCCGTCCGTCTGCAAGTCTCTCCCTCTGCACTTCTCGGCCTCTAGCTCTCCCACTCCGGTCCGGTCGGGGTTACCTTGAGTGCTCAGGGAGCAGCCGTTTAAACCAGCTGCTGACGGCCTTGTCCACTCGCAACACCAGCGCCAGGCCCAGCAGGACAAACACACTGGTCATCAGGAACCCAAAGGCCTCAAACATGAACCTGCAGACAGGTGAGGGGAAATGAACAGAATTGCCGGTGAAATACTGCAGGAGACTGAACTACAGCACAGACAGGGCTGCACTACAAGACTTTTTGTTTTGTTAGTTTGTTCAATTCTAGTCTAATGCTTGGAATAGGTCACAAGTCCCCGTTCTGAATCCGTTGCGCATTTTAGCTGGTGGCTTACAAGATATTATGTATACATATAGGAAAAACATATTGCTTATATTGTGTAAAAGCATATGCATCATACACATAAGCCTGGTCAGTCTACGTGGTGATGGTCTTTGCTGTAATAACTGCCTTGAACTTTCCTGCTGGCAAAGGGGATGACAAATTGAGGGGAAAAACACTGAGGCATTCTGGGTAGTGACTCAGCGTTAACACATTCAATCAGAAACTTACTTGGGTGCAAAGACCTTCCAGACCATTAGATGTCTCCTGAGAATAGCAGCTGCACATACAGAGGCCAGAAGCTGTGAGGAGAAGAGAGAAGAGTATTTATTAACGGTTTGTTTTTAACAGGACTATTCTGTATTTACTACTCATCTTCCTGACACTTCACTTGAAAGTCCCACTCCAGTGCATCAAACAATTTTCACTCTGTGGGCTTCATTATCCAAAGTTTGTAACAGTTTTACTGATGACTAAGGGCAGAACATATGTTAACTAGTGTGTCTATAACATATTCAAGGTACAAGTGGTATTTTGGTAAAGGAATATACACCATGCCTTTTTTGGTAAACCATTCAACAGTAGACACAGACAGGCTGCGGACAGCTTGCAGGCCATGTGGGAGGACAAGAAGCTCACCTGGGCTCCGTGAACGAGGAGATATCTCACTCCCAGCTGCAGTAGAGCAGCGGAGAATCTGTCGGGGCTCTCTCTCAGCCTCATCTCCATCACGGCATCCTCATCCTCCTCGCTGTCCCCAGCCATGCGTCCCCTCCGCCCGGCCTGCGGCTCGCACACCAGGGGCCAGAAGAGCAGCAACGGACAGCTCACTGTAGCAACAGACACCCAAAACAACTCACGAACTCCATCAAAGCACAGGCCAACCCAGGGAGACTGGAACAAATCAGTGGTAAACTGCAGAAGCACCTGGGGGTGTTTGACAAAAGCAAGTAAACAAACCCACCTGCAAAGAGGATGTGTGCGGAGAAGGTGTTGGCGGACACCAGCAGGCCGGGCAGCAGAGTGCCGGAGTCACTGTGGTTGAAGCCCACGAAGGCTGAGTTCCACTGGATGGAGGGGAAGGTGGGCAGGTGACCGGTGGAGTGGAAGAACTGAGTCGCAGCCAGGGCCCACATCAGCACTGGAGTCCAGGGCACCATGAAGGAGTCTGCAGAGGGAGAGACAGGACAAGGGAGTCTGAAACACAGATACACAAACACCATGACAAACACACACAATATCCTCACACCAACTAAACCAAAGAAAACCCATCCCAGCACAGAGAGCAGAGACAGAGGGAACCCGTTACCTGCGAATCCCCTGGCGCTGGAGAGCGTCGTGGCAGCAGAGTGCATGTGCAAGATGGCTCCCGCCTCCAGGAGCAGCAGCAAGAAGGACAGCATCATCCCCTCTGGGTGCAGCATGGCCAGACCCAGGCCCAACAGCACCGACACCAGGAACAGCGGGGCAGAGTACACCGTGCCCAGCCCGTAGGCCTCCACCGCCGGTCGCCTGTCCTCCTCCTGCCCTGCGATGGCCGCCTCCTCCTCCAGGGACTTGCGCATGCGCTGGTAGATCTGCGGGATGAGGTGGTGCAGCTCGGCCTGGGGGCTCACGCTCGTGCTGGCCCTGTACCTGGGGGGCACCAGGCTGCTGGCTGAAGCCTGTCTGGTCTTCAAGAACACGGTCAGGGGGTTTAGACACACCACCGCCACCCCGGCCCCCAGCAGAGCGTAGACGGCCCTGGGGAGGACCAGCAGGGACAGGCGGATGACATCCTGGAGATTGCGGAAGCTCTCCTCTGGGGTGGAGCTGACGGCCCAGTACAGCCCCACGCAGATGGCGGCCAGGGGCAGCAACCAGCGCGCCGTGAACACAGCCGGGCTGGGGCAGTTCAGGTTGCCGTAGTGCCGAAGCCAGCTGCGCACCAGGTAGACCCAGGCCACCAGGGAGGCCACGGACAGCAGGTAGCGCAAGTTACGCAGCTGGCTGTCCTGCTCTCTGGAAAGCGGGGCGAGGAACGGCGAGGGCTCGCAGTTACCCTGCTCCTCTCGGCAGCCGTGGAAGGACAGCGAGAAGTAGAGGGACGCCACCAGCAGGGCCACACAGCCCAGCAGAGTCAGGGTCTCTCTGCGGACTGAGGAGGGCGAGGCCGAAGGGGAGGGCTGTGGGGCCAGGAAGAGGGGGCTGGGCTTTTGGGCGTCGGTTCCCAGAGGCAGGAGCTGGCCGTCCCAGTTGAGTCGGAGAGGGACGTAGATGCCCAGGGTGCACAGAAGGAAAGTGGCCACCTGGCCCTCGGCCACCACATAGCTGTCAGAGAAGAGGGAGGCGCAGCGCAGGAAGAGAACGCACAGAGGGGCCGACAAGTCAGGCAGCCCCAGCGGGCGACATCGAGGGCCTGCTTTGGACTTCTTGGGTTTTTCCATCTTGTTCATGCCATAGGCCTTCCAGAAAAACGCCAACTGGGAGACCAGGGCTGCCCCACAAAGTACCCACAGCAGCTCCACCCGGCTCCAGAAGAGCAGCTGCCATACAGTGAGTGAGCCGCCCGCTGCCGTGCCCAGCACCGCAGGGGTCCACAGTGGATTCCGGCCTCCCTGAGCCAGAGTCCCTGCCAGCTCTGAGATGGCATAGCACAGCAAGCAGGTGGCCAGAAGGACAGCCACGCCGGCCGCCATCTTCAGAGGGTGGAAGCGAGCCCAGGAAGTGCGGCACGTCTCCCTCACATTGCTCAGATAGCGCTGCAGGGACAGCACCACCTCCTGCATCCCAGGGGGCGGCTCTGTGTGGCCGGGGGCAGAGGGAGGGTTCCCCAGCAGGGCGTGGTATTCCTGTGATACGCGGAGGAATTCACCACGCAGCTGGGCCAGACTTTCGGGGGGGAGGTCCTTGGCAGCTTGGGAGTAAGTTTCCAGGAAACGATTAACCTGCAAAGACACGCAGACTGATTTAACATGGACAGAGAGGGATAGAGAAGAGGCATTCTTCATACAACTTGTTTTATTTACTCTATAATTCTGATGACAGCACATTTATTGTTGCTTTAAGAACAAACAAGCAGTTGAGCACCCTCTTGTGGAGAACAGTTGCTTTGAGGGCACTTACAGAAGACATTTCTGCTCAGTGAGGAGTTCAGGATGGAGGAGGGGAGTTATACCTGTTTGGCGTTGATCCAGAGTGCCTGTGCTTGGCTCAGCTGGTGAGTTGAGCCCCCTGCTGGTGGGGCCTGGGGGAACAGAGGGGCGATCACCTGACCAATGTTGCTGTAGGGGATGGGGATGCCCAGGAGCAGCGCCAGCGTGGGAACCAGGTCCGTCTGAGGGACCACCTCTGGCTCAGCCTGAATAATAACAGGACAGGGAGGGAAACATCAAACAGGAGACGAATACTTTGGAGCCCTCCCTTGTCGCTTCCATCAGATGACTGTCAGGATTGTGGTTTAATAACGGTGGATGTATAAGTCTATTAGAGACCTGAGTAGGAGAGAAGAGCTGGCTAGGGCTGTAGAGGAAGAGAGCGGCATCCGTCTCCTTCTCACTCTCACCCCCGTGGTCCCCTGTGTCCGTCATCCCGTGGTCTCCCATCACCACAAGCAGCGTGTCGTTCTGCAGCCGCCCAATCACAGCTCTGACACCCAAAGCCACAAGAAAGAAAGACATGAAGATCCAACAGCAAGCGTCCTCAAAAGCTCCTTTGTGTTTAAGTTGTCTCATCGATGTCTTCAAGCACACAAATTAGACCAACAGTGATTAAAAGATGTTGGTGAAGGTGCGCCGAAGTTGAAATACTCAATATCGAACAAAAGCAAATGGTGCTGTACAAGACATCGCTATACCACGGTGCCATAATCTGAATAAACTGAAACATGAGTGAGGTGTTCCTGACCTGATGACCTGGTCCATCTGGGTCAGTTTCTCAGCCATAGCAGGGTGGTCCGGCCCATAGCGATGCCCACAGTGATCCACACCTAGGAAGTGAGCAATCAGGACGTCCCAGTCATTGCCCTCCACTGGAGAGAGAAAATGAGAGAGCAATAGTGAAATAGCAAGTGTGAGAGAGTGAGTGTGAAAGTGTGAGACCAATATACTGGAGGGGCTATATATAGTGTCTTAGTGTCAGTGTGCATGCCATACTGACTGGTAGGGTAGAGATGCCGCAGGATGCCGTTGTCCACTGTGTGCAGGTCCTTGACGTTGAAGGAGGGGAACGGCAGGGAGCGGTGGAAGCGTTTGGGGAAGAGATTCTCCCAGGTGTCATCGCCCATGAACACCACGCGCTTCCCTGGACAAACAAAAGGACAGATAGCGCCATTACAGACAGAGCCACTGGAGACCTAGAATAAAGGCCTTCTGAAACCTGTTCCAAACTTTACACACTGGAGGTCCTCAAGCATGCAAGGGTGCTTGTGACAGCTGATGTGACTCCCCCACTCACCATTTTGATCCAGCTGGTGGATGAGGTTATCTTCCAAGATGGCGCTGGAGGCAAAATTGTTGCCCACGTCCACAAAGGTGGGCAGAGAGCCCGTGGTGAAGCCCTTAATCCTCTGCATGGTAGTGGTGGGGGGATCGGCCCTGAAGAGGGACAACCGGGCATGGGCCGGCCGAGACGCTGCCAGCTCGCTCAGCACCCCTAGCTTGTTCTGGAAGGGGCGCGGCACCGGGTTGGTGTGGTCGTACTGTGCGAACTCGAACTTCAGCGCATCTATGATCAGGACCACCGCTCGCCGGAACCTGGGCTCACCGGGGCAAAACCCCCCCTCCGGCCCTTCGCCCTGGAGCAGCACGTCAGCACAGGAGCTGCTGCGGTTCACCTCCACCCTCACCAGCAGGAAGCCGCCCAGGAACAGGCCGATGCCCACGTAGAACAGCACACACACCCACAGCAGCAGGGCCAGGATGCCCATTCTCTTCATTCTTGAGAAAAAACAGCAAAGGGTGACTTTTCTTTTATTTAATTCTTATTTTAATGAGAAAAATGGGGGAAGGGCCAAGGAGCATTCTGGTGGGGTTATGTTAAAAGCATGAGCAACATAGGTAATGAAGTTTAAATAAAACACAAACACATACATATTAAAATTATTAAGTCACCCTTCGTATATATACAGCTCTGGAAAAAATTAACAGACCACTCCAAGTTCAGAAATCAATGTTAAGTGGTCTCAATTTTTTCCAGAGCTGTATATGTATATGTAAATATATGCATGGAGTGAAACCTGCAGTACTGTTGTGGTAAACAACACAAACAACAACAAACAAGATGTTGGGCAATTTTGCCTTTATTATTATTATTATTATTATTATTATTGCAGCTCCTTTTCTGGCAGATCTGGACAAAGAACCGGTCCAGCAATTAACCATTATTTTTGCCCTTGAATGAGGTCTCTCAGTTTTATCATTTTTCATGCACTGAAGTTTCCATAATTCAAATAGATACTGTGTAGCAGTAATAATAATAATCGTCTTAATCTCTAGTAAATCAACAGCATAATTTGCATTTCTGAATATTTCTGAATGTGCATGTAGCAGAGTATTGGACATGTGCATCGCATCTAAGCACAACCTGTCAATCACGGCTAAACAGTGAGATATAACATTTAATATATAAACTTCGGAGTCAGCACTACTTAAGACTGTAAGACTCCAGGTGAAGCCCACGTTTGTGCAGCTGCAGGGTATCTCAATTAACAAAGAAAACACTGACTGGTATTGTACTGACGAAAATGATGACATGATCAGTCTAGAAGCAAATCCTAGTCAGAGCCCAACTGGAACTGTACTTAAAAAGACATGCGTTTCGTTACGGACAATAGATCTATACAACTCATACATACGAGACTATTCCATCTATGTGAAATATACATATTTGTTTTGGTTGTAAGTGTAAATACAGAATAGATCATACTTGCTCGTCCTGCTGCAGGGATTGCTCCTTGTCCCTCCTCTGTACTTGCGCCGATCTTAAGTGCTGCCCAAACTGCGGTAAACTGACCTTGCAGGTGTGTCCCTCCTGCGCCCGGCTCAGGGTCACTCCGCAGCCCCACACCCTGCGCTGGGAGGCAGAGACAGGTGACCAGGTAGCGCCGCGTTACCTCCCCCTCTCCGCTTCATAAGGGTTCATTATCTCCACACACTGAGAAAGCGTGTACCGGCGCAGGCTTCCACTCAGGAAGTGCCCGGGTGCAGCAGAGAAACACCGGCACAGAGCGCATGTGCGAGGCTCACAACAGAGCCTCACACGCACGCCGCCCCCTAGCGGTGTGGAGGGGTAATGACACGCAAACCCAGGGGAATCATGTCAGATCACTCTACATTCAAATTTGGTTATAGACACATATGAGAATGCAGTGTCCTTGCACTACATCTCAGCATGACTAATTTCAAACGCATGACATCGATCGATTGATTTGTGACTCTATTTGCATTTGAAACAACACCAGAAGAACAATTCACCTGCAAGGTTTATAATAATAAAAAACAACGCATTCACACATCTTCTCAGTACATGGCAGTACAGTAATTCAGCCTCAGAAATATAAGAAACCTTCTTTGTAAAGACTTCCATAACAGCCCTGTACAAAGCTGTAGGTCAGAGGGGCAAAATAGTCCTCTTCACACATATAGTTAAATACATATAGCAACACCTCCAACCAATCCAACCTCCAGTCCAAGTACAACCACCTCCTACATTTTAGAGTTTCATTAGTTTATAGTTCAATATCACTCAATTAAGAATCTATTTTTGGAAAAAACTAATAAATCCTGAACTTGAATGGGACCCAGTAACACTCCGGATTAATGATGTAACCAACATGTAATAATGTTTTGCTTTACAGTAAGAATAATGCACACACATGCTACATGTTCAAATAAAAAGACACAATAAGGTTTTATTCACAAGTAGATTTTAAAATAAAAGGCTTGCTATATGATCAAAACCTTTTATTATGAATTGGTTCCCTCCAACTGACACACTGGAATTGAAGTAATTGAATGAAGTCTGAGAGGAAATGCAGACACTAATCCTCAAAGTTTGGATTGGATGCCAGTATCATATTCTTTAAAGATGTGAATTCCTACAGTGAAGTAATGATAACTAACTCTCCCAAGTTATTTTTAAGCAGTTATGGACGAGGTGGGAAATCAAGAAGAATCATTTATTTTTGAAAATCGGAGAGCAGAAGCTTATTTTTATTCCATCTTTCCACTCCTGTAGCTCAGTCTGTAGCACATCACAGTCCAGGGATGAGGCACGATGCAAGGAACCGTTCTACTGATATCACTCAGTAGCGACAACCATCAGCTGCACTTCAGGACAGAGACACATTTGCCTTTTTTGAGAGCATTCACCGCAAGACACCTTATTTCGCAAATAAGTATGTGTATTTGAAAATACATGCAGAAATATAAGCAATAAGATTATTACAGGGCTTGGTGGCAGCTGAAAAATGTACCCTATTATTAGGAACATCACTTCCAAAATAGTTACTGTCAGTGAACCAACAAATCAACGATTCCAAAAACAATGAATGAAGGAAAAATAACTGAAAAGCATTTCCATCACTAACATCAGATGATTCTGAAAGTCTAGATATCTTGGTATACACTGTCCATTATGCTCCAACTGTAATGTGCGACAGAAACCGCCCCAGCAAAAATGCTTTTTAAAAGAGTACTGAAGACTTAAAAGCTAGGAGATGTAAGCCAATCATTACAGAGAATATGTAGTGTTGGGCAGCTCTAATAATACAGCACTGTGCAATCAGGTGAGCACATTATCGATCATATCTAATCCCCAGGTTACCTCCGCTCCTTCAGCTCTAAGTCTCGGGCAGCACGGCCTACAGCATTCGAATTAGCAGGAACACTGACAGAGTATCATACGTGGAGATGTTATGAATGAAAACACACAAAGTTAACGAACACAAAGATACTCCTTTAAATTTAAACTGCTGCCATGTTGGGATTGAGATGTCCTGAAGATAGGACAAGCAATTCTCTCCGCGATTACCACCAAATGAAAAACAAAAGACACATCGAGAAAAGAAAAGAAAAGAAAAGAAAAGAAAAGAAAAGAAAAGAAACAGGTGGCGTATCTGGGGCTGTGTGTCCATTTTCTCTTCAACAGTCTTTGACAGGAGAGGTGTAGTCTTCAGGCTGGTAGTTCTGTTGCCCTGGCCAGCTGGGTTGTCTACTGGGAAGAAAGTGGCTCACTCCGGCCTCTCTCCTCCATAGCCAGCGTCTGAGGAGACTCCGTGTCTTTGCTCTCTGCAGGGGGTTTGGACTGCTGGGCCAACGTACTGTATATAGTCATGGCCTGGAATTGAAAGGGAACGTTATCCAACACGCCTGCCGAACTCGGCGCGTTAGAGATACTGGATGGGACAGACTGGATTGGCACCGGGTGCAGAGACGGACCCTCACCTGTGTGACCATGCTGCTGATATCTCCAGTCTGGGAGGGGAGGAGGATGGTGTTGGACTCCTTGGCCAGGTTGGAGAACGCGGACACGTATTGCTCTGCTATCGTCAGAGAGGCAGCGGCATTTCCATTCTGTCGAAAAACACAAGACAGTGCACACCTTTACAGCACTGGTCAGCCGAAGTCTTTACAGCACCGCTAATCCCTTACAGTCCAACGTTGACAGTATTCCTGACCCCTGTGTTCATACCTGTTGAGCCAGAGCGTCGGACAAAAGACGGATGGCTTTGGCTTTGGCTTCTGCTTTGGCTAAAACTGCATTGGCTTCACCTGTAATGCAAAAGAAAGCCACCGTCAAGTGCTGAACAAAAGCACCACTATAACGAGAACTGTAATTGGTCTATTATATGTACTAAAAGTGCGCTTGCAGGTTACCAGATGCTTTGTTGATCTGCTCGGCCTTCTGTCCCTCAGACGCCAGGATCTGGGACTGCTTGCTGCCCTCGGCTATGTTGATGGCCGCCTCCCTTGCCCCCTCGGACTCCAGTACGGTCGCTCGCTTTCTCCTCTCAGCCTCCACCTGTGGGCACGGCGGGAAAATGCTAAGGTGGAGGGACATATGAAATCCTTGCCTGCTGCTCTGAAGGACTTCCCCCTGCCTTTCCCCCATAGTGGCTAGATTGTAAGCCAGGCCCTAGGCCCCCCAGGCCTCACCCACCTGCATCTGCATGGACTCTTTCACTCGGGGCGGGACGTGAATGTCCTTGATCTCATACCGGAGGCATCGGATCCCCCACTCGTCTGCTGCCTGGTTTATGGAGTGCACGATGTTGGAATTGAGGGACTCCCTTTCCTGTGAGTATCAGAGACACCAGCTTGAGATCAGATCAACGGCATCAGCAAAGGAGGTTTAGTTATGAAAGGTTTACATGTTTGCCAGCTCTTATCTCATGTCTCTTCAAAGCTCTGTACAAAAGCTGCACAGCCAAAACATACAGGAGGCTAGATCTGTTCTGCTCCCTGAGATACCCAATTATTTTTCCTTGAGTCCTGCTTCCCTTACCCGGAAAACTTTATCAAGGGTCAGCTTCCCCAACTCGGAGCGCATGGTGGTCTGAGCCAGCTGAGTGACAGCGTACTCGGGGTCCTCTACACCATAGCTGGCCTGATGAAAGAAGGAACTCAATTGGTCAAGAATAAAAACACCTCTCAAGGCAATCAGAAGCTTTAAAACAATGTCATTTCAAGGAAAACAAGAAAAACAAGAAAAACAAAACCTCAGCTTAGTCTTGATGCACAGATGTTTAATTCTGCCAGGAACTTATTAACGTAGAAGCTCATTCTAATATGATTTTCTTTCTTTAGATCTAAGGAACAGCGTTTTATGACTCATGGGACACTGGCTGGGAAACACTACACTAGACAACTTTATAATATGGAACAGTAATGGATTTGTACTATGGCACGTACTTACCTTAAAAGGGTCCATTATTCTAAGATATAGCACCCCATCGATCTGCAGAGTCACGTTATCTGAGAGGATAGAGATGTATGTCAGTCAATCGAAAAATACACAAACAGCAGACAGTCAACATAAGTATAATCCGTCAATACGGAACGCACTAATAACAGCAGACGTCAGACTTACCGAGAGATACAGCAGACTGCTCCGGTACGTCAATTACAATCTCCTTCAGGCTCTGGACATATCGAATTCTGTCTAGTACTGGGATAAGAATGTTTAAACCCTAAAAAAGGCAATGTGATACAAATGTTTTTATTGTGACACAGTTCAGCACTGAAGATAATTACATGAATTCATTTCAGAAGACCACGTTAGAATTTTGCGAAAATGCAGGGAGATAAAAGTCTCTAATTACACCCCAGTTTGATCAATTTGAGATCTTATGACTCCCGAGCTTTGAATGATTATATAATCCAAAGAAAACAGGATTTCTGGATAACTCAAGCTTGGTTACTTTGAGTTAATGAAAAAATAAACAACGCTCAATATATTTATTTTCTGCTTCACCAGCTGGTTCAAGTTTTCCTTTATTTAGTCTCCCAGAAATATATGCAGGGGACAAAACGAGGAGATCCTCACCGGCTCCAGGATGCGGTGGAACTTGCCCATCCTCTCCACCACCCAGGCCTCCTGCTGGGGCACGAAGAGCACCACCGTGTTCATGGGCATCTTGGACACCCATCGCTGCTGGGCGGGGACCACCCACTGCAGGGGCACCCCTCGCCTGGGCTGCTGCTCTCGCAAAGACACCAAGGGCAGATTTCATACCAACATACCAGGCACAATCTTAATTAGCATTTACATTTCATAAGGCTCCCCCTTGTGCAGCTATGCCTTTGTTACATTCAAATACATGTTCTTCAGTACTGAACATGGAACATTTGTGATGATAATAATAATGTAATGGATGGTGTTTTCATGTCTTGGTACTGATATATGAATACACTACCAACACAATCATAGTCTTCGGGTTTCAAAAGCAACCGATGCAACCTCCCCGGCTGCCATGCAATATACTGTAGTGTGCCACTGGTAAAACAATCTAAATATTATTAAATTACTATTATTATCAACAATGATACATACACTGATTTATTTCAATTCAAATGTTACATAGCAGAATGAAACTACCCTTCCCGAAGTGCTAGATCCTGCTTCAGCTACCGTATGTGACACATGTGAGTCCAGCCCCATGCTAATCATAATCAGTAAATCTTTCAATAAACGCGGCGTGCTGCTTTATTACCTTTAAAAGGGCTCCTCCAGCCCGGCACACCGTCCTGAACATCTTTTGTTATATAGATCGTTTTTAATGCAGACAAAATAATCACGGACACCTTTTTCAAACTTGACCCCCGGCTGACAGCAGGAAGCACCCGAGTTACAGCACCGAGAAAGTACCATAGATATAAAAATCAAGAGGAGAGCGGCGCTTAAACCGGCCCGCAGGAAACACACGACGCCACACACTGGGTTCCCAGCAAGATCTGTGTCCAGCAGTCAACATACATAATCACATGTATGTTTGAGATAAGCTAAATATTTAAATACCCTCATATGTATTTGAAATGTGTTTCATACTTAATATCACTTTAATGTGTAACTTGACATTCAGATTGTAATCATTGTTTTTTCAGAAACAATGCAAATGGTAGGCCTAATGCCATTATAAATATAACAAATGTAATATAAAACGTTTCAGCAAGGTTTCGTTAATTATTACTATGACTAATCTGTGGTATAAACTGCCACACAAACACACAGAAGCCCAAAAAGATGTATAGGGTAGCCTACTTCTGTATCAGGTTTTATTTGTACTGTAAACTGTAATGAGTTTATTTAAGTGCTATACTTATATTTTCTTGTAAACGAGAAGGATATATCACATTGTGTATTCAGATCTCATTGAGGCTCAGCATGACTTGGGCCCCAGCTTCACACCCCGCGTGCTTCAGGGACTTTCCTTCAACTTCCTGTAAGATGTTTCATTATAGTGGGTTCTCACAGATTTGATGTTAACTTTGAGGATGTTTGGTAACTGATTTCTAATTGCTGTAAGTGTTTGCATCCTAAAAAGTTGATTTACCATCAATGGTTATGATGTAGTTACGTGATAGTTAAAAATATATCAAGGCTTCCGGGGGCCCATTGCACATTGCCCCTCTGGCCAGCTGGTGTCTCCCTTACAAGTGCTTACTATGGTTCTTAATAGTGCCAAGTCATTTTCAGATCATATTGACAGGAGCCCAGCTGAGTGTTTATGCTGATTTACTGATCAGCTCACTTTTTCTTGTCTTTATTTGAGAAAAGCCTCTAACAATAAATCCCTTCCACCCACCTTGCAGATGTCAGCCCTATGCCTTAGTGTGCTAATGCCTACAATATCTCACTCGAGCAACAGTGAGTCAGATTTGGTGTTGTTTAAAACATCCTTC
This sequence comes from Amia ocellicauda, assembly GCF_036373705.1. Taxonomy (NCBI): domain Eukaryota; kingdom Metazoa; phylum Chordata; class Actinopteri; order Amiiformes; family Amiidae; genus Amia; species Amia ocellicauda. Next base: position 21,372,406 of record NC_089857.1, read on the forward strand.
AATTAGATCAAATACTCTATCAAAAGTTTGTATTGTTGAGCAAATTGTAAAGGTTTAAATATCTTATTTCTCTTGCTTATATTAAAGGTGTGCTTGGTACTGCACATATCTTCTGGGTTTCTAAAGAATTTTTTTTCACTTTTATAGCATTCCACAGTCATTCATTCATTCATTCATGTCTGAAAGTAATATTCTTTGGGTATAAACCAAAAGCTGCATCTGTATTATACCAATGTCTTGCACATTATTTAATATCATACTGTTCTGCAAAGATCCAATTTAAATGCAGTTGTACATTAAGGAGTTTCAAAATGAAATCTATACGGTAATCATATACAGGTATATGACGTCATTACAAGGAAGCTCATTCCCTGCAAGATCATCTTCCTGCCACCTGTTGTCATTCTCATTTTAAACACCGGGAGGTGCTGGAGAGTTCTCAAGCCGCCCAGAAACATCTGATGGGATGTATAAAAAGACGATGCCTTGCTTCAGGAAGACGAAGCCCAGCAGCTGCAACACGGAGTGAATAATCAGGAGCCAGGACTGAGAGGTGTCAAGGGTACGAATCTCTGGTGAGGGTTCTTGCATTACAGTTCCACCTAATTTTGCAGCAGGAAATTCCTTGTGTAAAACCATTTCCTTCTCCCAAACACAAAGCAAAATCAAGAATCAAAGGAAAGAATACATGGTCTATCACAGGGCCTCAAAACTGAACATCTGGAGGGCTACAGTTTTCTTCCACTCAAGCTCTCAGTTAGAGAGTATCTAACTGCTTAAAGCCGGTAAAAAAAACAATAAAAAACTCCAAGTAAACGTAAACATGTCAATATTCTCTTTGGTGGAAATCAAACACTGCTTTGTTTCAGCTTTATTAGATTAAATAGATTAGATGGATACAAAAAATGGTTTTCATTTGGCTGTTCAGATGTCTTGGCTGCAGGGGACTCGGAGATAAACAAAGATGGACAGGCTGATTAAGTCAATTCCCAGCATCTAAACCACCCAGCTGGAATCACCATAAAGAAAGGCCGAAGCAGCTAGTTTGTTCTCTCATCCAACACTTTAACCAAGTGAGAACATCAGCAGGCTAACGAAAGGTGATAAAGAAAGGTCAAGGTGTGCAAACAGGTATTATCTGCCGTTGTTCTATGCACATGACGTCTACCAGAGTAATTCGGTAGTTAAGGATACGCAGGGTGACATTTCTCTCCTTGCTTCTGATAATATTTTGGATTAGAGGTTTGTGTTCCTCTCCCGAGTTTACAAAAGCATTATCCATAACACGGGTTTGTCTACTGCATTCATTTTCCACAACAGATTCGTCCTTCTCCGCTGAGCTCTGGAAAATAAAGCTCACAGATGATATGGCTTAAGCCTAGGCTGTTGACATCTTAATTCTTGGCTCTATTTAGTAGTAGCAGAAAATTAGTATGGCAAAGGTTTGGATTGGTTCAGGCCCTGGCATCTCATAAACAATATATGCCACCCCAGGATGCACACGTTACCAGACGGCTGCTTTAATTGTTTGAGCTCCTGGCTCTCATTAAAGAGAGTCTAAGATTGTAGTCCAAGATTATTATTATTATTGCAGTTATATGCAGGGTAGGACATAAATTGTATTATAATTCATGTTTGATATTTCTACCCTTGTCCTTTGTAAACAGGTTTTTTTAAGGGACCATCAATCTCTTCGTAACTAATCAGCCTTTTCAAGCAGCTCACTATAGTTATGTTTCACTGTATAAAAGACTGAATGTTCATGTTCTGCCGAAGGAAAGTAGGACTTCAAAGTTGCAGAACAGAATCTTCTCCTTTTCTAAAATGTGAATAGATTTACCCCTCAAAGGTGAGGAACAATGAAAAAGCTTTGTGCTCAACATGGAGCTGGGAAATTAAAATTCCTCTACCACAACAGGTATCGGAAACACACACACACAGTTTTGACAACACTTTTACTTTTTTATTGTATTTTGTATACAGAGAGACCAGCTGCAGGTATTTACTGTTGGCGTGGTTAAACTCAAGGTTGCAAGGTAACTCAGGTCACAGGATATGAACAGGCAGGTGGATAAGATCTAAATGTAATACACTGAGGTTGATAGGCCTGGAAACAAGCTTTGCATTGTCCTGGTTTCATCATAAAAATAAATACATCTTAGAAGGGTAACTGACTTGGCACCCATATAAGGCATAGTTAAGTGTTACACAACTTATTCAGGTTTTCTAAATTTACTCTAATAAAAAAGCATGTTACCCATTGAGTTATTCAGTACCTGCACAACAGTAAGTTTGCTTATCACAGTAAATGTATTGGAGACAATACATACCGTCATCCATATCAAATATATTGCCTTTATTGGATTCAGAGGAGATATTGCTGCTGTACAAGACATCTGTGCTGTGGCAGATCTTACCTCTGATGTACAGAGACAGGGACACAACTCATTCTACAGTTGAGGTAATGCTCTTGTGCTTTACAACAGTGTGACTGCAATTTTCCATTATTCCAAAGGACAAAGTATAACTCTTGTGCAATATAATGAATCAACAATTCAAACACTGCTTCCGTTTGCTCTACTGTGAGATTTTCTGGTACTGATGTCCTTAAGAAAATATGAAAAACAAAAACAAAAAAAACAGGTTTTATCTACTGAGTGTAGAGGTTAATGCATGATTTATTAGACCAAGATGTCTGCCCTAATCTTGTACTACTTAAAGATCTGATTTACCATCTAGAATTCTGCATGTTTTTGCAGTCAATTTTTGGTCTCTGCTATAGAGAGAGCTAGACCCTTATATTTCAGTCAAAGGACTGTTTAAAGAGGAATTGTAGATTTAAATTGAAGGAAGGGTATAATATTCTCTTGGAAATGTTTTCACATTTACAAATGCTTTCCATAACTCAAAAAATGTTTTTGAAGTTCGGTTACATCAAGACATTTGTTTCCATCAAGTATTTAATGAACTCGTTTCCCTCTCAGCTTTCTGCCCTGGCTGCTTATTAAAGAAACTAAAATGCACGACTCAAGGTTTGTATAAATAAATCCTGTTAAGGTAATGAAATACTGCAAATAAATATAAGAAATGGAAAATATAGTAAAGACTGTAGAGCGGTTTGATGTGCACGAGCCAGCACTACTCCTATAGTTGCGACTAAACCGAGAGATATGCAAACATATCTTTGTATGCAATGTATGCCAGCAGTACAAATTAAGAGGTGTTTCCCTCAATGTGCATGGAGCCGATGCTCACTGTCAATAGACAAAATGGAGGATTACAAAGACTTCACCTTCACAGACATGTGGAATAGGTTTTGGTTTCTTGCTTTCTATAAAAAGGAAGGACGCTATATGACAAAAAAACAAATAAACACTTTTCTCCGTGATCAGCACTTCAAGTGTTAGTGTTAATGACAGCTTAATCGGATATCTAGTTTTCCAAGATATGCTTTTTAAAACCACAGTTGACTGGGCTAGTGATGAAGGGCTTTTAAAGCTTGGGAGGCAAGACAAAAAAAAAAATGTAGGTATTGGAAACCTTTGCCTCATGTTTGGCACTTAGTTCAGTGATATAGATAGATATAGACCTGTGACCTGTGTTATTTGCAAACTTGAAAGAATCTGTATTATTAAATACCCCCAACTCTTCCAACCCCCCCCTTGCACACCCCACCCCTCTTTCCACAGGTCATTGAATGACCATCCTTACTGTACATAGCTGGTAGACAATAGCCACAGCTACTGTGCTCACAAAATCACACCCCTAATGCACAGCATATTGCTTTAAGACATCTGTAAATAAATTAAATACTACTCATTTTTAGTTCCGTTTTTTTTTTCCTAACTCAGACTGTTAACAGAATGCTCTAAACACAGAGTTAACATAACGGTCTCCCCCGGGGACCAAGCAGGAGTTCTCAATGTCCAATCTGACATCCGCACCCTCCTTTAAAACAGTTGGGTTGTACTTGTGTCAACACAAATGGTGCTGTCAAATCATCAATTTCACTCTGTTCTCCAAACTTGTAGGCAAGATAAGAGCGTAGTATTCTTATGCCTAACATTTCAACATTTGAGATTCTCGGCAATATGACGATCGTGCTACAGTTCAACACATCTCTCGCACTGCCACACTAAAGATGTTGACCAGTTACATGGCTGCTCCTATAGGTTTTTCTGCATTCCCCAGACTTTGAATCACTTCTTCATCCAGGAGGAGGGTTTTGCGTCTTGTGCGTTTGATTTGTGGGTCGTTTTCCAGCACCTTTCTTTTGACTGCAACCTCCACTTCAGCCAGTGCAATCCTGCTGCAGGAGAGCTATGGACCAAGCCGGGTGTCTGCCAGTCTTTTCTCCTCCCCAGTTGTCCGGTGCCAAGTATAGTTATCCCATCGCATCATGGCCAAGGACTTTACAAAGCAGTCCACAGACCCTCTCTTCCTTTACTCTAGCCTGGTTAAAATTGCCAGAGCAAGAAATCAAACCTCTTTATAATTTCTAAATCGTACCATTTCGGGGAGCTTATAGTTCAGCTTTCAGACAATGTCTACTTATATTCAGACATCACGGTATTTGCTATTGGAACTCCATTACACACACAAGCACGCACACACAAATAAAACAGAACAGAAACTTTGGCTAGAAACTCAGTCATTTCATCCTGAATTTGCACTTCTTTTTGTAGAATTTGCACAATGCTGTGTGGTGGTTACTCAAAACACAGGATTGTATTGAAGTTTACACTGTATTTTTAGGTTTTTTAAAGTACTATTATTTTTCTTTGAACGTCATTGGGGACCAAACTCACACAAGGCTCCATGCAGGTGTAAGGAAGTGGTCTGTTCAGTGTAGACAGGTCAGAAGATGTGTGGGCCATAGCTCAGCAAATAACTAAAGCAACAGCACTGAGTAACACATAAGGTTGTCCCTACACACCTGCGGTCCTCTGGCAGTGGGTTAGAGGTCTTACTACTCAGCATTTCCTCCTGCGTTTGTGAATCAGACGTCAGGTACCTCTTGACTGAAAGTTTTAGCAGCTTTATTGGAATTGGGATTTTAGTTTTTCCTTGTTTATGTTATTGTTGCTACTCCTTTGGTTTGAGTCTTCAGGTGGGTCTCTTCCTCTCTTTTATTCTCCCTCATGCACAACAGCTTCATCTTCTGAGGAGCCCCAGCTCTGTGTAAACCCTCCACAATATCAAACACTCAAACCTAACATTTTTCCAAACTTTTTCCCCACTCTTAGTGAAGAACGATATGTAATTGCATGAATGGATCACAACCAGGTGGGGGCAAGAGGAGATGCGGTTCAAATTGGCTCTTCCAGAAGAGGGATTATGCGTTGGATGAGTGCTCTCAGATACCACAATGTAGATCAGTGGGGGCCTTTATGTTAATTTGTCACTGCTGTCAGCTGTTCCATTGGTCCACATGGGGGGGGTGTGGTCCAGCGGGGGTGAAGACAGGGAGAAATTTTTTTAATCACACTAGAAGAGAACTCGGAGGTTTGTTACAAGGCATGCATGTTAACACTGAATTCAGAAACAGTTTGTGTCTTTCCGTTTATGGTGCTTCTTGTTGGCATTTTCTTTGTTTGCTTGTGTTGTTGCCTTTCAAGTTTCCATTTGGGTTCGTGTTTAGTCGGGTCTCTGTCCGTCTCGTGTCTGTCCTTCCAGAAGGCAGCGAGACGGCAGGTGTCAGACCCGGGGAGAGTACTTGGGGTTTCTTGGCACCTCGGTGAAGGATTTCAACTCATAGGGGATCCCAGTGTCCACCTCGATGGATTTTCGGGAGAATAGCAGCCGGATATCATCGTGCAAGTAAATTTTCCCAGATTTTGAGCTCTGGAATCTGTAAGAAAAAGAAAAAAGAAATGAACAAACAAATTAACATATATAAAAAAAGTTACATTTCACTTATGAAATAATAGTTTTAATACAGCAAGAGGTTAAAGATGTTGTAAATAGAAGGCAAATGGTCCAGCTTGTGGTTCATTACTTATGTCAGTGCTGTGTAACTTTCCACAGTTCCATGATGAATGCCAGTTGTATAAGCATAACAGGAAGTGGTTGAAATGAAAGTGGACACATCTCTTTGCTTGTGTGAGGTTAGTTTGGATTATTAGGAAATTCTAACACTAGAAAATAATGATTATCGACAGGGAGAGAGAAAGCTGGGCCCTTGCTGGTGGCCTGGGATACCTGAGGTGTATCAAGTAGCAGAGTATTCTCTTCCTGTCTGTGGCCCCGCCCTCAGGCTGCCCCGCCTGCCCCTCTCCCTCCTCCACGGGCACCAGGAAGATTCGATGGCGCAGGAAGGTCACATGGTTTACAGGCATGTCCCCGAAGTTATACGTCACCAGGAACATCTTCACCACAGTCTTGTTGGGGTTGAATAAGGTCTGTGGGATAAAGACACAAAAACTTGCACTGTATCAAAATGCTTAGAAGGGTATGTAAATGCTAGAATACTTTTGAGCGAGACAGCGAGACAGCGAGAGAGCGTGGATTCCCCGACTCACCACTTGGATGGTCCCTGCTTTTGGAACGCTGTATCCCTTCTTTCCCAGAAGCTCCAGATGGATCACACCCTGATTCAATGACAAGCACACTGTCACAGCCATGACACACAGCTGGCTCACAGTCCAATAGCAGGTTATTGCAAAGGGGACAGTGGGGTCAGGAGATTATTTCAATATCCTTAAGGGTTTCATCCTACCTGACCTGGCTTAGAAACAAGTGAGATGATTGAAAATGACTAAAACCCAGATCTGCAGGTCAAATCCATTCAGGGTACACTTAACACAAATTGTATTAAAGAAGGGCTGTGTTGAAGGGGTGGGAAAACGTTAGAAGACATAATATTTCACCAGACTGATAAGGTGTATTTTGACATTCCCCCTTGTTCACTAACTGGGTTTTATATATTTTTTAGGATAGGAAGGAGACCTGGATAGACATTTTACCCTAATCACATTATCTCAGCTGTCAAATTTGGCAGTGGGTATATAATCACCAGGGACTACCAAAGTCTTTATGTGTCTTTAAAAAGTCTTTATCCTATATAAACTTGTTGATATGGGAATGCCAACAATCAAATCATCTTTGGTCATTACCCTCTGGATGTCCAATTAGGAATAATAAAGGAACATACTGGTACTAAAAAATAATCAATCTCATTTTTAAAATCATATATGTAACCCCACAAACGTTTCCAATGATTTCTATTCAATCAGTTACCCAGAACCCCCCCAGAAACAGGGGACAGGTTGAGATAAGATGTAACATAAATCAATGTTACCAGAAAGGGGGAGGGGGCGCTGTGTTCGGAGGTGTCGTAGTAGGTGACCTCCACAGGTAGGGTAGCGTGCTGAGGGCAGTAGGAGCCACTGGCGCCAATCTCCGCTGTGAAGCCCTCAATGCGACCAGACGGGGCAAAACGACCCTTCAGGATTGATTCCTGCAGAGCGAGAGCACGGTGTCACTGAAGTCTGAAGGCTCCAGACAAGCATTAAAAGGTCTTATGGCCACCTATGGAAATACGCCACATTTCCTCGTTTGCCCTACATCCTTCAGCATTTTTTTTTTTTTTTTATCTGCATCTTTCTGGGGTTTTGAGAGGCAAGTTTTGTAGAAGCATTGGCGCTCTCCAATCACTTCCACTCACGCACAGACTAAAGACATCTCATGGCACTGGACACAGGAACTAACAAGGAAACAGAGGTAAGCAATGATCATGCGTTAAGATTTTCTTCATTTGCTTTTCTAATCCATTTAGCAGGGGTGCACATTCAGCATGTGAACATTAATTTAATCAGATGGATTTACAACCTATCTTTCAAGAGGAACAGGAAAACTAGGCCTTGGATTTGTTCAGTTTGTAGGTTGTTCAAACACTGCACAGTTAGGGATGTTTTAGACGGATATCAGAACTAAGGGGGGGAAGGATCAGTGGATTGACTGGGGGTCAACCCGCATGGAGAGAAGGGTAGTAGGAGAGGAGAGGCAGGAGGTAAAGGTTGTGAGGAGGCTGGGAGGGCAGGTACCTCGAAGTTGCCCAACAGGGAGCGGCTGATGGAGGCGGAGGGCCAGCTGGAACGGGAGGCACGGCTGGCATCTCCTCGCCAGGCACTGCGGAGCTGCCTCCTGCACAGACAAACACCCACACGAACAAATGGCATCACACAGCTGGTCTACGCACTCTGTGTAGACGGACCTATGCTACTGAGTTTTGAGCAGAGATTTAAGTTAATGTGTGCCGGTAACTAGTGATGCCTGCAGCCCTGGAACACTTTTGGGAAAGGACAGAACACATCAGACCAGAAACTGGGGATGAAAATTCAACTTTTTGACCAGTTTCCATGGTGATCTGCAGCACCCAGATTTCAAGGGGATGAGGGGACAACCTAATTCAGCACCTTTTTAGTTTTTTTTTTTTCCATCATGATTCTCAGTAAATCCTTAAATAATTTCATGTGGATTAACAACATCCATAGAAAGATCTTGTGGGGTCACAGAGAACCCATTCGTAGCCAGGCAGAGCACAGGCTGGGATGGACCATTTCACAAAGGCTTCTTTAAATGTCAATGTCAGTTTCTATTCAGGGGCAGCAGACATATTCACAGGCCACTGCATTCACTGATGTAAATAAGTCCAAATTACACAAGTCTCAAAGCTTCCTTATCCTCTGTTATGCCCAACAATTTACTGACATCTGCATCCCACATCCACTGTAACTTGATTATGTATAACCTACTTCTTTACACAGGGGGATTCACATTCAAATAAAAAGAGATAATGAAATGAGAAGCTTTCAATACATTTACATGATTATTGCTTATGCGGTCTGTACTGAAGCGGGAGGATTGCTTTAATAAGTTAGATCAGAAACTCACGATTTTAGCCGAAGTCCGCTCTTCAGTCTCCTTCCCACACTAGTGCAATCTGTTGAGCTCTGGAAGAAGAGAAGACCATCTTAAAACAGCCTGGTCATGACACAATAGTCCACTTCACCACGGATCAGTTGCTCACACTACCATAGACAGCCACAATAAAAAGGTTTATGTCAGAATTTAGAGTAAGTGTGTAGAATACTTTAAAAAAATGTTTTAACCCTAGTCACAGAAGAAGCTACAATACAGAAATACTGTATTTTTAAAAAAGAAAAAGAAAAATCCTCCAATATATTACCAATTTAACCTAGGCTACATACTTCAGTTTACATATACTGATAATAAATATTACTGTATTTCTACACATTCTACACATCCTACACCCCTTCCATTACGAAGGGAAAAGTGCTAATCTGGGATCAGGTTTTTTTCTTTTCTTTTTTTAATACCAGAGACTTTTGTTCTTTTCAAATATATTGTTGAAAAACCCAGACTGTTCACAAACGGGACATTCCAAGGTTTTACAAAGCCCTGGGACATTCAGCACATTTCAACATATAGCACTTTACATGAAGTCAGTCATTCAGCATAAAAATGTAAAATTCATAAATAGAGACCAATCACCATGTTAACACACCACTACATACATACCACCGGACGCATTCTTCTCTCCGTTGACCGACGCCTACGATTCCCCCTTTGGTACTTACATGCAAGAGCAGTCTAGTTCCCAAGTCATAAGTACTGAGGCCAAGGCTGCTCATAATGACCCTAGCCTGGCCCACCTCACAGCCCGGCCACCATTCTACCTTCACGGCTCTCCACGCTCCGGCTTGCCTGCCAGCTAGGCTTGGTGTCTATCAATGGCCCCACTGCCCTGCCTGCTGCACCCAGTGACCAACCTGGGTCACTCTCAGATAATAAAGAAAAGGTGAGGAAAAAAGGGACCACGGCATCATTTGTCTAAGCCCCCTACACCCACCATCCTTTTTTTCTGGAATAGAATGATATATTACAACATGAAGCCAGAAAGGGCAGACCTTTGTCTAGGGATGCTGTAGGCCGTGGAACAATACATGTGTCAAAGGGCTTTATTCTGGCTCTACACTGCTCTTTCTAGCATGAAAAAAGAGCAGTTCTTTCAGTCATATGAAATGTTAGTGCATGTACTGCAGGCTTTAGAAGCTGCCTTGAAAGAAAAAGAAAAATCTGTGATGTCAACCGTGCTGGAATGAAAAAGCACAGGCCTGAGGACAACAGGACTTCTAGTGACCCGATGGCCTGTGATCACCTGTGGTCTGGCATATTGAAAGGGCCTGGCAGCAACAGAAACATGCCCTTAACTATTTGCACATTTTGCACTACTGCAAAGTGGAGCTTGTTGCTACATTATCCACAGGCCTATTTAATTTATGTTGGCACTGATATACAGTACGTTTATTTACTTTCTGGTCTCTTTCCTGGTTCTCCTGCTAAATAGCCCTATGTTGACCCCTGCAAGAGTGTCTAGATGCATTGGAGACAATCTGATCAATATTTCAGAAAAATGAAGTTATAAATAAATTAGTAAGACCTCTGTAATTGTTCAATTGAGAAATACATTTTAAAAAGCTGGGTAGATAAATTTTTACGGAAATAGTTCAAACATCCATCCATTCATCCTTTTCCAGAGTGGTAGAGAAGACCCTTACCTTGGGCCGGTCCCGGGCAGAGGGCAGGAGGTGGTTCCAGAACGGGGCGGCCTTGGCGTCGGTGCTGCGGCAGGACACGGTAAAGCCATGAGGCAGACACAGCCGGCTCCTCTTGGAAGTGGAGGGGCCCTCGTCCTCAGAGCATGACTCGCCCGTGTCACTGGAGGCCAGCAGCTTCCTCTTGGCAGGGCAACCACTTGGACCAGGGGTAGACAAGGGGCCCAGCTGCTTTGAGCAGCAAGGCGTCTTCTCAGAGGAAGCCAGGCCGTTAGTGGAAGAAGCCTGGGGTTGCTCCGCCCCTGGGGGGGACAGCTCAACAGTGTCCCCTTCACCCTCCCCTAACACAGCTTTAACAGGAGACACCTCCCTGTCATCGGGGTCCTCGGCACTGTCCGTCCTGCGCTCTGTACAGCTGGGGGTTTGCTCCTTTAAGCCTCCGTTGGGCAGTTGTGCTGAGCCCCCTCTCCTCTGCTCTGCAGGAGCGCTGTCTGCTGACTGCCCTGCTGGCTTGGTCTCAGTCCTTGGCAGGCTGGCCACAAGAGAGACATCAGAGAGCTGTGTGGCGGCCGGAGTCCTAGTGGAAGAGAAGTGATGGGGTTTGGGGGACAGCCCGTCCCCATTTTGGACATGCCTGTCCTGCTTGTGCTCTAAAAGCCTTCTGGCTGCAGGGCCAGCGGGGAGCAGAGGGTGGGGGGTCCTCCCTGCCCTGCTGTCCTGCACCCGGCCCGGGGCGCAGTCTCTGTGCTCGATCACACACATGCCCGTGTGGGAGAAGTGCTGCCCAGTGCTGCACACCAGCGCGGTCTCGTCCTGCAGCGCGTCTGAGGGGAGCTCTTGATCAGAATCGGTGTCCAGCTGCTCTGGGAGCCGAGGGGAATCTGGCCAAGCGGCCACACCATGACCAGGCAAACGCGGGCGCTTGTGCTCAGAGAAGGGTTCTGCCAGGCTCCTCTTTCCACCCTGCTTCCCCACCGTCTGCTGGCCTCCACTGTCCGAGAAACCCCCCAACTGGGAGAAGATGGAGAGCTGGTACACCTTCTGCAGTTTGATCTCATTTTCTCCAAAGGGCCTGAGGAGCCCCTGGCCGGGTCCCGAGTCCAGGCCTCCTGTCTGGGTGCTCGGGGGTGGCAGGTCCCCCTCCTGCGCTGGCAGTTCCACCGGAGACTCCTTCCGTGCAATTTCCACATGGATGTGTCGCATTGTTTCTTCAGTATGATTGTTTTGTTTGTTTGCTTTTTGTGCACCACGTCAAGTAAAAAAAAATATGTATATATAAATATACGTGTATATAGATGTATAAATATATATACACACAATAATCAAGTATTTAAAGTGCAAAGTAATTTGAGAGAACTACTCTGTTGAAAGTGTCAATGGAGTCGGTTCTCTTGTCAACACAGTGGACACACTTTGCTGTGGGGGCATAGCAGCACAGCACCTGGAACAGAGATGGAGACTATCAGCACTAGAGCAGAAAACAAGAGAAACAATGACTGCGAGTGTGGAAGCACAGTGTTCAAGGTCTCTCACTAGGACACAAGTTCAGCGGTTGTGATTATTAGCCTTTTTGTAATTTAATTTTAACTGAAGTATAGAGTGAGTGTTATAAATCTGGAGGAAGCAAACATCTGGGCGATTACCTGGTTGAAACATTTGTGCTCATCTTCATGCGACACCAATTTTTTTTTTTTTTTTTAAGGTAAAAACCTCCTTCTACCTAATAGAGCAATGCTCCAAACTACTGCCTGGAATCCATGACTTGTTGGTATGATTTTTTTTAACCATCAGCCGACAATCTTAATGGCCTTTCTTTTTTTATTTTATTGTGGTGCAATATCAGCAACAGACATTAGATATATTTAAAATGAGGAACAACTGTTAAAATACTTTGTTAATGTGTAAAACACCAATTATAGACCAATAAAAGAGCTGCTGTTCTTAAAACGGAAATGATTCTATGAGTTGGTGCATGTGCGTAAATTACTTGATTCTTCTTCCTTGATTAATAAATCGGAGTGATCAGGACTCCAGTGCTACGTTATTTGGGTTACGTTAGTGGGTTGTGTGCCTGTGCCACTGTGCTCATACCCCTCTCCTCTTAGGATCCCCTCCTTGCCTAGTTCTGCACCTCTCCTGCCCCCTGCAACTCAGGACTGGCGTTCGGCCCTCTGCTGCTACCCCAGGAGCCCGTCCATCCCCACAGCTGCCAGCACGTCCTGGCTGAGCCACCAACACCATCACAGGACTGGCTGGCGCAGGGCAGGGGGGCGTGCAGGATCAGCACAGCCCCACGACACACACCCTGGAAAACAGAGCACAGCAGCATCAGGATGAGTCGGGCCACAGCACACGCACTCTGTCCACACACAGAATTGGTCTGTGTACCAGGACGAACCCGAGGTGTGCACCACTAAATAATTGCTCTTTAATTGGAAATTGACCAGTTCTGTAAAAAATACCCCTGCCCCGCACTCCACACACCAGCTTTTAAAGAAGTGAGACTGTGTAGCTTGAGTGTAGTTAAGAGAACACATTCCCAATGTTTCTGAACATCTGAGAAGAGAGAGGAACAGCCAATCTACACACCGTGTATTGGACATCACTGAGGTATGAGGGTGCCGAGAGGAACAGGCAAGTAGCAAGCAATTGGCATCCACACAGTCCTCCTCAGAAATTAGCAGCTTCCTGCCAGACCCCTGGGCACATGGATGTTGGGCACTGTCCACCAGCCTCATTATCTCACCAGCATTCCCACAGAAAAAACCTGCCCAGAAAGAGAAAAAAAAAAAAAAAAAAAAGAGAACACATGAGGAGGACAATTCATCACCAGACGACAACAAGAAAATGCTAGTAGTATTTCCCATAAGGAGCCCTTAATTCGAAAAGTAAAAAGCACCAAGAACAGAAATGCGGCCCTTTTATTGCTAGACAATTTTACACACAAGATCTGGACACACAAGTATCGCACTGTAAAATTGGAATATATTGGCAGTGAGGAATTGGTAAGTGACTTGGACAGGCTGACTCCTGGTTTCTGCACATGGTCATTTAGCTCAGATGTTCTGCTTTCAATCTCTCGTGATCTGATGACACAGACCCACAGTTCCATATTTTTATATATTAAACCTTAAAAAATCTTTCACTTTCTCAAATCTCCATGCTAATTGTCTTCATCTTCCTCTCCTTCAATCACCAGAACCACACTTTCTCTGCTGTAGTTGCCTGAATGGACTGGGTGCCTTCAGTTGTTTCAACTGAACCGGCTCGAGCTGCACTGCATCCCTTCCTCAGAAATCTACACAAGCTTTCCACTGCCTCTCACCTCGGTGGATTCAGTCCACAAAGGTTGTTGCATGCCTTGGGCCGCTCTGTCTCTAGACAGCGGGTCTGTGCCTCGTGTGACAGTTGCTCTGGGCGTTTGGACAGGGACCAGGGCAGAGAATGAGCCTCTTTGACAACAGACCCTTTGTGTTCCTTCAGCTCGGAAACAAAACATGGTCTGCCTGCCAGCACTAGTACAGGTCAACAACTTCCACATCAAAACTCAAAATAGTATCCAATCCCAGGCCCTCTCCTTGTCCCTGTGCACAAAACCCTGATCGACTGCCACTGTAGACATGGACACCGACTTGAAGACCCCAGATACATCGGGTCTTTTGGTGATGTTTTAAAAGAAGTCTCTGAGATTTACTAGGGTTTCAATGGGCTGAATTACAGAATTCTTCCTGCTGAAGGAAGAGGTCTGTAAATAAAACTTAAAAAATAAAATTATTCTCAATCTAAATCATTCTCCTTTAACATCTGAGCAAAAGAACATTAGCTTTTCTAGTTATATCTTGGGCCACGTTGGTCTCCAGCTATTATATTCTCTAAAACAGTCTGCCTTGTTTGATAAATGATCTCTTAATTTGTAATTATCCTCTCCTTCCCTAGTGTATGTCTTTCCCTAGAGTCAAGGGCAACAGTTGCCTAAGTGTTAGAAAATATTGAGGAAAATGGCCAATCAACAAAAGATTAACAACAACAAAATCACAAACACGAAGAAATTGCACATATGAAACTAACAAATTAATGTTATACGACACTGTTATTGAGGGGAACAGACATTGGAGTATTTATTTAGGTGCAAGAGATTTACAAAAATAACCATGATCCTACATTGCAAATTTAGCTTTCGAGCAGAGGATACAAGAGAAAAATAAAGACCCAAAACAACACTAAATGCAAGTAAAACACTTTGAGAGAAAGGACTCCACTTTGCAGAAAGCCACCTGTTCATCAGAATCATTTGCTTTGAAATTCAGGGTCGGTCACAAGATTCATTTGCACGTCTCTTAACTGGCAATTATGGCTACTACCTGAAATAAGACTACAGCACGTTCATTTCACTCCAAGGCACGCGAGTACCTTTGGAGACGCAAAAACAAAAGGCAAAAATCTAAAATCAGGCAGATTTCAGAAAACCATGTCCAATAGTCCACAGCATTGTTTGTTTGCACTGTAGAACTGGGGCAATGATCTCAGGCATGAGTCCCTCATTCTCATTACGTGGCACACAAAGGAAGAACACAATACACTACCAGTGGACAGTTTGTGACGTAACCATGCACTTATCTGATGCTCTTAGTGGTTTAAAGAGTTTGATTCAACTGACATCAAAAGGAGTTCCAAAGGCATGTACTCTTTTTGTTTTTCTTTCGATTTCCTGCACAGTTTATTTGCAGCTGCAAGAGGGACAACATGTAAAGACTCCTGCCTAGTTTCAGAATTTGGTCAGTAGTCGATTCCCAGTACCTCTGAGGCCATGAGCTCTTTAGACTTCTGGCAGACCAACGATATTACGATCGTATTGCGTATAGGCAGGATGCAAATGAAAAATATTGAGCGTGTGGGTAGCATTCTGTACGGATGAACTCATTGCCGATATGTATTGGCTGAGGCAGTTGTGTAGACAGAAAGGGTGAAAAAAGGAAGGAAGGAAGTCTGGATGCATCACAGCTGACAGAAACATATGCAAACCTATCTCTATGACATTACAAACACATGCACACTTAGATGCACAGAAGGCTAAAATCCCTTGTGCCCCAAAGGCATGCACCTATCTCACCAACAGTATTTTACATCATGAATAAAGAATACAAATCACACACCCATGCTCACATCACTATAGGCTCCAAGCAGGAAAAAAAAAAAAAAGGTCAGAGTGCACTCGCTCACTACTCCTTCCACAGCCATTTTTCTGACTCGTGTCCTGATGGCAGACGTCGATCTTCCTCAAACTGCTGCTTTCTCCCCTATCCCCTCTCCCCAGCAGAACCCACCTGTGTGGAGAGCTCTGGTTGTCAGGGATGCTGGGATAGATCACAAGCAGACCAGGAGCCATCCCCAGTGTGCCTCTCTCCCTCTGCTTGCTCGCTTACAATCACAGACACACGCAACAGCAGAGAGCCAGACAAAAGCTGCTGCTGCTGCTCCTCCACAACAGATCGTGTGCCTCCCCGCAGCTCTGCTTTACAGCAGATTTAGTAGCTCTGACACACTGTGGGCTGACTGCATGCTCTGTAGCACTGCAGCCCTGCTACGAGAGAGAGAGTGAGAGAGGAGAGAGGGGAGAGGGGGACCGGTGTAAGCTGTAGGGACTGCCAGAGGTTGCCTCAATGGGGAGAGCTCAGGGACTGGCAGGGGGGTTATTTTAAGTAGCAACAGAGAGGCACTGAGGGACTGTGACACGTTGTTGTCACCCAAGTCAAGGCATCGGGAAAGAAAGAAAGCTTACTGGTTAGATTGGATAAGACAGTGAAGCTGACTTACTGAAGTGTCGAGGAATTAAAGAAGGGAAAGCAACATTTGAGAAGCGATAAATCAATTGTAACCACACCTATAGAATATTACCCTTGTGTACACTGATAATGTGTGCTATATGAATCAGAGCCCAGAGCCACGGAAACCAATGGAATATCTGTTCTATAACTCCGTCTTAACAGCATCAGTGAATACTACAATGTTCTTCCACGTGTTCAACACATGATCTGAAACTAAATACAAATACGAAACACTGGTGTGAAGCATACAACAACATATTCTAGCTGTGAGATTAAAGTGGAAGAGTGAGACTGGCCTTGTATCGCATTCACACTTTCTACAGGCTCAGCTTTCATCTTAAGCGGATGTTTTTGTCTTCTTCTGATGGTTCACAATAAAAGGTGCTTTTTGTTAGTGGTCCGTCTTGGACAAGGAGAGAGTCGAGACACAGTTTGCGGGAACAGAAAGGAAACCAAGACTGGGCTCCCAGTGTGCTGAATGTAATTAGCGGTTGTTACTGTACCATAAAGAAGTATATAGGGACAAAATCCAGCACAGCGCAACCGAGAGCAGCACAGTCAGTGACACGGTATAAACCCACTACATTGATAAAGTCTTAGCTTGCCAATATAGCAGGTCCTGAGATTCTTGGCATGGCAGAGCTTCATAATGCATCTGAGAGTTTTCACTGCTGCTTACTGAAGAGGCCCTCCTGTCAAGAGGCTTTTTTCTCTCTCTCCAAAACTACAGAAAGGTTTTTTTGCTCCCAGCCTAGTCAACTCTTAAAGCCCTGGAAGCAGCCGTCAGTGTTTTCTGAGGGGTCCAGTGAGTTCTTATCAATAGCATGCCTAGGTAGTCAAATTCAAAATGTCTGTCCTTCCTCTTCTGGTTAAAGGCCATCAGCGCCCATTAGGGAATGGATTTTGTTGCTGCATTCCTGCTCTCGCCACTCTACATGTGTAAGTCATTAGGCTTTACTTCGTGATGTATTGTCACAACTGTTATTGTTCAGACCTTGGCCATAACCATAGGCTGACCTGAGGGAAAGGAATATAATAAAAATAAAAACAATTCTCTACCCGTTGAATCGTTCATTAGCATATAGTTTTCTGTAGGAGTGTAGGAAGGACACTTCAGTCTGCTGTGATGACAGACTAAGCTCCCTGTAATGGCAGTTTATTGGCTGAACATTGAATGGAAAGTCTACAATGGGACCCCAGCACCACACCCTCAGACACACAAACCAAACCACAAGTGGCATGACAGTACTGATGGAAATGTATACTCTGCACAATGAGGGAAATAGACAAGATCAAATTCAGAGCAAGTGAAAAGGTCACACTATGCACAGTTTTAGTAGAAACAACCTAAATTGCACCACAATTCTCTAGAATCAATTAAAGCTGAAACACAAATTAGCAAAAACTTTTTTGCCAACCTTCTACCCCAGGAGGAGACAACAGCCACTGTGCCATTGAGCAACAACAACCCTCTGTCTGCCTTCTACACACAGACCTATACAAATACAAATATACGCATACACACAAACAGACACACAGACAGACACTCCTTCTGCTCACTGTACGTCTGACCCCGAAACAGTTCGGAAGCGGAAGCCGTCGCCAGTCTGATCAGACGCGTGTAGCGTGCAGGCAGCAGCACAGCGCAGGTCTGAGATAAGATCAGTGTGCACTGCGGCCACAACCTGAGACACTGGCGTGACTGGCAGCGCTATTAGAGCAACTGACAGTGGAAATAGGAGGCTGATTGGAGCGAGGAGGCTCGACTCTGACACTGCAGCAGCAGCAGCAGCCGCAGCTCTGTTAACTCTCTCGCTCGCTGTGCACCTTTGCAAGCAGTCCAGTCCACACGAGCCGAATAGCAGTGGTACCCGAGAGAGGAAATTAAGTCTGCGTGGGTTACATTTAGGATGCTTGAAGAGAGAACATTTGAACATTCTTTGTAAGGGATTCGTCTTTACAAATCAGGCAAATTACTTTAGATTTGTGGTATATAAAGTAGCTAGGGTGACTCTAATGTTTTCCAAAATATTAGCAGTAAAATCTTTTGCAATCAGAAAACACCTCCTGAAAAAAGCACTGCTATTTAAACCTCAAATATTATTATTATATTGCTTAGCAGACACCCTTATGGAGGGCAACTTGTTACAAAATGGCACATTACTTTGTACATACAGTTACCCATTTCTACAGCTGGGTTTTTATCTGGAGCAATCTTGCTCAAGGGTACAAGAGCAGTATCCCCCACCTGTGATTGAACCCACAACCCTCGCTTCCGAGTCCTAACCGATACTCCACACTGTTGGCCTATACTGTATACCAAATCTAATATACACCTAATATAGGAGCACTATACACTCACATGATTAGACAGACAATTCAGAGTTCAGGTAGACTGTAGATAGTGAAAACAGAAGCCACCACCTAGCTATGAAGTTCCCTGCATGGAGAAATCATTACGAATGGTGAAACAGGCCACAGAAAAGTCATTAGGCTAGGAGGCTTCTTTCAAGCAGTGTACTGGTTGGCCGGGGGCACTTTTAACCAAATCTATCACAGCCTTATTAGTGCTCCTGTGAAAAAGCAGCAGAAGCAGAGCATCCACTTGAAAAACTGAAAATTAACTCAACGCCAGTGTTGCAAGGAGACCAAGTCACATATGATTAACAGGATCAAGGCCCATTTTGCTACTTGCTCACTGGATTAAAAAAATGTAAACAAATACATAGAGTACATAGAGACCTAAATCTTCAGCAATCACACTCAGAAAAATCTATTAAATAAACAGGGGTGGGGGAAAAAGAAAACACTGAGAGGATTATTTTGAACACTGAAGGTTTCATTTTAAATTGAATCAAAACCAGCAGTGAAACCAAGTCCCGCGATAATGAAACAATTTTTTCATTTATTTATTTTCAAAGTGAAAGGAGTATAATCTCATACCTCTGAGGTTCACTCGGAGATGGACAGACAGACAGCCTGTGTGCTGATCTTGGGTATAAATGATACTGCGACTGGGTTCGGTTTCAGGAGTAGACGTGCCGTCCTGGCTTGTGCTAGGCAGACTACAGTCTTGTACCCTTTTAGAACTTGCTGGCTATGGTGCCAACCCCCCTCCCTCCCTGTGACAGTCCTCAACAAACTCTATTGGGGGTCTAGGATCAGAGTTCAACTGCACTTCCATATGGAAATCAAGTTACAAGTCACCTGGACGACATTTAGAGCCCATTTTGCGTACTGGGGGGACATCCTGCCTGCGGTAAAAGTACACTGAAGATGACTGGGGATCATGTTTCATTTCAAAAGCACGAGGGATGGTCAGGGATGTCAGGCTAGAGTACCATTTTAAGAGTGTCCTGTCAGGAACAAAAGCAAAGCCAAGCAAACAGAAGAAGTTGAATGGCAAAGCAAACAGTTAATGACATAATAGGTGGCTTACTGTGGCCATATTAACCTGTGTGGAAGCAACCATGCATTCTGGTCTCTCGGTGACCTTGCTGGCACACCTATGGCTCAAACTACTTCCATCATTCATCTCTGCACACCAAAACCATAAACCCCTCACCACCCCCGAAGACAAGGCTTGTGCCCAGAGAGAAACGTGTGCAAATGTGACACAAATTAAATTAAATTGAGCACAAAGCTTCTTAAGCTGTATACATGGGAATTACTTGTTACTATAGTAAATCTTGAGTGCATTTCATTTGGTTTGATATACAGGTGGGGCTAGAGGAGGTAGAGACTAGGCTTCCATGCTGCAAACACCAGGGCTACCTTGGGGAGTTGCAAGTTGTGAGGTTGCGTCCATTTGCTATGAGGAACAATCTGAGGGCCATTGGATGCATCTGTTATGTGTAATGGCTTTCCAGGATGTACTGTGCAGGTGCAGAGCTTGATTCTTTTCACATGACCACAGTTTATTACCAAGACTTATCATCATAGTATCACCACTTTTATGTTGCAATGCATAGTCAAGGTAGCAAAGCAGGTGGAACCCTACAGGAGATTCCCTTCAGATCTGCAGAACTAAAATACATTTGTAGGGCAGGTATAAATAATTATGCATATACATTGTAAACGAAAAACATCAAATCCCAAATAATGTATACATTCAAGCTTACATTTTATGACATCTAATTAGGGTGTATGGTACATCTAGGAACTGTAAATGTAATATACTGTATTTTTATATGCTTAAACTTTTCAGAAATGTTCAGATGAATTGGTACCATTTCCATGGTTATTTTTTATTTTTACACTTGAATAAAATCAATACTGAACACTGATCAGTATCCTGAGATCAATGTCCTGTTTCACATCAGCTGAAGGGGAGTATCTTTAGGGAGGCAGTGGTCACAGCATCAACTTACCAAACAAACCATCAATAGAGTCAATACACTAAGAAAGTCCAACAGGAAAGCAGAGATTGGATGTTCTGAACTAACCGCCGAAAATGGGAGAGTGGCAAGAGGTATGCCATAAGTGTTCTTCACAGTTCTTCCATGAAGGCAACCCCCCTCCCCAGAACAGGCAGGTTTACACAGGGTCTCTCCTAACAACTGGGACTCTCTAGAGGTTAGGCTGTGCTTGCCTGTTCTCCCGTGGTTAAGCCATGCCTTTTTAGGAGAAGTCTGGATCCCCATAACATAGAGAAACAACAACATTCCACCACAGTAGTCTTTACTTACCCCCACCAAAAGACCCCTGCGCCGTCTTCTCTCCAAATCAATCCAGTCTTCAAATCTCCCCAATTATGGATGATTATTTAGTATTATTGTTTATGTTTTTGTTTTTCTGGTCTTGATGTCCAGCCCTCAGAGGAGGTAGAGAGTGAGTAGCAAGGTTTCCTAAAAGATATGGCAAGGGAACACTTCTCAGAAAAGAGGGCTCCTTAAATGCATGCAAAGGCCAGGCTGCTTTTAGTTTAGTGGCTGTTTTGCTATTCTAGTATTCCCTCTCTCTCCCTCTCTCACTGGCTCGCTCGCCCGCTCTTACACACACACATTCACACACACACTGAGCCCCCTTCGCTCCTTTCTCTCTCCCTCTCCCGTCCTCCCTATAACTTGAATACAATGAATGCAGTTAACACTGGAAGCCCGTCTCTCTCTCGCTCTCACTCTCTCTTTCTGCCTCCCCCCTCTCTCTCGCTCTCTCACCGGCTGCAACTTAGTTTGCCTTTTCAGCTCATTTCCTACCAGCTGATAAATGCAAGCTTGCTCTGTCAGCAGTGTTTGCACACATGGGGGCTGGATTACTGATGACAGATTGGCTGAGAGAATTGCAATGGTTGCCCTGATTGGCAGCCAGCTCTGCCCATCAGCCTGTGGAGTGGCAGAGGGGTGGGTGGGGGTGCTAGTCCCGCCCACCTGCTCAGCCTGCATCGCCTTTTGCAGAGCTGTGTTCCACAACAGAGGCAGCCCAGGAGAATAAAGATGCAACTACACGCCCAGTCTGTAATCCTCCTACCCACCCCCACTCTTCCCTCACCCCCACACAGTTCAAGACATGACTGAAAACATAACAGACAAGGAGCAAACTTGAGAGCTTCTGGGTTTTCATTCAGGAGTAAAACACCTTCCAAAGCGGATCAGACTTATCAGTATTTCACCGGGAGGAGACTCGTTTCCTTCTTGCCTTGCCACTCCATAGTCGCAAGGAAATATCTGGACATCTGTTCTAGATAATAGGCATTGCTTGAAGCTAGATCATTTCAAAATGGTTCAGACTCACAGCACAAGAAATCAGGTAACTCAACAGGAACAAGAATTTTGGATCCATTAGGCTACATTTTCTATTTTTCTATTTTTTATTAATGGTAGCACCCTGTTTACCAGCAAAAGCATTATCTGACTGACACGTCCCAGGGACTGGTAAAAATTAAGGCGGAAATAATCAGGTTTGCACATAACATTAACAAACTAAATAACAACAGAATAACAAAAACAAAAAAGGGCCTTGTTAACAGATCTTGGTTCAATAGACTTTTAATTCATCAAGGTTATTCAGTCCAATTCCCAGGTCTGTATATTTTTCCCAGTGCAAGATACTAATGTTGTAAGTTTTGGAGCTCACCTGAAACAATTCACACAGGGTCTGATAAAAGCCAGAACCATGCTTCTCTACCTAATTGCAGGCAGCACTGATATTTCTTCAGAGCCACCCACCATTGTGGAAAAGTAAACTAGGCTTTGGCCCGGAGATAAGAGTGCTTGTAAAAAGGTTTGGCTTAATTTCTTGTTTTCCTTACTATTTTTTTCTTATATGCACTATAAACTCTTGCAAAATCCTCAGCTCTGTGTTGCGGCTTGGAAAGACACAGTAACTTTGAAGAAAAAGTAGAGTGACTATTGGATGTTGAACCACATACCTGTTGCCAGGGCTTTCGGTTTTGTGTGTTTGTGTGTTTGTGTGTCATGCTAACCTGACGTCACGATGAGAACTACTAGATTTGATGGATAGGGCCAGTGATGTTGCGAATACCAAAAAGTAGAAGTACTTTATATATACCGGGGGAAGAGGGTGGGGCCAGTAGAAAGAGAGAGAAGTGGGTGAGTAATACACTTCCTTAGTTATGAATGCTAACTGTGTTTACACAAACTGAAGTTACAGTCCATTGGCAGTGGAGAGATACTGGATGCCTTTCCACCTCGATAGCACTGGACAATTTGCAGTATTAATAAAGATAAATAAGTACATACATGCATAAAGAGCTGGCATGTTCTTGTTTCAATCATTTAAAATAAATACATAGTAAAACATTAATATATTGGCACCTTAAAAGCAATTATAAAAAAATGTGTTTTCATTTAAAGAAAGGAAGTTAATACAAATATATAGGAGTGCAACATTTTGGATTCCAAGGCAGTCTGGTACACAGCACTGTTTAAGAGTGAAGGCTTTAAAAAAAGTATATGTGCAGTTCAATTATCTTGATGTGCAATGATCTGTTTCTGCTGTTGTGAAACTGAGACAAATTCAGTATAGTCAATACTGAAAATTGCATCTGCAAGTTTTACAGAAAGAGGAACTGTGCCTTTAAACAAAGAGGTTGTGCTCTCCTTACATGGAGTGAAGGGGCAGGAGCACTAATGTAAGCCGGCCCCTCGGTCCGCCCCCTCCATGTGTGTATCTGGGAGTGCAACTGTGTGCTGGAGCGGAGAGACAAGCAGGAAGGTGCCGTCTCTATCTACAATACAACACACTCTCTCACAGACAGGCAGTCACGCTAGCTACTCGACTGTGATGCATAGTTTCACAGCTTTGACCCATATTCTTGAAATATTCCTTTTTGGCTAGGCTGCCAATTAAAAACCACTCTTATCAGCACAATTAAAAAGACCAGTAGGTAAACATACAGCAAAGGGAATTATGAAACAAAGACGAACAAAAAATGCCCAGCATTACACAAAGATTTTATGGTTAACACCTGGATTTAATTAAAACAGCAACACATGGCAGGATTGCAATGAGACTTCCTGTGTTACTCAGATCTCAATCTGGTTACTAGGGATTCATACACATCTTTGAGACAGTCAGTTGAAGCCATGTGTGTGCAAAGCAGGTAGTAGACAACAGCAGATCCAACCCACTTTTCAAAACTATAGTGTGAAAGCAGGTCCCAGAGGCTGCTTGACACCAGGCCGTATCCTGAGAAGGGTCAACCCGGGTAGAGGATGCAAGTGTATGTGGAACAGACTGAACCACTCGTCCCTCCTCCTCAGTGGTTTCCAACCCTGGTTCCAGAGAACCCTAGTGTGTGTTGGTTTATCATTTTCTGCAGTCACTAGAATGATCTCCACCCATTTAAGATATATAAGAGAACATAACAGACAAGGATGAAATAATCCAACCTATAAATCAATCCAGGGTTCAAACAAGAGCTTGGTTTGGAAGACAAGCCAGTAGACACAGAGGCCATCCAGGACCAGGGCTGTGATTCCTAGCTCTTTCTGATCACTTCAATGCATTGGTCCAACTTAGAGTAAGTGACTTGTTTTCAACCTGTTGTTTCCCCAAGAGTCCTTTGACACAAGATTTCTTGTATTTTCCCATTTCTAGTATTCACAAATGGAGCCATTTACTTCATGTTACACATTTCAGGTGGTTACATTGGAGATAGCAGGCCTTCCAAAACAAAGTGTAGAATGAGAAGAAACTATGTTACAGATAAGCAAGATGCAACATGTAACTTAACACTGATCATACTGTGCAATCCATCTTTACGATTAAATGTTGCTACGGATACATAACAACTTCCTTGTCTTTTCATCCCCTCCCAATAATAGCTGATGACAAGAGAATAATGCTATCCAACACTCAATGGTTAATTACATTTGGAAGCAACAAACACACAGCAATTACAATGTCCACTAGGCTTAATTTATTGGCACTAAAAAGTCTTAGCCTCACGAATCCAATTAAACTTTTTCAGATATGAAAAGGCAGAATTGGAAATGAAATTGCCATCCAAGGTTGTGTGCTTAATTTAGAACAAGATTATTCTCCTCTTCAATATCCTTGTGTAAAGCCATTGTGTTGTTCTTGAATTTTCTCTTAAGTTATATTTTATATTAAGCTCTTACCTGAAAAAGCTTCTTCAGAAATAATAGATACTTGAGACAGAACCATACAACACATTACAATACCAATGAATAAAATATGCATTTCTAAAGTGCCTTTTCTGCAAAACAATTTACAAACCAAATAACAAAATCATATGTATTATTTAAGCTCATAAACCCATATTGAACATACAAAAAACAACACAAATTTTAATACAGAGCTAATGTAATGTTCCTTGCTTGAAAGCAAGCATCATCACAAAATGCAGATGGGATACACACCTGACGGTATGTTTAGTTGTGCTTATTGATTAATAACAGTTGTTAAAGTAGGCTCATTACATTTTAAAGATCTATTGCAATGTTATCCATCGATTATCTGCAGAACATTTCAGCGGTTTAAAAAAGGTAAAAAAACTAACAAAAAAAAAAAGCTCTCTCTCTTGAACAAGCCTTATTATGATAAACTCCTTGATTTGAACTGTGTCACAAACAGGGACTTTTAATGGGCTTTCTTCACATGTATCTCTATTATCACCCCTTGAAATGCTGCCATGCCTGCAGAATGACACACTGACTTCTGCCAGAAATGTCAAAACCCAGCATTTTCACAAACCACAGAGCACACAAAGCATACCTGAACATAACAAACTTCATACATGTGGAATGAAAAGACTGTGGCCCTCCCCTGGACAGAAGCCAAGAGCACGTTCACATCAGAAGGGTTCAAAATATTTACAGTATGCAAAATATGACATCAATGATAGAGAGACATTGCTAAACGCTTCCGTGTTCTCACTCTTCAGGAATCTGAGTGCAGACGTCCACAGTGCGATTTTGTAGGTTTCATTAGTGCTCTAACTTGCCTGCTGTAGATGCACTCCCAGTCTAAATCTTGATTTATGACACTCTGTATTGGTGTTCTGTTCTCCGAGATGTGCTCAAATAAAGGTGCTGAAGTAAATACAATGAAACTAAAAAGTCATAAAGCTGGTGTCGGTCTTTGCACTTCGTCAAGAAGAAGTTACCTTATTCAGGTTTGGTGTTGAATATTGGTGTTGAAATCAATGTGAATTTACAGCAGTGTTCTCTGGATACTCCTGCTACATTATAAGGCACCCAGAAGACAAATTAATCCTATTGACTTGAACTCTACAATAAAGCTCATAAACCGAGAAAATCAATAGCATTTGACAATAGTAAACCAATTTGCCCAAATGTGCTAAAACAGCACTTAATAAAATCATGCACTAACTCAGGCGATTTACCTTAAAGTCACAATCCAAAAATAAATAAAAGGAACAAAAGCAAAACACCAATGTCCAAATGCCTGTGGAATCAGAGATAAAGACATTCCAGTTTTTCAGTACCTTAGTTGTGGGATGATTTGATCCTTGAGATGTGCCAGGGAGAATATTACATCCCACACTACCCTTGATAACAGGTCTTTGTGTTCAGTCCAAATATGACCAGAATCCATTGACAGTGGAATGAAAGAAAACCTACATCAGTCCTCACATTTTTAATCAAATATATTGCTGGACTCATTTGCTAAATGTCCCAACGACCCAACAAATTCAAATAAATGGAGCGTGTGGTTTTCGAATTTGAAAACCCAAACTACACCATGTCTCCGTAGATCACAAAGCAGGTTTGCAAATCTGTGCACTAATCTTTTAAGCATTGTTCAGACCTGCAGAGGAGTGATGGGGGAAATTGCAATCTGTTGTTGCAAAAGTCTTGAGAGAAGCAATCATCAGACCCCCACTGGGTCCGAGCTACGTCTCCTGATCCGAGACCCCGAGACACTGTGTGGGGATGCACAGACCGAACTCACTCATCCGGGACTCAACGGCTCATTATATCTTTCACTGATTACGAGCGCCAGATGTTACCGGCTGCCCAGCAACAGAGCAGTCTCTACCGATTTCACTTTAGAGTGGGCAGAGAGCTACGGATTTCTTAATTTGTCTCTGTGTACTGGAGAGAGGGAAGCAAAAGTGTGTGTGTTTGTGGGGGGGGGGTCTACAATGGATACTTTCAACTTAATGAATTGGAAAAAATCCCATATCCCCAGAACACAGATCTGTGGGGAAAAGGAGACTAATTTTTACCTAGTTTATACCATAGCCATCTCTTGGCAGATCTCCTCCAATAGGCCATTTGCAGCCCCACACAACTCAGTCATACAAGCCTCATAAACAGAGGCTGTGACCTGACATCGAAATAGAAAAGCTCACACCACAGTTTAGAGGAAGGCATTGAGCATTGTATTCTTGTATAGATTTTAAATGTTGAAGTTGTAGTCTATATTCAACATCCTTTCACTCTACCAGTCACTCAGAAAAGGCCCTCTTTTCGGCCTTTTCTCAGCGCCCTATTCCTTCTGACTTCCAAACAGGAAAAACGGTCCAGATCACAGGGGAGAGGAAACAGTTTTTAGAGACACTCTTAAAACATGAAAAATCTAGCACGTGAGACAGATTCAAAAACAGATTCAGTGCTGCATACTTGTGAAAAGTATTTTCTACAACTTTCAACACCCCTGTTGAAGAAGTGCACAACCCTAGAAAACAGCAATCCGGAGAACATCCACTGTGACAGCACTGGGATGTCCATGTAAGAATGAAAGAAGGCTGGAGGCATAACACATTGGCCCTAATGTCTCTTGCAGGAATGTTTCTGGAGAACTGGTTGAGATAACATGCAGAGCAGAAAACAGAGGGAATTTAGGCTGAACCTCTTTCTGCCCTCTTTCTGCTGAACAACTTGTGTTCTGGTTGTGCAGCTGTTGTTTGCTGTTGGTAATCATGCTCAGATTTGCCTACTGGGACTTCATTTCCTTTAGGTTTCAAGATGAAAAGCAGAGAAACTACTTCAACGTTTCTTCCTCAGCTCTGTACAAAGACACAGTCTTGAATTTAAACTCGCTGTACATGTGAAAAAGAAACAAAAAGGTACGCATGAAACACTAGAAATGCAGAGAAACCTCAGCTAATTCAACTAAAACCAACTGAGTGCTGTAACCAGGATACTAGGGGGTGCAAAGCAATGCTGGTTACCTAGGAAATGGAGAAAAAGTTCAAAAATGCAAACATACATAATGGAGAGAACGACAGTTTAATTTCACCTTCAGGTGAAATAATCTGTAGTGTGTTTAATGTACAACACTGATGTTGGTGTCAGACGATTTTGAAGAGAGTTTTATTAATGGTAGTCAAATGTTTTTTTGAAATCAAAGGAACCAATGGAAATGCATACCTTGATGCGGTGCGAAGTTAGCAGCTGCTGTTCATTTCAAAGAGAAGCTTTATACATGAAATACAAAAACACTGTTTCTGTTGTTTCCTCAAAGCATATTAAATGAAAACAAATGAAATACAAAATAAAAATGTTTGCTTTGTTGAATCAAGGTGCCTCTCTCGAGAATACATTTAAACAGGAGTATTTTCTCTACAGTGAATTGAGTGAGATATTTTCCCCTCCAATAAACTCATGATACCACATGGCCCTTGGCATGCTGATAAAGTGCTTATTTGGTGCAAGCAATATTAAACAATGTATCCTGTGAAGTGAGAGATGAACTATCAATACAATTAAAGCAGTACAATCACATGAGCTGCTGAACGTTTGTAGCTGAAAAACCACAAGGCTGCATTATCATTTAATTACAACAATAATAATAGTAAATGGTGTAAATCACAACTTGACACAATTAGCTTGACATCTGCAGTCCCCTTTGTTAGTGGAAGATTAAAAGGTCAGTTTTCATCAAAGGACAACGGCCCGCTGTTAATGAACCCAGGGACTCTCTATCGCTTTCCAGACATTGCTCAGAGTCACTGTAAAAGATGAGTCCATCCTCAGAGCCAGAGAGACTGAAAATCACATTTTACAACAGGAAGTTGTCAGAGACATGGTTCCTACACAACTGCAGAAGGATTGCAAAGAGAAGCAAGGATGAACTCAGTAAGTTATAAGCCTCCGCAGCTTTAAAGAAAGAAGATTTCAATAAAGCCAGATTCAGATTGTGATAATCCTGAGGGGAATTGAAGAGACTGGTCAACATGACCTTAACTTTGGAACAATCGTTACTGAATTTATTCAGCATAACCCCCCTCCCCAAAGAGTTGGAAGTGCAAGGAGGGAATTTGTGGGCCATCGCTTGGAACGTGATTCACTGGGAGTGTCGCAGAAACACTTTGATGAGGCTTCAGCAAAGCACAATCACCCACACAAGGGCAGCGTTTTAAACCCTCTACTCTCTTTTGTAAAACACTTTGGCTGGACAGTCTCATTGGTTTGAACAAGGAGTTCACATGCTACCCTATACGCAAGAGGGTTTATATGGTGTGTGCGAGGCTGTGCAGATGCATCACTCCCCTAGACTCGGAGGAATGCTCAGACACAGGCTTGTGGCTTAGCTGGTTGAGATCTTGTTGGGGCTGTATACATTGGGCACTCAGAGAGGTATGCCCAAGATGGTGGTTGATATACAGTTAGGTCCTTAAATATTTGGACAAGGACACAATTGTCATCATTTTGACTCTGTAGACACCACAATGGATTTGAAAGGAAAAAAGATTAAGTGCAGACTTTCAACTTTAATTTCATGGTAGTTACATCCAAATTGGGTGAACGGTGTAGGAATTATACCCATTTTTATATGTTGTCCCCCCAATTATGGGGGCTCAAAAGTAATTGGACAAACTAACATAATCATGAATTAAATTGTGAGTTTCAATATTTGGTGGTAAATCCTTTGCAGTCAATGACAGCCTGAAGTCTGGAACTCATAGACATCAGCAGATGCTGGGTTTCTTCCCTGGTGATGCTCTGCCAAGCCTGCACTGCAGCTGTCTTTAGTTCCTGCTTGTTCTTGGGGTGTTTTGCCTTCAGCAAGTGAAATGCTGCTCAATTGGATTCAGGTCAGGTGATTGATTTGGCCATTGCAGAACACTCAACTTCTTCACCTTAAAAAAGTCTTGGGTTGCTTTCCCAGTATGCTTTGGGTCATTGTCCATCTGCATTGTGAAGCGCCATCCAGTGCCCTAGATAATATAGCCCTAAACACTTCAGAATTCATCCTGCTGCTTTTGTCAGCAGTCACATCATCAATAAATACAAGGGAACCAGTTCCCTTGACAGCCATATATGCCCATGCCATAACATGCTTCACAGATGAGGTGGTATGCTTCGGATCATGAGCAGTTCCTTCCCTTCTCCATACTCTTCTCTTCCCATCATTCAAGTTGCTCTTTGTCTCGTCTGTCCATAGGATGTTGTTCCAGAACTGTACAGGGTTCTTTAGATGTTTCTTGGCAAACTCTAATCTGGTCTTCCTATTTATGGGGTTTACCAATAGTTTACATCTTGTGGTAAACCCTCTGTATTTACTCTGGTGAAGTCTTCTCTTGATTGTTGACTTTGACACAGATACGCCTACCTCCTGGAGGGTGTTCTTGATCTGGCCAACTGTTGTGAAGGGGGTTTTCTTCACCAGGGAAATAATTCTTCAGTTGTTTTCTGTGGTCTTCCAGGCCTTTTGGTGTTCCTGAGCTCACCAGTGCATTCTTTCTTTTTAAGAATGTACCAAATATTTTTGCTGTCTCTATGATTGGTTTGTTTTGATTTCTAAGGCAAAACTGAAGGCAAAACGCCCCAAGAACAAGCAGGAACTAAAGACAGCTGCAGTGCAGGCCTGGCAGAGCATCACCAGGGAAGAAACCCAGCATCTATGGGTTCCAGACTTCAGGCTGTCATTGACTGCAAGCATTGCAACCAAGTATTGAAACTCACAATTCACATGATTATGTTAGTTTGTCCAAATACTTTTGAGCCCCTAAAATTGGGGGGACCACATATAAAAATTAGTTTAATTCCTACACTGTTCCCCAATTTGGATGTAACTACCCTCAAGTTAAAGATGAAGTCTACAGTTAAAGCACATATTGATTGTTCCCTTTCAAATCCATTGTGGTGGCATAAAGAAAATTGTGTCCTTGTCCAAATATTTATGGACCTAACTGTACAATGCAGTCTGCATTATATAAAAAAGCTAATTCAAATGATCCGTTCATTGTAAAATCCGAAGAATGGACAGACAAATGCTGCAAAAAGATTGTGGTGTGAGAGCGTCAAATAAAAATTAGATTTATTTTTAAGCATCTTTGTGGAAGTATATGCAATTTGTGCAGTTTGACATACACATAACTATCAGCGTATATTATATTAAATTAATGTCTTCACACACAATTAAAAAAAAAAAAAAGTTTTTTTATTTTTTTATTGCTGCTATAAACCTTTACTGCGATCTTATTAACTTGCAAGCACACCATAGATTTTACTGGCCTTGCTCACTAGCGATGATACCATCAAGTCTTCTGAATATAAACTTTTAAAATTGGGATAATTTATTGTTTTATAAAAGCATCTAGTTCATTACCAAAAAATGCACAAAATTAAATCTTAGTGCATTTTGCAAATATGACAAAGACAGACACTACTGTTTGCAACTCAAACTCCTACTCTCAGCTTATTGCTAACTAACAGGAGTGGAATCAATACAAAGTCTAATAAAACACTTACAAAAAGCTGCTGAATGGGGAAACAAATAGTTTTAAAGGCAGGCTGTAGGGCTTCTGGTGGGTTTAATGACTGCTAGCAAAGTGTTCAATTGATCAAGATTCATGTAAGGAACAACATGTCTTTTTTGAGGGGGGGGGCAATTGTAGAAAAACGTCTGCTCAACTCAGATCATAGTTGGAGTGAAATGGTTGCTTAACCATGGCCGTCTTGCTATGTGCCTCATGAATGTGATGGTGTTTAACGCATTTGCAATGAAGTGGGGGGGCAAAAAAAAAAAAAAGGACAAAAGGTGTGTGAAATTCTTTGTCCCTTTCAAAGACAATTATGTAATGGGAATTTACTCATCTGTCTTCAGTGGATGATTTTCAGTTGATTTCAGTTTCTTGATTAATATTTTGTGACAATCATAACCATTTCATTCAAACATTCCAAGGCCTGTCCATAGCTATCCTGTACAATTGGATTAAAACTTCTCATTTATTCATATATATGAATCCATGAGAGAATTAAAATGAAACGGACACAAGAGGAATACCCAACAAGCATACAGCACAACAACAGCAGACCAGGGCGGAATATTAATGAGAAAAGTATTAGGCCCCAAGCAGGGTACTCGCTTATCTACCAACAACAGAAGATGCCTCTGGTTTTTGAGACAAGCATGTGCCTGCTAAATAGTGTAAAGACAATATCTACATGTGTCACATATTGTAGATATGGTGTTCTACAAATTACTGCCACATGCAGTGGGAAAACTTAAGATCTTGATAATCAAATAACTAGTCTGGGGATTATGTGCCGAGACTGATCTTGAAGTGAGGTTCTACATATTGAGCCATCCACAGAATAAGGGGTTATCCTTTCTAATATAGGACAGTATGGCTTGTTTGCTTGACTTGTCTATTACCCTCTCACATTTTATAATAGCTTTGGAAACCTGGTGCTTAGTATTGAGAGACCATTGGGAAGTGCAGACTAAAAATCATCACTCCATAAAAGTTCTTCCTAGACTAAAGTCTGTCTGTCTCACACATTCAATTCAGTTCCTTTTTTGTGTGAGCTTGTCTCTATGAAACCTGGTGCAGGGTTAGGCAGTCACATGAGGTCACGCAGAAATAAACACTTTAATTCTTAATGACATGTAGAAGCACGCACTACACATCAAACAAGTGCCAGCATTCATGTGGCACAACCTGGAAACCCAGAGATCGGTACAGTGCAATGAAGAATTTCTACCTAACATACACTTTGCATTTATTTATTTATTTTTAAACAGATGTGGACACATACACAGATCTGCCAGATTAAAAATATCATCTAAAAGTTATATGCAGAATACAAGTATTCACTAGTTGCACAAACCCAAGCCAAACACAAAAGAGCAATGAACAATGTTACCCACAACTTCTGATAAATACAATCATTTTAACATTGTTTCAGAAGAAATAACGATACATAGAAAGCAGAAATGCAATAAATTCCATATCGATTCATTCTAAAGTTGGTTATTAATCAGTATTAAGACCATGTCATAAGCCTACCTCAGACACACACCCTTCTATTTCTTGTTAAGCCAGAATGAGTAACAGTTGTTAATAGCATCACAGAGAATAGCAGACATAAATAAGCTATCGTGAGCTGTGCCAGAGAAGATCTGACTTTTCTATTATGAAGTAACTTCAGAGGAGTTTAAAATTCCTAGCCCAACCAAACCCATCAAAAATCCTACTGTAGTTTAAAATGTATTTTTTTATTTGAAACACCATACGCCGAGAAAAATATAGAGAATGCATCAAAATCACACATAAAATGATATTCCACCAGTAAGAAAAACATAACCTATGAGATCACTAAGCCCAGAGATTTACTATTTTTTAGTTAATAGTTTTACTATTTCTTAGCTAGCCAGGGACTGGGTGGATACCTTGAAAAGGAACACACGAAACTGTATGGGGAACCAATAAAACTGTGCTTACAGGAACAACATGCACCACTCTCCATGCACAATTTAACACCTATTGGATGAATCACACATCAGACAAAGAATCAAACAGCTCATCTGTTCAAACTAAGTTATTATTTTGCCACTCTAAAACAGCCAAATTAACAAATGGGAGGAAGACAGGAGAGAGAGAAAAAATGCTTTTCCCTGGATTAGAGTGCAGTCTGAATTCTTGACTTGTTCATTACATCATACAGACAGTCGTTCTTCAATCACAATAATAAATCTAAATCCCAGTCCTGATTCCAAGCCAGTGTATATCTGGTTCTTGAAAATTAAAGTTGAAAATTAAATTCAAAAATTAAAGACTGGCAGGAAAGAAAAAACATTAAGACAAAAGACTGGAAGGAGAGTTATGCTCATTTTCATATTTATTTTTAATATTTAGAAATCAATCACCTATAATCATTGCGAAACTAGATCTAAATTTCAAGTGCTGATATTATTTTGTTGCCACTTTTAGAAATTAGAACATTTTATCTATTACATATTCCTCCTGTGTAGGTTTTTACAGCATTGTTTTAAGGTATTGATAAATAATTTCCAAACATCTGCTGTTGCCCTCACTACTCTACTGCTTTAATGAACCATAAGTAATAAGGAAAGGCATTTGTAAAAACCCAATGGGGATCTGTTTTTAGTGGCTTGACACACTTAATTAACACATTCCTCTGATTGTATCAAGTCCCTTTTAGCACTGTCCCCTTTGACTTGCCCCCAAGGACCTTTCAGAAACCAAAGACTAGCCCCTTCTTCTTGCATTCGCCTGGAAAGCATTGCCAATGCTGTATATCAAAGCTGTGTAAATGAGCATTAGCATTTATAATGTTCACCAATGTTGCCATAATGTGTGTATAATATTGACCAAAGCAATTCCATCTCACATACCAAGACAAGTGTGTAGTCTGAAAATTGGTCCCAAGGGAGGGTTTTAATCATTCTCCATGGAGATCACATTGTGTGCCGCAGTAAGAGCTTAACTCATTTCTGAACCGCAATTATATAAACCTTTCAAATCACATGGCATTTAAATCTTTGAATATATGCTAGTACATAGGAGAATACAGTTAATACAGTATTGACATCAATGTAGGTGTATGAACAAAATGAACGGCATGATAATAGCATGTCTGAAGATTGAACAAGACATTTATACACAGAACATGTCTCTAGGCAGTATAAATGTAAATCAACATGTGCTCTACAATGATGTATCATAGGAGAGTACATTAAAACATTGATTCATGAAAATACCACACAGTACTACTGATCAGAGCTGGGGCAACAATTTTAAAATGTATTGGATGTGGCATTGTGCCCAGGCAATATCGTTTCCCCCACAGCTTTTGAATGTCTAACTGTAAAATATGGTCAAAGCAGTAGAATTTAAACACTACTTAAGTTCAGATCACGTTCCTGTCAAAGCATCCATCATATATGACAAGCCATTCTCTGACAGGATATACAATAGAGACGTGAAAAGCCCTCGTTTCCCCATCGGGGTTGCTGTACATGGCCCAGGGTCAGACTTTTTAATATCAATACATTTTTAGACTGGCGATCAAATCTAAATCAGTGGTCTTGAATTCAACAGTGAAGATGTCAAAGCATCTGTTAGAATGATAGCTAAACAAACATGCCTCTAAAGACAACATAGTCCGAATGTAAATGATTTAATCAATATTATAGGTATTGAAGTTAAGAACCGGAAGATAATGACAAATTTATTCGTCTTTTCGGAGTTGCTTTTAGAAACTTGGCATTAGATTCGACTGACTGCTTTTGAGATGATACACAGGGATGCTCTGAAGAAACCGATTCAGTACATGTAGGTTGGATGCCTTGGCATGTCTGAACAAGTCACAACATGCAGCAGCTCCCAAAGACAAACTGGGCACGAAACATCAGTTGATCTCCACTAACAATTAATACTTCATAATACTGAAAGACTGACAGTCATTTTGAAACCACATCCATAGGTGCTACT
This sequence comes from Amia ocellicauda, assembly GCF_036373705.1. NCBI lineage: Eukaryota > Metazoa > Chordata > Actinopteri > Amiiformes > Amiidae > Amia > Amia ocellicauda. The sequence continues at coordinate 21,407,952 of NC_089857.1, forward strand.
TAAGCAAGGAGATTAAATAGCTCTGCTATGTAAACTAAAACAAAATCAAAGGGGATTTAGTCATTTTATAATATATATACAAAAAAATAAATAAATCGTAACTAATAAAATAGAGTGGATTTTCTTGTAATCCTTTATCATTTAATAATTGGGTGTTAATAAATAAACTGTAAAAGGCCCATGCCTAAAACAAATCTAATAATAAAAAAAATGATACTAGCTACTGTTCACCACACCAAAACAAAACAAGGAAAAAACTATTTGTGGTTTGTTGGGTAAGCAGGGGACAGAAAGAGAAAACCCTCACATGAGTAAGCATAACGAAACTGGAGATTTCCCCACTCCATTGTCCACAATGGAGACTGGGATATGGGCAACATATGACTTGGTATGTGTTATTTAAAATTAGACCACATCTCCATTAGTCATGGCAGTGATATATAGTCTATATAAATTTATCTAAATGAGTTACTCAGCTTAACCTGAGCACTTAAAACACCAAAACACATACAAACTGAAGTCTCATCTGTAGAGGTTCATTCTTCGCTTTACTCAAAGCAGGTTATGTTTGAGTGGATATATGTCAGCAGTCAAATGCTTCTTGGGGTGAGCTTTTATCTGCTGCTTCATTCAGTCCTGTGGTAAAAGAGGGAAATGAGCCAGCAGAGGAGGAGGAAGGGGTGGAGAGATCAGATTGAGTCACAGCATAGTGCTGGAGTTTAATTACAACCTTCTCAATGCTGCTTTAAACCCTGGAGACTGAGGCAAGAACGACAACTGCAATAATAATATTAACAACAATAATATAACAATAATAACAACAACAACACAAAACAACAACAGAACATTTGAGAAAGGGCTCAGACGATTTGCATGCCATTTTACTACAGTGGAACCACTTAATTGAGTTATAGCCCTAATAACGCTTTCCCAGAGGGTCCTTGATGCTCCCACTTGTGTGTATGTGTGGGTGTGTTTCCCCAAGTCTTTCTAGACCTCAGATCTTCTACACATAACAACACTTGAAACATCATGAAAGTTAATTATAAACACATTGAAGGGGTTTGCTTGTTATTTGGTGTGCAGGAAAAGTCAGTCACTCCACTTAATGCATGCTTCTCAACATTCATACTTTCTAATGCAGAAGGTTGGAGAACATTCTGGAGAATCAGATGGGAATCTATAGTCTAGAATGTTCTTAAACAAAAACACAACTTATAACTCCTACTGATTCATACCATATTAAGAAAATAAATATTATAGTATAATTGAAGTACTATTCTGCTATTAGTAAACAAGAGTGTTTTAAGTCCATTTATGCACAATGCATATACAAATAAATCTATTACAAGTACAACATTCTTGCCTTGTGCCTTGTTTGGCCAAATTAGGATGGGGTCAATGGAGCACAGGATAAAGTGAAATGCAATGTCTTCTCTCAGTGTCACTACGGTCAGAAAAATGGCTAAATGACAGTCAACCATGAAATTATTTTGCGGTCAAATACAAGCAGGCAGAAAACACCAGGGTGTGTCCTATACATGGTCTTAAGGGCGCTATGGGCTTACACCACAGAAAATCTTACAAAGAATCCAGCTGTCCTTAAATGACCACAACCATTTAGAAATTAGTTGATCTGCCAGAGCTTAATAGATGTGTTTAGGCCCTGGCATCCAACTTCCCTTGGCCTGATTTTCAGGTAAGTGCTTTCATTATTATGGTTCTCTCTAGCAGTACTAATTCCATCTAGAAGGCATGTGTAGGGCAGCCAGTTACTACACCCTCCTTAAAATGAAAGTAAATAAGTTTCTCTAAAGAATGCAGAGCAAGAACCCCCACACACACTTTGATTCTGTTTTGCCATCGTTAGAGACCCTTGATTGATTCGATAAAGGAACAGACCACCTTTAATAATGCTAAGTACAGCCTTAAGGGCAGGTAGGGCAAACGGAGATTGTTGAAAGCTGGTAGCCTCAACTATAAGGGTGTTTATAAGTGCATTTCAAAACTGCAGTTAAGATTCTTGGGGTTCCTGGGGTTCCTGAGGTTGCAAGTTGACATCAGGGGATGTGTTATGCATCTGGACATCCTCAGACTTAGTAAGGAAAACAACTCACGAAATCACAACAACAACAAAAAAAAAAACAGTATACATCTTAGAAACATAATTCTAAAGTGTGGCCGCCACGTTTACCAAGCATTTTTCCTTCAAAGTGATATCTGAATAGACTAAGATTAAACCTAAAAAGCTGCATATCAGTCATTTTGTATTTACAGGAGGCATAGCTTTATCTTTTGGTTGCTCGGTTGTTTTTCCATAGACTCACTCACTTAAATCTCCCAACCCACAGAAAATCAATTGTTTCTTTTAGGCTCATTGTAAAGCACTTTCAGCTGATGATGATCTCAAAAAGAATTGATAAAATATACATTGTGAACAGTGGATTGAAGTCTCCGACAGATCAAACCTATGGAAATCAGTCAAGGACATAAACTTTACTGATACCATTGTTGAACACTGCTGTGTGTGGGCCTACACTCTCGGAGAGCAAGATGTGAAGTAACCTTCAGTACTGAGTTGAGGCTTATTTCACAGAACCAGCAATCAGACTAGATAAAATCACAACTTTAAGGTATGCGAGTGCATGCAGATATAGACATTCCTTGGTTGGTTCTCTGGGGGAGGTGGCCCGGAGGTGAAAGCTGAAAGGTTATGTGAGCCATAGGACTCAGTGCTGAAATAGGAGCCCCTTACCTTCCTTTACCTCACTCAGTAAAGCTCTTCCAATAGGACTCCCAGAATAATTGGTGAAGCAGAAAGGCTTGAATTTGATCCAGTGATCTGCAAGTTGTAGACTTGTGGAGGATTTTACACCCGAGCCTCTCTGTAATTAAACACCCAGCCAACAGGTCAGGCTAATGATATTGGTTGGTTGCCCTACTGTAGCTGGGCAAACACATTCTTATGGTCAGCTTAGTGTAGAACAATGCACACCTCAACTGGCAGTAACTTGGTTGAGGCGGTGAGGGGAAAAATAAGCTACAATGCAAGATTCTGTATTGTTCCAGAACCCCCATGTTTGTTTCATAATAAATCTTGTTCTATTTTTAAGAGTGAAGAATTGAAAGCGGCCACAGGAAAATGGTATGTGACAGAAGCAGATTTCGACACAACACAATGCAGAACATTTTCATTCATGCAAGTCCCTTTGCCCAATGCTACTCAAGTGCTGTGGTTATGCTACACTGTATTGTCCTCTGACAGAAACCATAGAATAAAAAGACGTGCCAGAAGTTGCAGATCAAACAAAGCAAATCTTAAAGAAAGGTCAGGACTGAAAAACCTTGAATAAGTAGAAGATGTGATATTCCCACTCTATCACCCGATCTAAATTACCAAGCACTTTTATATAATTATATACCAGTGCATACTTTGCGTTGTAACTCTTATGGCACTTAAAACCACTCCCAGATCCTCCTGCAGTCTAATTTGAGATTAGCTTTATGAAATCAGCCAGGCAAAGCGATTTCCCCCTTTGACTATGGTGCTTTAACTGTACAGCAAAGTGACTGTTTTCATGAAGATACATTCATAAGTGTCTATTATTATAACAGTGCTTCCTACACACCCATCAGTGTGAAATAGCCATACCAAATCCAATGCGTCTCGGTCATTTGGCCTAGGATACACATTCTTTTATAGCTGATCAGTAGAATAAATTGGATGGACTACCATACCGATGGAGGAGAAAAAGAAGAAAGCAGTGTGTTCATTTCACTGGACAAAGCAGAGAAACGCCCCCCTATGGGGCTGCCTTAAAACAGACCGTCTGGCTCCCCAATAATGTGATGCATGCTGTCAGATTTGTCTATTAAATGCATGATCAAAGAGATGTTTCCCAATTCTGGAGAACAAAAAAAAACAAAAAACGGTGATGGGCAATATAGGGATGTATGGACTGACTCACATCCCTGCACCCTTGCTATGTTGAGATCCCCTGAGTCTCAGATACAAGAGCCAGTCGGGCAATCATTAGAGACTGTATGATCTCTGTATAATGGGAGAACAACGGCTTCTTGTGTGTGTGCGTTTGAAAGTCAATCCGGGAAGCGCGTAACCAGTTTAGAGAAGTAACACGCCAGACAAAAAATGCTCCTGTATGTTACAGCTCTCGGCGTGTCTGTGCATTGTTTCACTCACCCTCCACACAAAGTAGCCGCAGATGCTCCAGCGCTCACGGGGTTAAGCCAACGTCCCCTCCGTCTGTGGGAATCAGAGACACCGGAGGATCTTTAAAAAGCAGAAGACACGGGCGACTGAAGAGACAGAACAATGACATTTCCATTCAAATGACGTCGTTCTGCCTGGGCAGGTGAGGTGTGTGTTCAACCTCAGCGGCTGCCCTTTCTGTCTTGTGTTCCTCTTACCTTTCCTTGGGTCTCCTTTCTTTTCTTCTCTTTCCTCTCTGCGTCCCTCTATGCAGTTTCCCTGTCTCCCTTCAGCTGTTTCCTAAGAGAGCCCCCACCCCCTCCCCAAAACCTGACTCTGGCCCTTTAAAAACATCGCTTCCGGGATCTACAGCTAAAACAGGCGTGATCCTCAAGGAGCTTCGACCCGCCTCCGCCTCGCACGATTGGCTGGCATGCGGCGCACTACCCAATCGGCAGCTTCGAGGGGAGGCTCATTTGAATATTTCTGGCACGACTCGGGGCGTTCTGGCTCCCACTCGCAGCTCATTGGCTAGAGGTGAAGACCGACTCGCTGACGCGTCGCCCGAAGACACGCCCAGTACACGTGCTCCGCAGCCTGCCCCGGGGCCGGGCCGCGCTGGAGGCGGGGAGGCGGGGAGGCGGAGAGGGGTCCGCGGCGGGGAGGCGGACCGGGCCCCGCTGCCGTGCCGAGCTGGCCCAGAGCGGAGCACACAGCTACAGCCACCGATGGGCGAACAGCTGGAGGAAAACAACTGCATTTCCCCAGATTGCCGAGTTTCCCAGCTCTGTCCGAGTGGCACACGGCCTCCCCGTCCCTCTGCTGCGCAAAATGGACTCTTCTCATAAAACCCCTTTACCGCAGGTTCAATGGACTTTCTTTTGCTTTGCTATGTGTGACATGTGCGAAGGAGAGGACATTGGCAGCCCTTTCTGCATTATCTGGTGTTTTGAAGGGGGCAGATGACGTGATCATTGTGCTGCTTTTGTCTGACATTAGTTTCGCGCAAGGCTTGCACGTATAGAAGTTTTGGGAAGACAGGCAAAATAAAGGAAACATCTGCTAACTGCATTTTTAATTTTGTTTATGTAGCAATTCATTCATCTGAGTTATGTATTTGCCAGTGCCAAAACACATTTTAACTCTAGAATTGTATTTTGTATTCATTGCTTACATTTCATTGTATTTCTGCGTTTTGGTGATGCTTGTGTATTCTGTAAATAAATAAACACAATAATAATAACACACACAGTACATACTCAAATTATAATATAATGGAAAACAGTTTTTGTTTCAACTTGATAACCTGCCACACTAATCCTGCAGGGACACCATATTACATGCTGTGAATTTATTAGGACTCACATGAGGAAGAGAAAGCTACACTGTGACAGGATATTTAGTTTATAATGCTAATTCTAACTAAAAATAGGGGGAATCATTGACTGAATTACAATGGGAGACATTTCAGAATATTTAAAAATGTAGAATAACTGATGTTCACAGCATTTCCTGTTTCAAAGTGTTCAGGCAGGGTTATAACTCACTTTTCACATGATGTCACAACTGCAAAGCTGGAGGCAACGACCAGTACTAGGATTCTAATTATCTGTAATGATATAAAAAAGTAAGTAAAATGCAGTCGTATCAATAATCAATGTGCTAGGCTGCATCACCAGAGTTTAGAGTTTAGCTACATATATCATCAAGTAGGAACAGAGGATTTAGACATTTTAATGAGTCCCTTTAGACCTCTGTAATGAGCTGAAATCTAGTTAACAGAAGACATCATCGACATTAATAGGTGTCTAGACAACAAATGAGAAAAAAAAAGAATGTTTCTCCACCCTTTGCAATGAACTCATAGATAGACCTAGCAAAGGAAACTATGCACTGAGAACTACAAACTAGGTATGTTTAAACATGTTTTAATGCAATTGTTTCCTCATTAAATCACATGACACTAAAGCTAAGACAGCAAAATGTCCCTTACTCTGTTACCGGTACACTGGAGAGATTATGCAGACGCTCTGAGAAGAACCTGCCGATTCAATGGGCTTCTTTGTTCTTATTTGTGGGGAACTTTCTTTCTTTCTTGATTATAACTGGTGACAGAACCTGAAATCACATCGTTTTTATTGCAAGAGCTGTATCAGTTCTCACCAATATGATATTAAAAAGGGGGTAGAATCCATAATGCATTGAATTAAGTGAAACCCCAGGTAACTGGTAAGACAACGAGAAGACGGGGAGTCTCATAAGGTGCTAGAGAATGCTAGTGGTTTATGCCAAAATGGTGTGTGGGGAAGAGCAGGACGCTGGCAGTGGGATGGCGAGGGATTAAAAGAAGGATTAGGACTGTGGTAATCAGATTGAGTCGAGAGTTGAAGCATGCTCTGTCCATACAAGACAAACCTCTTTCCCTGGACTGGAGGAAGATTGTGGCAGCGAAGAGACACAGGCCACATTGGGATTGATGCTTGGCCTTTCGGGGATGGATTACGATCTGGTCTGGGCTAATAATAGAGGCAACCAGTGTTTTGTTCTCCTAAGTAAACGTGGGTGAAAGAGTCCTTGACCTCTGGCTTTACACACGGACGCAGTCAGTGCAGAGGACGTTCTCAGGATAATCTCTCCCTGTGTAGTATCAGTGTATAAGTATGTCAGCTAATCCGGCACATTTGTATAGGATCTTCTCACTTGTAGCATTTGGCTGAAGTTGCACTGATCTGCCTTTGCTATACGGTGTTTGGGGTACATTCTATGCACAGCTCTACAATTGATTAGCATTTGTTTCTCACTCCATCCCTCCTGTAAGTAAGTCAATTGATCTAATTATTTTCCTCGTTAGTCAGGTTAGGGATCTTGATTAATCAGGCCAGATGTTATTTATCAGGTTATGCTTTCAGGGATATGGTTTCAGAAGGACTTGTGGCATACCTTCAGTCATGGCACACATCAGCCCACTTTCGACTGAATGTGTTTATAAAGCAAGACATGGCACTTATGATGTGATCTGAACAAAAAGGCCTTGTTGAGCCTGCAACCACTCTGTCCAAGAGACAGAGTCACTGATTGGTGGGGATATTCATTCTCTGAATCCAGGTTCCTGGTTGGCTAGTTAGTGAATCACTCCTTCACATGAGACAGACATAAACACACAGACTAGGCCTACCCCCCCCCCAGATAATCCTCAGAAGTGTCCCAATATCCCCTGCTTCTGACCTAGTTAGTGTACATGCTAAGAAAGTCTATATTCTTCTTTCTAGGTTCACAAAACCTTATTATTGTTTATTCCAGATGTGCGCGTGTGTTTCTTTTTTCATATTGAAGATTCCTCATGTTTTATTAGATTGAATTTACTCTATAACCATCCACTGGAAATTAATGCATCTTTGCTGCCATCTAGTGGGGCCTATCATATTCATAAGTCTTTTCCCTTTACTAAATTATCCTCTTCATAATTCAGGGTAACTGCAGGTCTCCAGGACCGGATTCGTGTAGGAATGAACCTAATGAATACCTGTAAATGACACGGATTTTACTTATCATCTTGATAATTCGAACAATTACGTAATTATGAGCTGGGGTGAAAAGTCAGAGAAATGGACTTAAATGATCATTACATAAGATAATACTAAATAGTACTATTAGTGCATCACACAACACTGTTGTGTAAATGTCTATGTAAATCAAGTGATCTCTACATGTCTTCCAATGTTTATGAATCCCCGGGGTGATCTTAAATGCATAGAAAGAATGGCGGATTGAAGTAAAAAGCTGTTAAGAAATCGACATTTTATTCAACACGTTAAGAGCTCTCAATTATTAGAATGTGGGTGTCACTTTTCAGTAAAATAAAATGTGCTACTACTACTACTACTACTACTACTACTACTACTACTACTACTAATAATAATAATAATAATAATAATAATAATAATAATAATAATAATAATAAAAACACAAATAGTTTCCTGCTCATGAGTGTAAAAATCAGTTCAACCTACCTGTTTTCTCAGATGCTGTGGGTAACATTAACCCCTTCTGTACCTAAGAGGCAATGAGATGTATTTTTTCTCAATGTATGAATTTGTTCCCCACTCCACTTCAAAAACAAAAAGACAAACAGACAAATTGATTTCCCTCTGCAATTTCTCTCTCAACAGTGAGCTTTTTATTTCCGTGCTCTTCGCGGCCTAGAGACATTGACAGATCGACCAATTACAGACAAACCTCCGGGCTTTCATAATGCTCTCAGATCTCTCGATGAGCTAAATGGCCTTTCAGACAGGGATATGAGATTCGTTTTGGAGAGGAAAAGTGACTTCCTCAGCTCTGAGTCCAATCTGCTGTGTATCGATCAAACCCTTGCCCATTTCAGAGCGCCTGACAGCTGGGGCCAAATCAGCCTCATCTGAACAAACATAGGTCAGTTAAGGATATTTTCCTCAAGTATACTTGTGTACAAACCTGTAAACACTGCAACTACTGCCACAACTCCAACTCCCACCAACAGCTACCACTGCTCTCTCTCCTCCTATTACTACTAATATTACTGCTACTACTAGAAAGGAGAAGACCTTGAATCTGAAAGTGATGATCAAAAACCTTCAATCAAAAGCAGAGCAAAATGGGAAGAAACCATTCCAGCTAAGTGCTAAATCCTTGTTAAACCTGTCTATTAATGCCATGGCATGCAGTGACTGCATTTAATTCTCAATTATACTCCCATTCCCTGTCTTTGCTCAGCTCATTCGCAGCTAAAGACCTCTTGCAAATGAGTACTAATGTACAATCACAGCATCTCAGACACGCAAAATCAATAGACTTCTCACTGCTCAAACAACAGGATTATGGAGGAATTACTTGAAATAACCAGGATTAGTCCCCACCAGCTGAAGTACCGAAACTGGGAAAGTCACCCAGCCATTTCCTCAACAATGTTAATAGTATATTCATACATTTAATTTATTAATTCACTAATTCATAAGACATACCTATTGTATGAAGATATACATCGATCTACCATAACATAATGACCACCTGCATAATATTGTGTAGGTCCCCCTTTTGCCGCCAAAACAGCCCTGACGCGTCGAGGCATGGACTCCACTAGACCTCTGAAGGTGTGCTGTGGTATCTGGCACCAAGACGTTAGCAGCAGATCCTTTAAGTCCTGTAAGTTGCGAGGTGGGGCCTCCATGGATTGGACTTGTTTGTCCAGCACATCCCACAGATGCTCGTTTGGATTGAGATCTGGGGAATTTGGAGGCCAAGTCAACACCTTGAACTCGTGATTCATCAGACCAGGCCACCTTCTTCCATTGCTCCGTGGTCCAGTTCTGATGCTCACGTGCCCATTGTAGGCGCTTTCGGCAGTGGACAGGGGTCAGCATGGGCACCCTGACTGGTCTGCGGCTACACAGACCCATACGCAACAAACTGCGATGCACTGTGTGTTCTGACACCTTTCTATCAGAACCAGCATGAACTTTTTCAGCAATTTGAGCTACAGTAGCTCGTCTGTTGGATCGGACCACACGGGCCAGCCTTCGCTCCCCACGTGCATCAATAAGCCTTGGCCGCCCATGACCCTGTCGCCGGTTCACCGCTTTTCCTTCCTTGGACCACTTTTGATAGGTACTGACCACTGCAGAACACCCCACAAGAGCTGCAGTTTTGGAGATGCTCTGACCCAGTCGTCTAGCCATCACAATTTGGCCCTTGTCAAAGTCGCTCAGGTCCTTATGCTTGCCCACTTGCTGCCTAATATATCCCACCCACTGACAGGTGCCATGATAACGAGATTATCAGTGTTATTTACTTCACCTGTCAGTGGTCATAATGTTATGGCTGATCGGTGTAACCTATAATAATCATTAAATGCATAACAAGCAAAGTAAAGGATTTAGTTTTTCAATTGTGTATTCTTTAAATTGAATGGTTGTTTCAAACATTAGTGAGGGAATATTTGACCACAAAACATGCATATAGATATCCACCCCCTAACCCCAACAAAAACATGGATGGTGATAACTTTACTCCTTTTATCTTGGTTCAGTGAAGGCTCAGACAGGAAAAAACACTTACACTGTTAGCCTTATGATATTAAATGACAGGCCATGTGCCCATGTGTATGCATATTATTGCATACATCTTGCTTGTATAAGAGAATGTGGGAATGTGTATTTCACTTGACCCTGTCTGATCTCCTGGGAAATGCCTCAAAAAACATGGCCTGCTACCTCATAAAAAAGAGTGAAAATTCCCCAGAGTCACACAAACAGCATTATTTATATACTTTTGTATGCATGGCCTATTTCTATACAAAACAAACAAATCAATCACAAAATGGAAACCAGAGTGGGGTGATATTTGATTCTTGAGATTATTCAGTTAATGAAAGCTGTTTGTAAGCATGACATTTAATGTGCACTGTTTTGCATGTCACTGCAATTAAAGGCTGTTTCAAAGTGAAGGTGCAGCTCCATCTTTGGTCTTTCACACAGCTCAACTGATTCTGCAAGAACACTGCATTACACTGCACACTGCTGTCTAATCAGAGAAAATTACTAGAGCACATCCAGGGAACCATCTCAGTGACACTGTGTGGTCAGGGTAACACATTTCTGCCACATTTTCTCATGTTATCAAAATAATCTGAACCAAAACCTTATCAAAACCAAAAGACAACCAAACTAAAACCTTGTTCAGCGTTGCACGGACAGGGTTTAAAGTTAGTCAAAATGCATTTCAAGCTTTAGTACCAACAAATAAAGAAAGTACATTTGCAGACAAAAATGGGTTTGGAGTCAACAAATAAGATGCACAGGAGAATATGAATTACTATTTTTTTCTCACTCACAAGTCATGGCTTATTAAGCATACTTGAAAAATTTGGCTCAGAATTCACCAGCTAATAGCTCAACATGTCCTTTATTTCAAAGGGAAATCTCCAAACTGAAGTGATCTGTTTGATGTTTGATAAATCAGCTGAGGGTTCTTGCAGATAAACAAAATGTCACTGTTAATAGATTAATATTACAAATTTAACAAAAGCTTGAAGAAATGCTGGAGTGCTAATGGTCATTCATGCTAAGGCTTTCTACACTCCTGAACTGTTCTGGACCATTACGTGTACATAATTGCCTATAGATGTAAAGACACGGCCCTGTTCTCCCCCATTAAAGCAGATATATATAAACAAGCTTTTTTGTATACATGTTATTTATTTTGCGGTGCTGTTAATAAGACTAAGGTTTGCCATTGCATTTTTGTAATATGTTGTGAGCATTCCCAGTAAACTCAGTCTTGAAATCATAAAGTGATAAAATAGCAGGAAACGGAGACTGGTACCTAAAAACAACACAAACAAATATAAGACAAAAAATAATTAAATCCAGGGGGGAAATGAGATAGAGACGAGTTATTGTAGTCATTCTGCTCTACAGCTTAATCTTGGCTTGCTGGGAGGATATTGAAAATGCCTTTTTATGAAATCTAATACAATATTATCAGCAGGAGATTAAAAGCTGCTGGAGGCTGTGCTGATAATATATTAAGCTTGTGCTTTGTTGCCGAATGCAGTTTAGTGAAGCCTGGTTAATACTGGCAATGGTAATCAAATCACAACCCTGATTTTGGAGCCACTCATTCATCTTCAGCCCTTCTGTCACACGGTTGCTGGATCCCACAAAAGAGCCGCTAAGCACAATCATCTCTAACCCAGAACGAAGTGCATAGGATCTATTATCAATTCAAGAAGATGGAAATAATACACAGATTTTAGACATGGCGTATATATAGGTCAAGCAAAGGAAGCATCAAATACACAAGCAAACATTGGCAATTGTATGGATTAGGTGTGGACCAAAGTTTAGCTCCAGTTATCGGATGTTATACATTCTAGCAATCCAATATTCACTTTTTGTGTTCTAGAATGAATCCATGCCTACTGTAGTGATGAAAGGACAAACCCAGTATCTCTCAGGCTCAGTCACTGGAGACAGTTGTTTAGTAGGTGTTACAAGACTCTTTACATCACCTCCTATGCCACACCTGGGACTAATGATTTTACTGGTTTAATTAACCACTTAGTTAATGGATAAACTGGATAAAACCAGTTTTAGTTCAAGATTATTTTAACTGTAAGACTTGCTGTTGACACACATTGCTTTTCTTTTGAAATTTACATCCTTAACTCGTTGAGGAGGGGCTCTTCTGTCTCAAACTCAATGATGCCTGTCCATTGTTAGAAAACATGATGCATGAGTGCTCCCTATGAGGTTTCCTGTTCGAACTTGACCCCCAGACAGCTGTTTACATTTCTTAAACTCCAAATGAACACTAGATGGCAGCTTCACCCAGAAAGAAAGAGAGTCACACTCATTTCCAACAAAGAGAAGACTAAACCAGTCTGGGCAAAGAATATTGTCAATGTCAAGTAGTATCATTTATGACAAATATCTTCATTCCACTTGAGATCTGAATGAACTATTTCATGAAGTGAGAGAACTTAACCAGTTTGTTGCTGCCATCAGTTTAAGATCATCTCATAAAACGTGAAGGCTAGTGAGATATTAAAAGGAAATTGTTAAAGAATCAAACAAGATTACAAATGAAAAATAAACTATACATAGCATGGATTTCACTAGACATTACAATGGAGATTATGGTTCAGATCTCAGATGAAGTGTATCCTCTTTTAGAGAAATTTAACTTTGATTTTAAAGACACATTCAATGAGTGCTTAACATATAACATACAGCCATTGCCAAGAGCACTTTGGAGAACATGGGGTGTATAATTGCACCTAAAGCACAAAACTACATGAAGTAATTTTGCAGGTTTAGTATAAGAAAAAGACTAAGAAGAAATAGATGAGAAAAAGGAAGAAAGTACAATGTTGCTGTGATTCTTGAATAGAAATTCACAGAAGAAATGTGTTCATTCTTCTTTCATTTCCTGAAACACCAGTGAAGATGTAGAAGAGAGAACAAAAGGGGGGCTGATAAATATGCATGAGGAAATTATTAAAGAAGCATGGCACCTTTTCATATTTTATTTTCCAAAGGTTACATTACATAAGGTTATTGCTAATGAACTGAACCACATGAGCCCATATGAGAGGCCAGGAAACAATGAGAAATGAAGAAGTGGACACTTGTGTATTTGTATCTGTGTGTTTGCCACTCAAACTGTTGACGGTCACAGTGCACACTCTGCTCCCTCATATCTGTTTCCTGTTGACTCCATTTCCATTATGAAATGTTCCACTTGATAATTTCCTGTTACCCTGAAAAGGCACATATGTACAGTAGTATTTTTAATGACTACAACCATAACAAAGTCCACTATCTGTAATGAAATATATTTTATGGTTCATTTGAATGTTTAAACGATCTTATAACCCATATGTTCATTCATATTGTAGTGCAATAGCTTCTGTATTTAATAAGGTTTAATGACAACAACAACAACAACAATAAAGTAACTACTGTAAAACAATATGAGGAAGGCTTCTTGCTGAACTCAAATTAACAAAATATCTTTGAAAGACAATCCAAAAGTCAAGACTCAAAACTTAATCCTTCTGTGGCATCAGAAGTATCTGTTGTGAAGAGTGTCCCAACAGCAGGATGTGAGGGTGTGGTTTGGGTCTTGAAGTCCGTTGCCTACAAGTCCAATTTGTTTTGGGATGGGTGGGTGGGAGCTGTTTTAAAAAAATAAACTTTATCTTTTGAGTACTTACTGCGAGGGTGTTTTGGGTTTTTGAGCACTATGCACATTCAAAATCCTTCAGGAGCCCCAATCTCACCCTGCAGGCTGACACCAATTAATACTTCACCACAAGCTTTGAGGATTCTCCAAAGTCAGGACCCTTAGAGGCGGCACAGTGCGAGGCTCCAGGGAGCGCAGTTTTAAACAATACCTTAGGCTACCTTTAATTTACACTGATTAGAATTAGAAGTTGAAAGTATTAGCAAAATCTTACTGTATAAAATGAAAAGTACCAAAGGAAAGAGAGATAAAACGATTTAGGACTTATAACTTACTGTCTAACGGTGACATGAAGTCATTGCAACAGCTTGGCAAGTTAATTAACTTCACCTAGAAATCGGAAAACAGCACAATAAGGGGGGAAATTCTGTGTTATAAAAAAAATGCACACACACACAAAAGCTTGAATAGTTAAGGCCTAATGAATGTGGGGCACATGTTACACACGTTAAAAAATAAACTGTTCTGCCCCAGTATCTCTCATTTATTTTGGACAACCCTATGACAGTTGGAGGCTTTCACTTACAAAAGCAACTACACCAAAAACTAAAATATGAACAAATAAGCGATGAAAAATCCTTTCATTATAGGACACTATCATGCTATACTGATTCTCTATGGCGTAGAAAGAAAGAAATAGAATAAAAGCTTTGGTTTGGTTGTTAACATACGAAAAAGAAAGAGAAAGATAGACAGATATAAAGAAAGAAAGATAGCATTGTGTTTCCGTAATGGAACCAAAGCACATTTCTCCCCATGGTGATGACACTTTCTGTCTCCTCTAAAGACTCATATATTATTTATACCACTGACCTGTTGTAATGAGAATAATCCAATTTTCCTCTTTTTTTTTCAGGCTGATCTACCTGTAAGTCCCTGTACGTCACCACCTGTTAACTAGTCCTCCAACCTGTTACCTCAGACCCCACCCCTCTTCCCCAGCGATTGGCCAATACTCTTTTCCAGCCCGCCCCCTGGACGGAACTCCTCTCCTCTATTGGGTAGCCGCCCTGTCAATTACGCCTATCCCGGTGCCGCCCCTTAGGCTAGATGTGCCTAAGGTGAGTCCCTATAATATTCATCATGGCGTTGCGGGGCTGGGAGCTGTTGCTCTCAAGCCTCACTGTTGTTAAATTGCACCTCCGCTTTTTTTACCACCTCTTCGTATCGCCTACTTACGCAAACTCATAAAAAGCAACAGGGATGACCTTTTGCAATGCTGCCAGCGGATGAAATGTACATTAGCTGAGGCGCTTCGTCCTATTTTAACTCCGCTAACTGCAACCGGATTTTAGTTTTTTGTGTTTGAAGATAACCGCAGGCTCTGGCTATGTCTCTGCTCTGTGTGAGAGGTAAGGCTTTTCTCTTTAAAGTGTTTCGTTGACTGTATATTTCCTGGAAAATAACACAACGGCGGTGCTTTTCTTATTATAGATATGTATTTGGTTGTTTCTAATCAGTTGGCAAGCCGGTGTGAACTTTTCTGCCTCAGATTTATTTGATACCCTGTTCATATTGACACCGTCTGTGCATGATGTGATGATTGTTATTTGTACATTGCATATCGAAATTATACACTTTATTGGCGGTGAATGAAATCTGCGGATTGAGACAACGTTGGCTCGGATTATTACATAAGTTGCTCTGGGACGAGTAGCACCGGCTGTTCCCATCCCTGCACCCTTTGACACTTTGGTGACGTTTAATTTGTATCCTGTACTGTTTTTGCAACAGTTTTTATTCTTTCTTCCTGGGCTTTTCCCCCCCAACTTATACAAACACAATAAGGATGTGGTTGATCTTTTTCCCGGGCAGATACAGAACCAAACCACGAGAAAAAAACAGACAAAAGAAACAACCACGAAACAAATGAAAATGCTCTCCGCTTCTCCTCCCCTCTCCTAATAATGGTATAGAAACTGCCCTTAGTTATGTGTGGTGTTTTGGCTGCACGGCAAAGCCACATCTTTCTAAGGAGCTTACCGTAAATCATTGCGTTCACTATCTGCTGTCCACTAGGGAGTTATAATATGAACGGATATCATTTAAAGCCTTTCTGTCCAGTGCAACACGGTCGCCAGTTCTTGGTCGTGTTCGTGCTGCGCAGATGTCCGCAGTCCGCCAATGGGAGCGGTGGGATTCAGCAGATCTGCGCAGAACTGCGGGAATCTGCGCCTTCTGTTTGTCTGTATACATTGGTGACGTATGTGTGCGTGTATTACAAACTAATCTCCACATAAAGTTGTCAGGCAAGTGTCTCCCTGACGTCAGAAATAGACCTGCAAAGTATTATACTGCTTCATCATAATATTAATAATACATTACAACCGTTAACCTACCACAGTTTATTTATTCATTTGTTAAGTTGGTACAGTGAAAACGATGTTTTTCCTCCATCAATAAACTTTTTTTTTTAAAATGTATTTATTTTTGTGAATAGTTATTTTATACACATACTGTTTTATTAAAATGAAATATCCCCAATATACCAACATATTAGCTTTGAGTTGATTCTGCACTGGATAGCATTTTCATATCTCAGTGCAGTTGCCCTTATTTTTAGCCAGAGAAAGTTTCCATGGATTTCCAAGAATGTACGTTTGGTTTAGATTTTAGCATTTTTATTATTATTAATAATAAAATTATTACTACTACTACTACAATTGATTGATGCATTTAATGTTACTTGCATATGATGGGTATATTTCACTGGATTTGAGAGTCTTTCTCTCTCTCTCTCTCTGTGCATATATGTATAAGAGTGTGTGTATAATTGCAATACAGACACAAGTAATCGCACACCAAAGTTCTTGTGTTTATTCAGCGTGCCTGCATAGTGCCAGCACAATGTGAGGATGCTTAAACCATTGAGGAGTCACTCTTTAACCTGCACATGCATAAACCTCAATGTAAGGGGAAACTGGAAGAGAAGAACGCTTGGTTTAGTACATTTTATAGGATCCAAGGAAGCGAGTTTTCAGGAATTGGTCATGGATAGCACACAGGGTCTTGCTGTTTTCCCATTGTTGCACTACATGGGCTCCCTGTTTTCCACATAAACATTGCACATGCCATTGCCACACAGATGGTCCTTCCTAGAGAAATGATGTATGTGGCATAAGTGACGGTGTCTTCATAGTCTACCAGCAGACCCCAAAGCACTAAACATCACAGCAGACAGCCTGCAGTATGTCGTCGTTGTAACTGAGAGTAATAATTCAGATTTCACTTGTATTCAGACAGAACACAGATTTGGCTGTGTTCTGTGCATAAACGTGGCACTGCTCTCTTGTGGTGTCTCAGTGCCTGTCTGAAATTCAACCCTGGATGTTTCATAACTTGGTTGTAGCTGTAGATTGATAATTGGTAAGTGCTCTTAGTTGGGTTACATCAACATCTTAAGTCTGTTCCATTTCCTGTTTAGTATTTCAGTAATGCTTCATTGTTTTTGTTACATATCAGATTACTTTTGTGGTCACGGGAATAGCTTCGGGCCGGTGTTAAGTAGTGTTAATACAGAGATGTAAAGATGAGCTCTTGCTTGCTGTAGGTTAGCCTTGCACTTTCTGATTGCAGGAGGGAACTGTTCTCCTAGACTCATCAAGGTGGCAGGTGTAGTTTGGTGTAGTCTAGGAAGTTCTGTAATTATATTTAATTCATTCAGTTTTTTGTAATTCCTTCTGATTACATTGTGTGTGTTTTACTTGTATATTTCTGTGTGTACAAATTAGGGATGCTATTAATACATTATGATTAAGTTAAAGGTTGTGACCCCACCTGTATTACTTATTACGGTGGATGACAGACTAATGCAGGGTGACCAGTTAGTTGCAACTTCCACGGTACTCCATGCTGTTGAGTACACCTATGTGGTTTCTAGCTCACAACTGCTGATTTGCCTATCTGAACTCCTACTGCTATATCTGGTAGTTAGAGACCATATTCTGTGGCAGACCCTGATTTGTTATGCAAAATGTATGCAAAAAAAAAAAATATATATATATATATATGTGTGTGTGTATGTGTATGTGTATATATATATATCTAAATAAATATATATATAATGTCAATGTGTATTCTTCCTCTAAGGACTTGCCTGGCTACTGTCCTTCCACTATAATGGGATGTCATGTTAACTGTAATGGAAGATTATTTTAAGAAAGCAAAAAATCATATCTGATCAATGTTAAGGTTGGAACTATCACTGAGCATTAAAAAATATATTATTTTGAAATATTTGATACCCTATTAATACTTTTTGCAGTCAATAGCTAATTGTTGCTGTCCAATACAATGCTTTTTGTGAATGACTGACTTGGATAATTACCCGAACTAGCCTAATTCTTGAAATATTTCAGTTCAAATCAGAAATGGCAGCTGGCTGTTGCCACCCACCCATTTAAAAATAATATAAAATTACTTTCCTTATATTTCCATTACATGTGACTGTACCACACTCTCATACCCCAAAATATCAATTAATTCTATTTGGTTGCCTATTTATTAATATATTTATTGTTATTGTAATATTGTAAAGTTGAGAAGTAATTGCCAAGCTTTATTTTCCATGCAGAGCTATGAAAAATGATGGCTCTGAGCTCACCATCTATAAATCATTACTTGGGATCAATAAGCTCAAAATCAATTATAGGTTTAATGAGTTCATGAAAATTACATGGTTAACTGCAAGTAGATGGGCTGCATTTAATTGATTTATATGGTAGCCTGTGAGACTATTTTGGAAAAAAAAAATTCTGTGCAGGCCTATGTTGACGGTGTTGCTATGGAAAAGAATGGAAGATGAACGTGGAAACTCTCTAATAACCTGTAATAGAAAAAGAAAGATCAAGTGGACCATGTATTGACTCAGGTGTACAATGTCTATGTCTACTAGTGTATGTGTACCTCAGATTTAAATAAAAGCAATATTTGGGGATAGATATTTGGGCACTCCAGCAAAACAAAACATATTTTTAGAATTTTAGTTTTTAGGAGTGTTGGTATAAGGTTTAGGTCTGTATCTGTATAACGAGGAATAAAGAACAATATAAAAAGGCAGACAATTAATTTGACCTGTCCTATCAATGTCTTGTATAAATTATGTCAGTATTATAAGAAATCGTATGAATTTCTCAGTGATCTTGTATGGCCTTTTTACAGCTGCATTCAATGGAGAGAGAAAAACAATGATCACAATTAAGGAAGTGCTGAAAGTTTTCTCTTTTTTTTTTTTTTTTTAAGGCCAGTCCAAATACCTGCTTCCCACTAGGAATCTGTCATAAACTATGTATCAACCTGTTACGATGTGCCAGGGATTTTTTGTATCTTTCTTTCAGAGCTGCCCCTTTCAGAGTTTCAGCAGCTTTCGGTATGAAACCTACACATTCAGTGTACAGGGTGCTTTCAAACACGCTGGTAACTCTAAGAACATCAAATCCTTTAAGCTCAGGGCTACCTTGAGGGTATCCTTTACATATTTGTATAGGGCTGAATAGTCTGCTATTTTACTGGGTTTCTATCTATTGCTTCCTGTGGATTAATCTCTATACCATCCTTCTATCCTATTCTAATGTGTCTCTGTCAGTGAACTGTTTTGGGGCTCGGGAATAAGATCTCAAGGGACAGGATCTAAATCACTCTGTAGCCTTAAAGGAATTTTAAAAGTGCACATGGCTTTTGTTTGTTTTTGTTCTGATTATCCTGGTAGTGTACAGCTGACATGAACTGAAGAACTGTGTTCTAGGAAACAACGGAAATAGCAGTGACATTTCCTGTACAAAAATAACGAGTGATCCATTTTTTTTTCTGATTACAATAACTTCAACCAAAAATATTGATCGATAATTCACTAAACCCATCCTTCTCACATCTCATTCTAATTATTCCCGGAAAATGAAGGCTCTTTTTTAATTTAGCACAGTTGTCCAGATCAGGGTCTGAACCAGGTTGCGTTGATATAGCTGTGAAATGTTATTAAGGAACGTTGTGGAGGCGAATGATGAGTGGGATTCTATGACAGCTGGGGGAGATTGACATCTGATCACAGCGATGTGCGCCTTTAATCTTCAAGAGAGCTGCTGCCTTTTCACTTATTTAGATGATGGAGCCGAGGTAAGAACACAATTGCTTCTGAGGCCAAGTACTGTCCAGAGGTTTACACAGGGTTGATTGGTTCAAATTGTCCACCAGATCATAGATATAATATAAATAACTTCTATGAACAACAAAGTTTGGCCTAGTGGTGCAGTTTTCATAAGGCTGAAGGCTTTGATCTGTAAAGGTTGGCTACAAAAGACCCTGGCTTTTGATGTCTTCGTTATAGAGTGGTAGCCTTTTCCATTACATCATATGCCAGGAAGAAACGCAAATAGATTGGGAAATGATTAAAGCGGAAATAATGAAAGACAGAGAGGGAATAATGTCATAAATTATTATTTATGGAATGAAATTAAACATTAATTTGTAAACATTTAGTGAAATAGTTTTTTCCTTCGGGTGGGTTGCCAAGCCACCTCTTGTATATTGGCAAATCTTGCACATTATTTATTCATCAAATCAATAAAATAATGGAGCAGTTCATGATTGCATTTTAAAGTTGATATTTGTTCTATACATTATGCTGTATTCTGATGAGAAAATGTATATTACATGGGTGTTGTGTGATTCCACTTGATGAACCAATACTTGTGGAAAGGGCTGAAATCTATATCTCTATCTTCAGCAGTATATACATACAATTAAACTGGAGAGATGAATGAGAGACAAACACCATGGTAAAAAGGTTGTGTTTAAATCTTACTATAGTTTGTGTCTCCATTCACATGACTTCAGACTTATGAAGATTTCTTTAAAGGTCCTTTGACTAGGACAGTCTGCATGATGGACATGTTACTTGATCGGTCTCTCAACCCTGCACATTTTTATTAAAGTCTGGAAAAGGAACGGTCATGTGGTCAGAGGCGACTGGCCCATTAAATGCGTGTGCAGTCAAGGACTCCTTTGTCTGTGTCAAGAAGTGACGAAGCCTGTCACTTTGAATGACAGCTCCAGAAATTTGCCTGAGAAAGGAGAGGTTTTAAACCCATCAGTCTGCAGCCAACAAACTTGTTATCTCTCCCCGCTGTTCAGTCTGAGAAGGAATGATTTCATTGAGGGATTGAGACTTGGGAAGACTGCAGTAGATTGCTGTTTATGGTCATATGTGTGGAAGAGGAGATTGGGTATAGCGGCACATTTAAACTTCCAAAGTAAGGTTCTATTGTCAGTTAGATTTTTTTGTAATTGTTTAATATTTATTGAAAGGTGTATGTTAGCAGTGCAATACTGAGCATGATCCCTTTTCTTTACTATATTATTACATAGAAAGGGTTGAGAGGGTAAGTCAATCTGTGCCTACAGAAACCTGAAATATTACATTTATAATCCCATCAGAGGTTTTATTTTCCCAGCTGCAATTACAAGACTACACCAGGAATATTTTGTTTTATCGAGTGGATCAATAGATTTTTATAGATTCTTTTTTTGACCCTGAATAGAGCGATTTTTCTTTTATTATTCATGTGAGGAATTCTGGCTGCTTGTCCTCTCTGATTGCAAGTGTTTGGGGTCTTAACAGATGTGAAAAGGCCCAGCTGCACCGTGGTGTTTTAATAGCAGTCCAATTGTGGACTTGTGATCTTTACTGTACACAGTGCTTTATAATATGTGAACTGGGGTATACTGTAACTCTAAAATAGTGTGCTTTGGAAATAGTGGACATTTTAGGAGCAGATTGAAACCGATAAGTAAACCCTGTAATTAAAGATATCGCCTTAACATTTCCCCGTTTTGCACGAGAAAAACAGGCAGTGGCAGTTCAATGCAGTGAAAGTCCTTGTTGCCATCTGCTTTCTTTTTGTTCATCAAAGGGCTTGCATGTTGTACAAATCTGTAAACACAGGCAATTTCCCTATCCACGGATGAGTCTATTAAGGTTGTACGAAGTCTTACTGTGGCTTCTGTACTCACACAAGAGGAACGATGCAGAGATGAATTCACAATAAATAGATGGTGGGGCAGGATGAGGTGGGTTTTAAAACAATGGGCCATTTTCATAAAACATTAGTGTCATAAGTTTATCACCCTTTTTATGCAACACACAATTGTACAAAATTAAAAAAAAAACAAATTTCCTTTTTAAACTTCCCTTAGGATTCTGAGAGCCGTATGTGGCACCTCCCTACTGGTTAGCGGGTTTTCCTTCCTCAGTAGAATCCGTTTTATGAATGTGGCCCAGTGTCTTTTGAAATTAGGAACAGAGACCGGAGGGTGTGTTGTGTACTGCTTCCCATGGTGCACTGCAACACCCTGATCCCTGGGTAAGTTTAGCAGTTTGACTATGCTTAAAAGTTTAGTGGATCCAGTGCTGTGTCTCTGGCAGCCACGTAAGCAACCCAGCATGAACCTCTCTGAGATACCTGCCTGTACCGGCTGAAAGACCTCACAAGTCTAAAACTGCTAGCAGTTGACAGTTACGCTAATGATCCCACTGTGTTCTTTTGTTATTAGTAGTATTATTTTTTTACTTTAATTTGTTATAATTGAACTGTACTATTTTGTGAGGTTGAATGAACTAGAATGTTCAGTGTTTAGAATTTTACTTGTACAAAGACTAATTGCTTCAAATCAGCAACAAAGAATATATTTTTGTATTTGGCACTCACTGTCGTTGGATGTTTCACATTTAGTTCAATTATTTATACTTCTAAAGTACACCACGGGCCTTAAATTGTTTAAGAAGGCTTGATCTCTTGCAGTTTGAACAGTTTTCTGGTATTGCCCGAACAATCAATGTATTCTTATGTTATTGGTGAGAAAACATCTCGGGGAACCTGCTCTGGCATCTCTCCTTGAAAATAAGCCTAATTATTGTTGAGTCCAGAAACTGGCCCAATCACCTATTTACCTTACTGACTTGGCACAGGAGCACAGGGTTTGAACTTGCTTGTGTAGCGAATGCTTTGAGATGGCTCTTTGGACTTCAATTATCTTCAGTATAGCTTATGTGGTCTATAAATGCCTTCTGCATTTTTATTGAATTATGAAATCACTGAAACCAACCTCCTAGAACATTTTCAGTTCGTACAATTTTTCTCCTCTGTTTCCAGTATATATTCAGGGAAGCAATATAGCACTGTGACAATGAGATAATGAGGGAAGGAAAAGTTACGGATGGTCCAAGATGAGTCTAACTGAATAAATTGTATAGGCATTTCCTATATTGTTTACCTCTCACATTTATATGGGCAAAGGAGCGGTACAAATATACTATTAAATATATTTTATTATTGTTTCCCATTTGCTTTTCCTCCACCTTTTCTTCCATACAAGATCAAATTATTGCAGTAGACATAAAGATAGATCATGTAATTGCTTTGGGAACGATCATTATACTGGAAAAAGCAGTAAAAACTTGGATTAGCATTCAAATGGACAGTGTTGTTCTGTAGTAAATATTACAGTGCAGCCATGTATATGTATCTTACTATGAATCACAATCTCATGTAAAGAGCCGAATGAATCCCAATGGAAGTTTGCTTTGGTGAATCTCGGGTCTCTTTATCATCAATGCCGAGCCCGTTGTTTGTCTCTGGTTATTGACCTGTTTCCATGGGGATGTTATTAAACACCAGATGAGCAATGTTTTTCCGTGTGCCTGTGCGTGCGTGAGCTCTTTTCCTCTTCTTTGAGTGCTCACATGTAGCAGTAATCCTCGTCACAAGATGCAATGGGAATCAAAGTGATCTTGTCTGTAAAATGTCAACATACTCTACCGGATTGTCTGTGATCAAGAATAGCATTCAGTGCGTGATGCATCCAGTTTGGTTACAGAATATAATGGGGAGTGCTCCTGTATGTTCTAAACGCTCTGGAACATTTGCTATGGGTCTCTTTTGGTTGTTTGAAAAGGTTTGATATTGGTAGAAAAAGTACTATGTCAATGTTTTTCACCTGGGATGATTGATATTGGCCCTTGAAAATAAACTTTTATAAGTTTGTATAATCATTAATCTGTAAGTACTAGGAATACATGAAATCTGATAAATTCTAGTAAGGTGTTTCCAACTTGTGTTGTTTCCAGGTTGTTCTATACATACATTTATCCTCTTAAAGAATATAACTAGTCAGCCATTATTACAGGAAATTGGTGGGAATACAATATTAACCATAAGAGATGTATAAACTATATTGGAAAGAGACAATTAACTTCTTAACTTATTCTGAATTCTATTCAGTTTAATTGCTATTTTTATTAGAACATCTGCTGTTGCCAGAAGTCATTTAGAGACCTGAGCATTTTGTGAATCAGACTCATTATAGTACCTTGTGACAAACATACAATCCTGTAATTGTGAATGATAACCAGCATAAAAATGGCAGGGCAATTAGTACATTCTTTTGGTGTGGGTTTTTTACTATAACTGTCGTAGTTACAAATGGCAAAGCAGATGACTGCACAAAATGAATTTTTAACTAATGATCTTTGTGTAGTTCTTGGGAAGGTTGAGTGTCTGTTGATGATAGATTCAAGATCTTCCAGACTGAGGATGCTGTTAATCCCTTGAGATTCAGATGTGGCTTTTATTTTCCTTAATGCCACAGGAACGGCACAAGGCCTCTCAAAACACAAATGAAGAGGGAAGCAAAGAGTGGGCTACCGTTTCCATGACAATCCCATTAGATAGTGCAGTGGGCAGGATCGCATGGCAGTTTGGAGATGGGGAAGCAGCAGAGTGCAACTCCAGCCCTTCTTTGCACTACAGTGGCCTGAGTGGGCTGCACTGGGGCGAGGCATGGTGGGCCCACATTGGCTGTCATAGAGAGCCAAGGTTGTATGAATCGTGTATGATTGTCTGAAAACCCAAAACACAATGCTGACCTGCTTTAGTCTTCTGGCACAGCAGGGAATTGTCAGTATTGTCTTAAAGCCCAGCTCTGATCTTTGGAAGATATAAAGAAACTATTTTTGTGTAAGTTGTGGAAATATAGAGCTGGGTGGCTACATAGATCTGGACCACCCAAGATATTGTCAGTTCAAATATACTATCCACAAGTGTTAAGACACACACTCTGTTCATAAATAGGAATAGTTTTCAAATTTGTGGCGAGTTTGGTTACTTTTAGATGGCCCTCTATACGGAAGACAGTCTGATTGAAAGCTAATATAGCAGTGTCTTCACATTGGCAACTGGGAAAGAGAGTTAAACAATTGCTTGTTGTTCATCTGGGTTTGCATTTACTTTTGAGCTTTTTGTCAGCCGGTATGTTTGTAACTCTGTGAGCCATAGTGTGTTTCCAAGGCACCTGGCAACATTCATCAGCCTGCAGAGCCAGATGTAAAAAAAATCGTAAAACAAGCTTTGAGCTGCACTGCGTGCCTCTGCTTATTTTGATTTAATAATTTATTTATTTTAAGAATATTGCATACTTATATACATACATACACACACATTTCTCATAATGGTTTTCTAGGGCAATTCCATGAATGGGTGGACATTCATGCTAAAATCACAAAATGTGTAATTGCTTTTGGCCAGTGGGCTATTTGGCTGCTATGTGTTTCTGTGTGAGGAATATCATACTTTGAGGTGAATTCATTATAATTCATGAATTGCTTTTGTTTATCTAAAATATATATATTTTTTAAATGACTGAGTCATCAGAGTGTAGTTTTCTGAATACAAAACACTGCCTGGAATAGATATGACACTAAAATCAGAAACCTCAGTTGCAATTGTGAATTACATTGTCATAAAATAACATTTTACTGTTAGTTTGTCCCAAAATACACACTATTAGGACTATCTTAATTTAAAATAGTGAATCAAAACAATGCATATACTTGAATTTGACTGACCTTTAGACTTGTTAGTTTAGAAATACTGCTAGATGAAATGGATTTTCAGCTTGTGATTTAATAATTAGGTATGCAATAATATGGATGCATTTTTTAAATTCTAGTTCTTGATAAGTTTATAATAAACGTTTCTTTCAATCTCTTGTTCAATAAGGCAATGTTTGTATTGTATTAGAAGCTAAATGTTATTGATTCAAACTCATGCTGTATGACAAGCTAGTTGTGTTTTCCTTGTTTGGCTAGTTTTACACATGAGACATGCCCCAGTTTTCTTTAAGACAATCAGCTCCTAACACTTGCCTAATCTGTGAAGTTGAGTGTTGGCCAATCGTCACGATGAAAGTGGTGCGGCATGTTACTGTGGGTGTTTGTTGTAAGTAGAAGGAGTCCTGTGTGACACATGGAATCTCCTACTACTTAATCATACTGGGGGAAAAAAAAACACAAATGGAAGATTTTAAACTCAAAGTAATTTTCAGAAGCCACAGAAGCTTTTTTTTAGTCTGTCCTGTCACTTCATTCACATTGTTCAGACAGTAGACCTATTCTATTGGCACATTTTTTTTAAATAATGTAAGTTATTTTAAACAGTAGTTTTAAACATGAAGAACCACAGCAAAACCTTATGCACAGCATGGTTTAGTACTTCTTTCCACATTCTCAAATAAGTTCATGTTTTCTTTTGTCCTTAATATACAAGCATTACATTTCTTTGTTTTACACCTTTATACAAATGTCTTAACTTGTTAATTGTCTTCCTCACCAGTATCCAACATTAACTGTTGTTCATTCCAGCCCGCTGGATATCTTGGGCAGGATTTCCCTGTGCCCTTTGCCTAGCGACCATTTTATATGCAACACTAATCTTTACAGAGAGAGGCAGAGAGGGGAAGAGAGGCAGAGAGATTGAGAGTGTAATCCTTTGGCCATCTGCTCTCTCCAGCATATTTGTTTCCAGCTCTGATTCCTGATCGTTTTAGAGTAAACACCGAACAATGGCAGCCAGTAGTCCAGGAAATTCCAGCCTAGCTCCTGCTGTCATGCTCACCACTGCCTCGGCATCTTTACCCTGGCCTGGTTTGTAGTTGAGGCCAGGGTCACTTCCTGACAGAATGGCCTTTGACTGAGACATTAGGTGAGCAACAGTGCCCCTGCTGGACTGTCACAGGACTGGAGTACTGATAACATTCCTCATCTGAATAATAGGAGTGAAAGGGAGAGAGAGAGGGCATGTATACATGTGTAGCAGTGGGGTGGGGGTTGGTATTATAGGATGTAGTAAAGGGTTTCAGCTCAGAGAGCAGTCCTGAAGGGATCTCTGTAGTGAGAGGGTGCCAGCTGGCCCTCAGGACACAGACTCCAGTGTGAGAGGGAGCTCTTGGTTTAGCTGAGATCTGACTGTATCAGTGTTGGACCTCCGCTTAGTCATGTGACCAGATAATGTGGCTGCCTGTGCTGGGTCATGGCTAGGGATGACAGTCCTGATGGCTATAGCTGTCTCAATGTTGTTTCATGTTTGCATACTTGTCCATTTATTGCTTTTCCACTGGTAAAGCCCTGCAATAAATCCCAGCAATGAAGAATGCAAGCTGTACAGCTGACCCTCTGAATATTACAATTAATTTATTTATATTACAAATAATTTGGTGACTTATAAGAACATTTAAAATCTAAACTTGTGCAATAGTTGGCCATCTGACTTGTGGCATGAGTTCCTCCTGAATTGTTATTCAGATGCCTTCATAATCCAATGGATTCATCTAACTGGTTAATAATAGTTACAAGTAGGGATAAACATTAAATAAATTGCATTTAATCAAAGGAAGAATTATGGTGAGTATTTATAAATGCACATGTGCAAGACTGAAAGATGAATGATAAAATACACAGCCCTTACAATAACCCTTCCATATCTTGTATGTTTCTCATACATTATTTTAGGCAAGAAAAACAAATGTCATTACTAAATAAAGTTCTCTAGCTTCATAGTCAGCCTGAAGTGATTTTTTTTTAGCAGTAATAGACTCATACCCACTTGAATACTGACTTAAATCTCCCTTCAAGTATGTTTTGAAGGGTTTAAATGTGGAAAGTCATTAGTGTTTTAGAAATAATCTGTAAGAAACTCAACTGAATGCTGACAAAAGCTTCTAATAGTGTTTTTTTTTCCCGGTCTCTGAATTTAATTAGGCAAAAAAGTCATTTAGGGGTTGAAACTGACGATGTGTAGTCGTCGTAATCCTTTTAATCTTAGAGTTATGCAGCTCATTTCCTTGTGCTGGAGAACATTAACATGCTTTACAAAGTGAGTGACATATTGAAGTGAAACACAGCTCAGACACACAATTTGTGTGTGTGTGTGTGTGTTTGTGTGTGCGCTTCTACAACTATGGGACGTCTGTGCCAGTCAGTTGCATTCTGTTTGCTGTTATAACTTGCTTTCCAGTATATATTTTTGGCTATGGGAAGCAGACTGAGTGATAAATATATACGTGTCCCAGTCTAGACACCACTCTAGATCCCTTCTGCCTGATGCATTCAGGGCGCTCTCCGAGGTGCTGAATGATGGGCCGGCTGTATGACGGGGGCCTCCCGGCTACTTGACCTCCTATTTTGCAGGTCTTTGTTACAAACTACTCCTGCATAGTGGGTAATTGGATTTTATAAGTCTGAATCAAATAATTGGAAGAGCTGGATGTGTCAGAATGCTGCATTATGGTGGTTTGTTATTTGGGAATGTCAGCCTGAGGAGAAATCTTCTCACTGCTAACAATTTCTAGCGATTTAATTCCTGCTTTGTGTCATATGTTTTTGTCTTGTATCACAATTCAATTAATTTAGGATTTACTTATGCTGAAGTTGACCCGTTATTTGTTTATTTGTTTGTCATGAAATAGAATTTTCCAATATAAACTTTTTTTCCCTGCCTTATAATGTCCTCTATTGGTCTTACTGAATCTCTTGGTATACACTGTACAAACACAAACTAGTCTGAATATTAACATGTGGAATCATTCAGAACACAAACCCCTGTGTATTACCCAACCTTTTTTTACATTATTTGTCATTTAGCAGATGCTCTTATCCAGGACAACTTACATTTGTACCCATTTATATAGCTGGGTATTTCACTGGAGCACTGCCCTATGGAGGGTTATGGAGTTTAACTATTATTACCATATTCCTGTATTCCTGTTATAGCCTTTTATGTAGGAATAGGATTCAGGGTGGGTTAGTCAAATACAAGTTTTGGAGAAGAATGTGATGAGTTTAATTTAGGAATCCTGCCTCCTGGCCTTAACGATACTCCACATCTGGACAATGAGCTGACTGCACCTCTGAAGAGGTGGAATTATACATGACACCTCTGGTTATTTGTATGTCACACATCACTGTTAGAGAGACTGAACTCTTCACATATTTGTAAATAATTTAGAAGTGCCTTTCAGAAATTGCAAAAGTGTGTGACCAAAAAGTGACATGTAAAGAAAAAACGGTAACCCTAAGTCACCCTAGTTACAGTGTATTTACATAGTAGGTTAGTAGGTTCTCAGTTACTCATAAGTACAGTGTAATTATTAGGGGTGTAACGATTCTCCAAATCCTCGATTCGATATGACTTTTGATTTTTAGGTCATGATTCGACTACATCTACATTTTTTTCTCAGTGCTGATTACACTGCTGTTAAGACTATTGGCCCTGTTTTATGAATAAAAAACACTTGCTTTTTATTAAAACAACTTTTTTGAAAATACAGTGTAAAAATAACAAAAATTTAGAACATTTAAATTAACACTCAAACTTGAACAACTCTCAAAAATAGAACACTGTTATTGTTGTAAATGTAACATTTTTTGAATTGGTGACAACTATGTCCAGCACTTGTTGCCTATTTTAATATAATTATTTACACCTTGGCATATATTTGGAAATGCACTACAACCAGTGTTTTCAACCACCGAAAAAGGCTGCAGATCCATTGCCATAAACTTTGCTATTGCATTTGTAATTTTTTGGGCACGAGTACAGTTTATTGGTAGTTTGGCTCTAAATGTAGCTGGGATAGTAGGTTGAGTGAATATTTTCTTTGCACTTATATCAATTTCTTTGTGATGCCTCCACATATGACCTGCCATGTTTGATGTGTTACTGGAGGTGGAGTATGACACCTTCATGTAGCAAACACGGCAAACTGTTTTCTTATCAACGACACAGACATTGTTCTCATAACTCGCCAGGAATGCAGAATGTTGCCATACTGCTGATTTCAAAGAAGCAGGGGGCATCTCAAGCTTAATAGTTTCACCTCCTGCTTCCGAAGCAGCCATCTTATTTTCTAGAAAAGCGAATGTTTGCCCACTGCGCCTGCGCCTTGTTTAGTCGCTAGGCAAAGACATGGAGGGTGAGGGGGGAGTAGCAAGTTGGCACGGATCTATTTTGTCAATGACTGCATACAAAAGTAGCTTATTAAAAGTAACGACTCTTCCGAAGTTAAATAAATAATAAGCCTGCAGGTATAGAGCGGTATAGTTGCTTTTAACAGTTTTGTGAGTGCAGTTAGTTTAATGCCAACTCTTTTACATGAACTGTACACGATCAGTTGCATGGATATGGTGGAGGTGGTAACAGCTGGCCACAATCAATGACGTGCAGTCACTTAATTACAGAATCGCGAACTACTTTTAAATTTCGCAGTTCGAAATCGAACCTAATAATTTTAGATTTTCGAACTAGAATTGAAATCGTTACACCCCATTATTATGCATTATTACAATGTACTTAATGTACTTAAAAGCCCAGAGTAGCTCCAAAGGAAGACTCCCAGTGGTCATCCTTACCAGACAATTGTGTACTTGCCTATACCGTTAATCATTTTTACACATTAAGATCATAATTCCACTGTTCTTATGAGTAATTACAAATGTAGTTACTGAGTACCAACTATGTAAATACACTGTAACTGGGAGACTTATTGTAAAGTGTTGCCGAAAAAACTAAACTGAGACCAATTAATTTGAATTTATTAATAGTTTTTTGTGGGGTCAGCCATGGAACCTAAGTAAGTAGGGAAACTAAATTATATGCATTCCACATTCATATAAATTACAGTGCTTTTAAGTGAATGACTCTAAGATAAGACACCGTGAATCCTCTCCATTTCCCTGTTAGTACTGTATAAAAGTTGTGCCTTCTCCTTTTAGCTCAACGTGAAAAATACAAATGCACCCCCCTCCCAGTCCAGCCTATTACCGCAGCACCAGTTGGTGGTACATACCTGAATGGAGAAATAAATTCTGCTTCAGAGCAAAGGTAGGCCAGTGGCAGAGTGCAGACATGCATGCATAACCCTTTCTAGCTGGCCACTTACCTGAGGCCCTGACCCTGAGAGCAAACTAGACAAAGCAACACAGGGAGATGAGTGCGGACAGAGCCGCCCACACTCCCCTCCAGCTTTCCTTACATCGATCAGTTAATAACCTGCATTCATTCTCCGCATTTGTTCTTCGATTCCAAAATCCCGGTTAAGGTCATTTCAGTGCGAATAATATAACTTAAAAAATAAAAAAATGCCCATTTTCTTTGAAATCGCCAATTATACATATACATATCCACTCACACCTGTCAAAGCTAATGGTTGTGTTTTCACAGTGATCTACACAAGCATATGGATCTACATTTAGAATCACTAATGGTATTTCCTTTAACACATTCTGCCAATTTGGAATCACCAATTGTTACTCAACTGGGATCACTGCTGCAACCCCTACTTCCAACTTGCTCTTCTGTTGAAAAGCAGAATATAGTGACTTGAACCAGGATGGGGACAACAGTACAAGATGTTCTGAAACAACAGAGCATTTCCTCTAAAGTCAGATTTATTCAGCAAACAGGTGGAAAGCTTTGAAGCAATCGTGTCAGGATGATAAATCCCAAGATTGCATGATCCTTGTGACGGCTTTTTCCTCTTCCTAACTAAGATATCCCTCCAGTTTTCTTAATCCTTCCCCTCCTTGTGTTACACCTGGCTGGTGTGGGATGAGGACAGGCTTGGAGCGAGAGGGGTTGTGAATGTGAATGGCATGGGCTGATAACAGTGCTTTGTCTAGGCAAGACAAGCCCATATGGCACATGAACTGATTTGTAAAAGTAAATGTGCGCTTGTCATTTCGGAGGCTATCGAAACTTGCTCGTCCTGCAAGTAAGAAAATGACCTTGTGACTTCAAGTGCAGAAGATACCATTTCCCTTTAGGAAGACATAAACTCTCTATTATTATAGAATACATAATTTTAATAAATGCAACAATGGTTTAGATTGGAACATGAGCTCTAGAGGTCACTTCCTAGTGCTTTTGGTATATTTAGGTACTTTTAAGTAAGTTTCCATACCTTCCAATATAAAAAATAAGGTTCTCCATATTGGTAAAAATCATCTTCAACGGTAAATGGGGGTAAATTAACAAATCTTATTCAATCAATTCAGATCCTGACAAGTATGCAAAAGTATTAAGTAATGTATATATTGATATGTTTATATTTAAATGTTAGGCAGTTACCTTCTCATGGGAACAGCAATAAAATCATGTCATGCCTCACTGTGTCTGGATCTAGTGAGCGTCACTGTACGATGAAGGCACAAACATGAGCAATCTCCATTTCCTGGAACACAGTAATTTAATAATTTGGTGATAGGAAAACCTCCTCACACTGCATCGGGAATGGCAGAGAACAGATGGCTGTGATTACTTGGGGAGAACATTAATTATTATTGAAACTTTAATGTACTCTTAATATCAGTCAATCTTTCCACAGTAGTGACGCATACTGTCTGCAGTTACTTTGCACTCTTACCTGCACGTGTCTAGGTGATGTCAGGTCTGAAACCCCAGACAGCCACTCTTGGTTTTCTTCAGCAACACTTTAGACCCCTTTTTAGGATGCGTGGAATCAAGTGACAAACTGGAATGATAAACCTTTGTGCAGTGTTTCCTGTCCTACATTGAGGCATTGCTTTGGAAATCACTTCTGCACATTTGTGTGAAATTTTTGTGAGCTTTTTTGTGAGTTTTATATGCATTCCCACTTCATTTAAACTTTTTAAATGGGACTATAGTGTGAAGTATATTGCATTCAACACATTGTGAAAACGTTGTTTAATAAGTCTACTGTGTAACTTGCTTTTTGTTGTGTGTGTGTGTGATTTACCATGCATTAGTGTCTATTTATAGCTGTAGGGTAGTTTAGAGCAGATGGCCAGCCATTTCCATAGTTACCACCTACCACTTTATAGACCCCTCGCAATATTTGCCTGCAAATATCTTCCCTATATGATCATATTTCAATGACTAATATCCGGGTCTGGGTGGCAGTAATTGTGTGACTGGATAAATAAACTGTAACCTGGGCAGCAGTACAGTGACAGGGCTGTTACTAATTGCACACGGTTTTCTACCCAATGAAGAATGATAGTGTTTTTCGGACCGATAGAACAATCCACAGGAAATGCAAATGATGCAGTAAAATGCAAACGCTGTGTGCAAATTCATGGCTGGTCATTAATAACGAAATCCAGATTTCTCCGTCTGTGTGTTGGATTATGTCTGTCTAATAATGATGTTGATAGCGAGAGAGGACCCTGAGGAATTATTTACATAAGGATTTGCCATCTTTCTTGGCAACTCAACATAGTGGCTGCAGAGTGCCTGAGTCTTAGACAAGCACACTGATCAGAATTGGGCTTTTTCAGATCATGTGACAAACTTTGGAAGGGCCCTTTGTACTATGATATAGGAAGGCGATGGGTAAAGGTGACCCTGAATGGAGCTCTGTTCAAACCGGGGCTGTGTGCTTTCTAGGCTGTGAAAAAAAATCACTTTTTTTTATTTTACTCTCCCTAAAGCAGCTGGTTATAGTAATTGTTTTTGCTGTTTGTTTTGTTTGTGATCAGTGGGAAATCTCATCAGGCTTAGTGTTTTACCTATGGCACATGTTAGGAAGAGATATCGGAGTGGTGGTTTCTGTGCAGCTCAACTAATTAAATGCACGTCTGCAGATGGATTTGATTTTAGTTTAAAACGGGGAGTGCATCAATGTAGGACGCTGCAGCTTTACTGATATAAACAGCACACTACAACTCTGACTGTATATAGTGTTATCTGTTGTGTGTGACCTCCCTGGAAGACATGGCTTTACTGCTTTACAGAGTAATCTCTTGGTATCAGCCTGTAAGAGCAATAAACAAATGAAACAATCCTGGTTATTTTTGTGCACACTTTCTCTTCAGGAAATTCTTAAAATAAATCTATAACTTGCACATTTGTCTGTTAAAAGTTATTTTATATCAAACAAAATGATTCTCTCTCTCAGCTTTGTCAAGATATATACCTAATCACTTTTTCCAATTTCATGTATGTAACTACCTCATTTTGAAGCTTAATGACATAATTTTTATCATTGAAAGTATTCCTAAAAGTTATGTTTAAAGATATATACTTTTAAATAGTTTTATTTGTATCAAGGAATTTTTCGATGGAATCATAAATATTACTTATTATTGATCCTTACTTACAGTCGATCCCAATACTTTTTTCCCCAAAGAAACCTATAGTACTTACCAATTGCATGGATCCAAATTCTTATTAGTATTTACACAATGCTCCAAGGCAACAATAGGCTCTTATGAAAGCAATAATTACAGTCTGTCTTATGTGTTTTTCAATGGATTAATATGGACTCCAAAGGCAGAACCATGTATGTATGGATATAATTGGTTAAATCCCTTGTGAAAAGTGTTCTCCCAAAGGGTTCTCGCAAGGGGCCAGTAAGAACTAGGTCTGTCGAGCAGAAGAAATTTAGCCACAATATGAAGAAACTATGAAAAAGTGGCCTATGGAGACAACTTCTCGATTTTTAAAACTTTTTACAATAAATCTAGTTAAAAAAAATAATAATCTGATAATACTGTAGGAGTTTGTCAGAGTATTTATTAAGATTTATCTTGTATGCTTTTTTTCCCCTGATAAGTGCATTTTATCCAATGTATCCCTTCTAGATTTGGATCAGCACTGGCACTTTCCAAAGTGAAGGTTATAAATTAGAAGCAAGCAGGCCTGTTGTAAAACTACCCAAACTCCTTGGACACTTCAGTGGGCGTATGCGATTTATTCACATGGATTTCAGAAGAGAGATTAGTAACTGTTCTTTGTTATAGCTTGAAACTATAGGAAGCCTCCCCTTTGCAGCGCCATTGGTTGTTCAGGTTTATTTTCCTCTGTGTGTGAGTGTGGTGGCAGTGGGTGTTTTAAATCTTCAATTAGAAAATTTTGAGAAGCTCTAGTTTTTGGCAAACAAGTCCGATGTTTTAGTAATGCCATCACCACTAATTTGTCATTTTGCCCTAGATCTGATTGAACGGTGTGAATTAGCATTCTTGGGAGGAAGCTGATATTTACATGCAGGACTAGCTACACACCTGTTCCTCAAGACAATTGTTAATAAGAGCATTTTGCAAATAGGTTTTAATGCAGTGTTCCTATGGCTGCTGGTTATGACACAGTTGCTCCCTCATGTGAAGACACTTGCCTAAATTGAGTTATATTTAGTCATGTTTATTATGCACTACATACAGTAAGTTAGCACATACAGCACACAGATGTCTACTCTATTACAAAGTAGCATTATAAAATATGTATGCTCAGGTTGCGCTACAGTGTATTTACTTGCGTTACAGATGATCTTGATGAAGTTAACTGATCTGTATAGGTGCATGCTTTTCATATAAGTTCATGGATGTGGAAAAGGAAGCAGAATCCTGAAATGTATCTGACCTTTTTAGCAACCTTAAAGAATCCAAAATGTGCAGACGGCTTGCAGAGCTCTCTGTTAATGTTTTATTTTGGGAATACATGCATGAGCGTTGTGATGTATCAGTTTAATAATTCTCGTGGTGTTAGAATAATTGCATTTTAACCATTTGTCCTGAATGTGGCGATTGAATACATGTACATTTTGGTATAATAATGTAAGTATTTTTTCCATTTAGAATAAATACAGACTAAAATAAAATCTATTAATCAGAATTGGTAATTCTTGTAAAAATGAATTATTTTAAATATAAAATTAATTGTATATAATTGTATGTATTATTTTGTGAATAAAGAGAATATATTTGTGGTCTAGCATTGCTCTAACTCAAGGACAAAGTGGTATTTGCATACTCATACATTTTAATAATTCATTTACAACTAATACTGATTCTGACTGTATACATTATAGAGGGGGGTTTGTGATGTTTCCAGTCTTAATTGTTTTTGTATTTTCTGTCTCTAGACTTAAAGCTTTCACTGTAGAAAGGAAGAATACTGTTCCTGTACTGTTTGAACCCTGAAAAATGGGCGGTAGCTGTACGTAGATACCACTAATGTGATTACATTCAATATTAAAGTCACAGAATGCAAGGCTGTTGATGCATATTGACAGGCATTAAAGATTATAGTTTTTTTTATGGAACTTGGAAGAGGATTTAGATCTGTTCACAAGAGTGAGGAGTTGTTATTTAACCTTTCTTTTTGAGTGTGGTCTTCATGAGAACCTGAACTTTCAGTCTCTGGATTAAAATGTGCAGGAGGCGGGATGTAGTTTGTTATTTTTTTATTAGTTTGCATTTTACTTCATTTATATCTATAAAATGTCAAAATCAGTTTTAATTTGAACAAAATTACTATAATGAATTTGTGTATTTTGCTATAGTTACTTTTATGTATTTCTGAAAAGTATTCTAAAATGAGAATAATCTGTAAGCCTTAAAAATGATCCCAAAGTGACTGAACTGTGCAAAAGCAGAAACAAATATCCTGTTTTCTCTTGAGGTGCCACTTTATTACAGACCTTTTACAATCCTGACTATTGACTACTTCATTAGGCATCATGGCCAAGTCTTTATTGCCTAGCAGAGGCACTGTGTTGCTGACCATGCAGTGCCATTGAGAAAATGACCAAGTACTTGCCCATCTGTGTGTATTTTTAATGTGAGTGTTCAGTGACCCTGGGCTCCTACTCCAGTGGAAGGAATTATACTTCAGTGCCCCTGACTGAGCAGAACAGAGCAGATCCAGGGACTAACCCACTTGTGCACATACCTGCGCATCAGATAGGACCTTGAAGAAACCTTGAAACCTGCAATATTTATTTTTTCACATAAAGCTTTATAAATGTAGTGTTTACATAATAGTACAAAAATATATATAATTAATTTGAACTGTATCAGCCTTTCCCCCTTCACTGTTAAGCGTCGCTCTCCCTGCTGAGCTTCACCTTTTCTACTTTCTACTTGCACCCCTGAGCTCCTCCCTCTCCGAGCTCCACGCACTGCTTGCCCATTCTCTTACCACTCCGCTGCATTCTCGCTGAGCTCCTCATTAGGCTAATTGATATGCATATATTAACTGAAGATGTCTGAGGTCGGAAAAGAAAATATGCAGGTTAAAATGTACATATATATGTATATAATTTGAAAAATTGACAATGGTAAGCTTTAATCTGCAGTAAACTGGAGGTTTGGAATGGTCAATTGGATACAATAGGTTTTGAATATGACAGCATTGATTGATCTCAGAGAAAGGTATTTTAGCCTTTTTCTATGAAGCAGCCATTCGGAACTGAAGTAGCTCTTGTTCAATTGCAGTGTTTTATTAACCCCAATCAACCTCATTGGATCCCTGTAAGATGAGTAAATTGCAATACTTGAGCCATGCAATTCCAGAGAGCTTGCCTCAGCATCGCAGCCCACGGGAGATCAGATGGAATCATTGCTAATCAGCGTTGTGCTGCAGCAGCTCCTGAAGATGTGACTCCAACCGTTCACCTAGAATTAGCATCTTGGCCAGAATTAGAAATCAGGGTATGCTTTCATGCAGACTCATTCACTTTAACACCAAACCTTTGCGCCTACTGACGCCCAATATCCTCTCTGAGATGAAGTTCTGTAAGGGGGCAGTGGATTAAAAATGTCCAATATCTGCAGTTGATCAACATATGCTTGAGACAAGATCTGTAGGTGAGGACAGCTGTTAATTTCCATGTCCATCACTGTTAATGTGATTTTTACCTCTTAGAACTGTGGCCGTTGATTAGCAGATAAATCATCTAAACCGAAAAGCCTGGAACATTGACCTTCCCCCCCCCCCCCCCCCGAGTTATTTTCACTTCCTCTCTTTGCCTGTTCATTTCCACTCACTCATTCGTCTATTTTTTTTCTCCATTAGGATTGTTTCCTCTGTTTCATTCTTCCTTCCTGATCAGGTCAGCTGCCTCAAAAAATACTTGTACTTTCTTTTAGTATTCTACAGACTTGAAGTAATGTTCTAAGAGTACACAATTGGGCCATGGTCGGGTTCAGTAGGATTTAATGAAGTGGTTAAATCTTGCAGGACTCCAATTGAGGTGCAGATGTTTTTTTTAAGAGACCTTTGTCATGTGCAATGGTGAAGAAAACTCCTGAAGAGAAAAGAGGTCAACTGCAGATATGAAGATGAGTCCTGAAATATTTAAATATTAACTTGTAAACACTGGCTTTAGGGTACAGATCTCTGTGGTAGTCGGGCAGTCTGCGTCATGCGGCTATTCTTCACATGCTCAGTACAGATTGTCTCCCCAAACCGCTCATTAGCAGCTGCCTGTGCTCACTGGTAAAAGCCCCGCAAAGTATAGAGTATGTGTGCCAGCTGCCACCCACTGTGCAAGAGTAGTCAAGGGTGACTTATTTAGGTGTTTCTGAAGTAGCATGTCAACGGACCGGCATGGTGAAGAGTAAGTTTCTTTTAGAATGAATAATTCTAAAAGTAAATGTCATTTCATCCTCAGAAGGCTTTTTCAGGTGTTTGGATTGCAATATATTTTACAGTTAATGAGACTAACAGCACTGGCATGTAGTTGTGGGATTGAATTAGTTTGTTAGCCTGATCAGGGTGGGTGGAAAGAGCCCATCAAATTTAGACAAAATTAATATGACTGGTTGGTGTAAAATGTGACTAGTGACGGCTGAATCTTTTCACAAGAGCAGTGGAGCAAGACTCAAATTTAGTGTAGCATAGAAGTGACAGACAGACAACTAGTAGCCTAACACTGCAAACATCACAAATCTGCTGTAAGATTGGCTTTATTCTGCTTTTAACCACTTCGAGCATCTCGGGTTCATATGAGTACAAATACATAACTATTAAAATTGTTAGAATTGCATTGTGTTAATGACAACTGTCTACACTTACCATGTGTGTACTGTGTACATATTTGTCTTGGGGGTTTTGGCCTACTAAACATTTATGATGGATGTTACCTTTCGAATATGATTGCCAAAGAGACTTGGAGAGAAGAAACGCTTTAGATGGTGGCCGTCTCCTTACACAATTTCACATTTGTGGTAAAGGATAGAAGTTTGCACACACGCAGGCTATGAAGATGTTGGTCCGTCACTTTAAATGTACTTGTAGCTGAAGAGCACTATTGATTGTATCCTTGCCCTGCGGTCACTGGAATTGTTTCTTAAGGAAACGAAAACGGTGGCATTTAAAAGGAAAAAAACAAAACAAAAACGTTGCTCCTCTGGGGAGGCTAAAAGCTTCAGTGGGCAGACAAACACTCGAGTCTGACAACATGCTGGAGCTAGTGCCCTGCGGTCTGGGAGAGCATTCGCCGCTCCATCAGGAAACCCGGAGAACAAAACAAGCTCTTTACAAGCGGCTCTGTGGTTAATGTGCATCTGCGCCTCTTGTGTCCTCCCTCACTCCACATATTAGATCATCACCTCTGCACCTCCGGATTCCGGCTTCCTCTCCCCCCCCCCCCCCCCTTCTTTGTCTAGAAAATGCATTCCCGTAATTGCACATTCAGCATTTGTCATTTAAAGGTTATATAATTTCTGAAACAAAACGTACAAATTTGAATAGCTTTTTGATCTAGCTGCAATCGAGAACCCATCTGATATAGTGAAATGGTTTTCTCACAACTCTTTTGCCCTAATAATGAGCTTTCTGTGTGACTGCCAGGTGTGTCAAAGTACAGCATATTGGTGCATTTTTTAGTGAGGCTGCTGATCGGAGTCCAATGCAGAATTGCAGAACTAGCTCCTCAGGATGCGACTACCACAACCCGGTGGAGCAGGTCTGCTTTTTGGGGCTGCAGGTGCTTTAAAGTGCATGTATTTTAGGAAAGCTCTGCTCGGGTTTGTCCATGGAATTGTCATATTCATATAATCCTCAATTTAATATGGCAGTACCCTGTAGATGGTGATGCTGTAACAAATGGAGACCAATCAGTGGTTTCTGATGTGTTATTGAGAGAAGCAGCAGAATTAACCATTAGGCCAAATGTGAGAGATTGGGCTCCAGTCCGTGGGATAATCCTGGCCCTAAATTAATAAACTTCTGGTGAGTTGTCTCCAAGAGTAGTCCCTGGGAGCCTCCTGTTCATATGGGGCTATGAAGGGGTTCAGAGGGTAGGCTAATATCTTTAAGCAAAGACAGCAGATTGACCCCATAGTGCTGTCCCAAAGCTCCTCAGGCAGATAGGAAATGAGAACCCGAATTGCCCTACCTGATCCAGCTTCCCCTCCCTCAGTTGGTCATAAAGCAAAAACCAATGACCTGTGTTCACACATTCCTATGCATTGCACAAGCCTTCCTGAAACAACTGGTTTAATTTGTGCAAGGAACTAACCTTTCATAAAAATAAATAAATCTGTGCTCCAACCAGTGTCTGAGGTGTAAGGAAAGCCTCAATAACTATCCGTAAAAGACCAGAATAACTGAACGCACTTGGAAAGTGTTACCATGCAGAGTAATTTGATGTCCCTTTCAGTAGGCTGATAATATACATAATTAACAAGTGCTAAATTCCTCATTTAAAAGCCGAGTAGCACACTGTGTTTAACAGAGTACGCAGACACACGAGACAAGTGGAAAATCAAGAGCTGTCACTGTATCAGTGTATCCAGAAGCCAGGCATTTAGAGTACCTGTCCTCGCATGTAGGCAACACGACAGTAACTAGCTGATGGTAGTAGCAAATATTATGAGTGGTCCAGTGAACCCATTTTCAAACTTGTATCTCACTGAAAACAAAGAACATTTCTCATCAATGGTGAAAAGTTTTTATTTTATTTTTTATTCCTCAATATAAAAAAAAATCCTCTTCTTTCCAGAGCTATAAACACACACAATACAAATACACCCATGTTCAATAAACTCATGCTTATGATAGCTCCTACACCTGTGGTTCTCGGCCCTGGTACTGGTTGACCCTTGGGTTCTGGTTTTGGTTTCAGGTTTCAATCCTGAGGTGATTCCATCTGTTTTTAAGAGGTTTATCCAGTTAAGCAATTTCAATTCAATGGCGTAATGTAGACCTATTCTTGAATAAAACCCAGAAGACACAGGGGCACTTCAAGACCAGGGTTGTAAAGCTAAATGCCCTCTACTTTCCACTAATGATGAACTACTACTGACTGAAAACAGCCTGGAAATTACACTTCACTGAATATTAGAACTGTATCTTCTGATGGTGGGTCATTCCGGGTGTAAATATAGTACTGTTTCTGCATGTCTGTGTTATTCAGTGTGCATACACTAAATATACAGTATTTTCTAGTAACACCTCAACATTGGTTTCTGTGCATGAAGGTTCAAACTGATCTGTTTTATTATCATTATTATTCTCTTTCTCTCAAGCTCTCACTGAATGTGATGCTTCCTGAATCTGTAAAACTGAAAAAGAAAAACCTCGTAAACCGGCTTCCCCTTAACGTCTCTGAAAAACCGTTGTAGTCCTTATCTGCTATGCTTTGACTCTTCCTGTCTGCCTGAAAGGATGTTGCTGTATGGAGCCACCTGTTTTATTTAACAGATGCGAGATGAAGATGAAATCTTCTTAATTAGCATTTTTCAACACCCAACTATGTTTCCTGACAAAATGTTTAATCTGTTTTATTAATCACATGTTTTTTAAATGTTCTATTGGTACCACTGAAATATTTCCCTTGTCATCCTGTTAAGACAAACTGGAGAAAAACCTACACACACACACTTCTCTGGGACACCTCTCCTGTGCTGTGTGCCGTATGGAGATGCTCAGTACCAGACCTCACAGTCTGAGTAGCTCTCTTATGCATTGCTGATAAAATCTTTCTGCCGTATGAGTGGCGCTGTGAAGAGAGATGCGATAAAGCTACATCAAGCATATGCCTGGCACTTCAAGCACAGTGGGAATCTTTCTGCCTGTTCCTCATCTGTCCCTGTCAGTCTTATTGTGTGAAGTCAATGCAGATTCACTGCTCACATTGGGACCAGGGGGATACAAACAAGTCTGATTGCCCTTGATAGTCACATATGTTTAAGTAATGTCTGGGAAGGCAACTTAATTAATCACTGAAAATGTCTAAATGTCTACTAGCTGACTGATGGGAATGTCCCCCCCTCCCCAAGAACCTCTGTTAGACCTGACCTGACCCTCACCAGAAGGAGAGTATGTAATCCACTCTCTTGCCAAAGCCGAAGGGAAGATTGGATACCCACATGACTGGCAATCAACGAATCCAGGTTCATTGTCAGATTTAAGTGTTAGCAGTGCAACCTTGATCAGAAGCCTGGCTTAGGAATGGTCAGACAGACCAGTATGTGTGTCAGCCCCACAGTGTGGAGGGACAGGATTGGCAGCTCAGTGCAGTTGGCACAGGACATTGCTTGGCTTTCACTGCTTTCTAAAGACAGGAACTGATTAATGAACGGTCAGATCTCATGGCAATTGGGTCATTAGGAGCCGCTCACACAATCCTATGCATATGTACAGTAACTGCTGTGTGGAAATACGTTGCAAACTCTTCTACCCGGACGTTGTAGAGAAACTCGGGGACTGAAAGCATATTGTAATGTATTGTTGCCTGCTGCCGTTTTAACTTGAGGACATGAGGGCAGCAAATCCTGCACAGAACCGCTTGTACTGAAAAATCTGTGGTGATACCAGGCTAAACAAACAGAGGATAAACTTTAGAGGAGGTTTTAATTGTTGGATAACACTGAAGAAAAATAGCTTAATCAGCTAGTTTGTAAGGTTTGTGTGTGCTCACCAGAATGCAGTCTCTACTGGATAATCACCATTATATTTACTGTAACTTTAAACTGTAATACGATTTAAAATTGTTGTCAATTTTCCTTAATATAGCTGCATAATGGTGAGACCTTCCAGCTCCTACCTGCTCTGTGGCATCTGTAGATAGATTTGAGGAAGCAGATTTGGAGGCAATTAAAATAAAGAAATCAGCCTGGTTAGAAATGATAGAGAAATCCATGTATAGCACCTTTTTGCTTTGCTCATCAGGCTTGATTATTTCCTGTCAGATGTTTTTTGGGGATGGAAAAAAGGTAGAGGAAGCTGTCATGAACATTATCTGATCTTAATCCATCAGAGAGATTGTGCAGATTCCTTTTGATATGAACATCAGAAGTCTTCGCTGCCACCGCTGCCAGTGAGAAACGTTATTAGTTGCCCAATCAATGAAAACAATGTGGCTGATGAAACCGCACTCCCTTGGGCAAGACTGTAACAGCCTGGAACAGTAGACTTTGACAGCCACAGGAAGTTTTTTTTTGGATGAGTTTTTGTCTGTCAGAAATGTCATTTTTTCTTTTTTCTCTCTCTGGAGCTTATGTCATACAATATTGTATTTTTTGGAATGATTAGGATAACAGCATGAAATTACAGGCAGATTGTGCAGTACTTTACAATGTTTTATTCATTCTTCATGGGTTTTCATGACTGATGCTTAGCTGTGGGATTTGATTCGCTGGGCGTTTGCTGTACTCTTGATGCCTCAGTGTGTGAATTGAGCAGGTCTGGACCTGGTTCATGTGAAGTATTTTCTAATAATTATGTGACAAAATTCATTCTGCTTGTTGCCGCTTTCTAATGTGACCTAAGACACTGTGCCCAGGAATATACAATGAACCAGCTTCATATTGGGCTCCTCATTTGGACCAAAACAGAAAACCAATCAATTGAATTGACCACACACAAGATGTTGCACTCTGAACCACATAACTAGTGGCCTTTATGGATCAGTTGTAGGGACTTGACAAAAGTGTGGAGGCAGCTGACAAGCAAGTGTGCTATTGGCATTTGCAGCCGTTCAAAGCTGTAAAGACGGGAGATGGTCTTGTCTGGATCCAGTGCTCCCGTACAGAGCTTGAGGAGTTGAATATTAACTAAGCTATTTAAAATTGAAGAGTTGTGTTACAGGAATAGAAAGAGAGATGATGTAATGGTGTACAGAAAAGATGCTCTGGCTCTTTTCAGTCTCCATTTCTGAATGGACAAGTCCAGACAGGACCCTTCTCTTGCAGCTGGTTTCCGAGTGGGGCTCTCGAGTGGGTAACCAGCACTGGCAGTCATCAAACATTTACTCCACTGGGCTCAGGCCTCTTCCCTGTTAGAATAAATGATTTACAGAGCTGAAAGCTTTTCTTTAAGGCTCTAGGTGGTTAGGAGGCTTGTGCGGTCTCTGTTGGCTGGTGTCAGCGAGGAAAAGGATATTGCTAACAAATTTAAGGTGGCATAGAGCCAGACT
Source organism: Amia ocellicauda (assembly GCF_036373705.1). Classification (NCBI taxonomy): domain Eukaryota; kingdom Metazoa; phylum Chordata; class Actinopteri; order Amiiformes; family Amiidae; genus Amia; species Amia ocellicauda. The sequence continues at coordinate 21,452,452 of NC_089857.1, forward strand.
CTGGAAAAGCCTCGTCTGATAAGTTGTTTCCACCCCTCATGAATCTAATCAGCCACTGCATTGAAATTGATAAAATCATTAGTAAGAGGCTTGGGGTGTCATTTTTGTATGTATTAAAATATATATTGAAATCCATACATTTATTTTATAGATTGAAAACCTATGATGAGGTTAATTTCTGCAATATATTTTCAACCTGTAAAATACATATAGATTACAGACTAAAATATATATTTGAAATATATCCCATACAATTTTGGCAATTGTGGCATACAACGTATCAGCTTCACACATTTCTACCATCACAATACATACACACACAAACATATAGTTGTTGCATATGGGGTGTGAAGGCTGACTGGCCTCATCAGATGTCTGCCTCATAGGGTTAACTTTGGACAGTGAGTATAATCAGGAGTATAATCAGGCTAATCTTCTCCAGATCTCAGGAAAGGCTGAGAGAACTCGTATCTCAATCTTTGTTTTAGCAATCTATCGGGTCAGGCCCATATCTTAACCAGGCAATCTGTTCCTCGTCTCTAACCATTTTTCTTTCTCTTTTCTTTCAGTCAAGAAAGCCAAGCTCCATGGACCCCCAGGTAAGATAAAAAACGGTTTCGCTTTTGAATGACTTATATATAATAGTGTAGAACTCGCAGAGACTGATTTTTGTGAGATACTGCTATGGCTTGCAGACAGTCATTACCTATCAAGAGTCCCTCAGGGCTTGGCAAAAAGCATGGGACACATTAATTGTCATAACTGTTCTTCATCATTTTCACATAGGGATTGAAGTTAATTAAAAGAGGTAGCCTGAACTTTTATAAGCTGCTCAGTCCAGGTGCTCAGGTTACAGCAAATACATCTCTTGCTCTGGAAAGATTTGTTTTGCTGGAGCAAACGGAACACAATATCAGATACATTTAATAAGACATTAAGATAAAAAATGTAATAACAGGTCTGATGTGGGTTATCTTGCTCCTTTAAAGTGAAATTCTGTGTGTAAATCACAATTAACCAAATGGGATTCCCCGTCTCGGCAACCATGGCAGCGGGACTCTCTAGTGAGTTTGTGTTTTCTGTTGAGTTTTATGGAGTTTGCAGCACTTTTCCCTCCCCTCAAGTGACATAAACATTTCTGACTGTCAGAAAACAAGTCAGGGTGTGTAGAAGCTGTTAAATATGCAGATTAGCCTTTCAAATTCGGTGAAATAGCATTTTGTTTAGGCATGTGCTTGTTAGCTGAAATGCAGTTGGCCATGTCAATGTGGAGAACAGTGTCTTGGACTTGGACCTAACAGATACCACAAGATGCAGTATGAAAGGGATAGGGACAAACATGAATACAGACATAGCTGGAAATCAAGCAATTTTGTGCTTAGTGGAAGGAGAGAGAGAGTGTGTGATTGTATGTATCAGTTTTGTTCCCATGATCATCTTCCTACTTTATATTTGAGAGCCCAAACTAAAGTAATATGAATAGGAACTTGTTAATGTCGAGGAGTCTCATTCTGAAAGCTGGTAGGATGTTATAAATAGTGGAGCCGTAGCAGTTAGAGCATATTTCATTGTTGATTGGCGCTGGCCTACTTTTTTCCCGTATAGACAAATGTTAAAATATTTAGAGTAACACTTCACATTCTCTTCCGTCTGAGCAATGCTGTACTTTCCTCAGATACAATCCCATGGTGGATGACATGGAAATACCCATCTCTTCTGTTGTAGCACACTTGATACCAATACAAAAAAGAACTTGTTCACATAAATCATTGCATTTCACTTTGTGTTGACCCTTTCTGTACACCTATTTTGGAACACTTCTCCACACGGAGGAATACAAATGTATTGTTGCTGGTATCACATATTTCCTTTTGCTGCTACAATATGTATGGCTATAAGACTTAATAATACCATATAATTTAATACACAGTAAGTAGCCATTTGTGGAAGGTAGAATTAAATGGGATGTGGCCCTACTAAAAAAAGACTTGAGCACCAGTTTCAGAGGTGTTTAATTCTGTTACTTTGTGTTTTGTGCTGGATGGCTTGGTCCTACTGCTGGCACTGTCTGGGGCCATTAGAGACAAAGCACAGTAATTCGCTTGAGCCCAGTCTGCAATTACATTAGTCAGACTGGCCAAGGCAGCTGGCAGCATATTTGTACAAACTGTCTTGTACTAGATATTCTTGTTTTGTTTTGTATGGTGCAAAAAGGTACTATAGTCATTTATTAAGGGTTACTACTGCTATTAATATTAGATTAACGATATTAACGGCTTTAATCAGTTAAAGTTAATGAGACATAGTGTGTGCTGTCTTGGTATTGTAAGCTGTATATTCACATTTTGCACTTTCGTGGCATTTAAATTTTCCTAACTTTTCTGATGAGATTTTACCACACATTTGAACAGAAAATTAACAAATACACCTTTATTTTGCATTAGGCATTAGTGAACCATTTGCCATTAGTGAACAATGATATTATCTGTTGAATATGATTTCATCACCTGAGCTCTTGGAGTTAAGTTGGTTTCTTGCAGCTGGATTTGCCTGCTGTGAAACCTGCCAGGCAGTAGGTTTTTGAGGATTATAATCACAGTATTAAAGCAAATTAAATACCAATTCTAATTGCTGTTTCTGGTGGATTTTCAAGCTTTCATTATAATTATAGCACTATTAAGAAGTGGCTTACTTAATCTTGTGTGAAATATATGTTTTTTTAAGCAATAGTTAGGTGCCATTATGTTTGAGGTGGTACTTCTACAGAATCAAATCAATGTTTATTTTTATTGTTCTGCTACAGGGCTGGATCATTGCTAGTTTTTTAAAACTGCAACCTTCTCTTTGCTAATGAAAAGTAAGATCTGTAAACAGCCTTTTCTTACAAACAAACAGAACTGGCCATTCTGAATGGATGCACTGTGCATTGCCTGTGAATGTGACGGGCTGAGCTTAGTCTCAACCAGAATTAGGTGACAGAGACCATTGCATTTGTGGGCTGGTGTGTTGCGATTTCTGTGGGTAATGGAGAATAGCGGTTTTGTAGTGGAAGAGTAATTTGCATCGGAGATTTTGTGTCTGACCATCTGTTGCTCAAGCCATCTGAGATTTTTATCCTGCCGACCTCTTCTGAGCTATTGAGCTGGACTGTTAAATGTGGTGTGCAAAACCAGTTGCCGTACATTGAACCTGATGCACTTTGTTTCCAGCGCAAAAACCTGTCTAGCAAGCCCCTTGTTTGCACTGCGACAGGGGCTTCTGTATCTCACCTCTCATTTAAACCTCTCTTTATCATCTCACAGTTTCAAATTGCTCCTCTATTACATGTGGATCCAGAGCTTAAGCAGGAAAACAAATCTATACATGTTGGAACAATGATCAGAGATCCCTGTTTGACCCAGGAATTGGGTCAAGTACCTGGTTTCTCGGGTTTTGTCTTTTTGTGCCAGTCTCATTTGGTTCAAATTAGATTTCAGCGGTTCCTTTCGACAGTAGGACCGGAGTGGTGGTGCTCTGCGTCCGAGCAGTAGATTTGTTTCATGCCTTCATGCACCTGCCAAAATGAGACTCGCCCAGGAAATGAGGCGTTCTGTATTTTTATTAAAATATTTTTAGTGGGGTAATGGGTGACAGAAGGTGGTATGTGTGAGAAAGTTTGCATTTAGTAAAGGTGTACTTACTAAAGGTCTCATCGATGTGAAAATGCACATCATTGGTTAGGAGGGCCATTGAACTTCTTTCATTTTATCTTGAATATCCTCAGTGAAGACAAACTCCAGACTGGAGTAAAAAGAACAGCCCTTTATTTCTCTATCGGGCACATGGACTGCTGTGACAGGACTCGCAAACGGAGAGTGAAAAAGACTCCAAGTACAGATCTAACTAGTGTTCTGCTCTGTTGTTATTCCCTCCAGAGTCCCCTACATTCACACACTCGTATATCACTGCTAATGACCTCCAACCACAAAAAGCAGGTCTTTCCCTGGAGGTGTGGGACTAACATCATCAGCTCCAAAAGTGCAAATCATGGGGACACCGCTATTATACATTATGTATTATCCCCATTATAGGAGGTTTTGTCCAGTTTGAGATCATCCTCCTGCAGGTGATCGTCCTCTTGAGTGAGGAGAGAGTTAGAAAGACGAGATCTAAAATACAGCCTAGTTTTAGCCTAATTTGATCATATTCCTATCCTTTCCCTGCAGTACTGTTATCAGTCCCAGCAGGGTACTCTACTAGTACCTGATTGTTATACAATTTTTATGAATGAATTTTGTTCTGTAGCCCACAGGGGTTATGTGGTCTTAGCTGGACTGCTGACGAATGTTAAAACTTCTGTCTTTTTTTTTTATTCCACCCCATCTCAGATTGTTTGTATTAAGTGATTTTTAGTGTTGAGTTTAACAATGTTCTTTCTAATTACGTGAAAATATGTACTGAAAAGCCAGGGTCCTATTTACTTCTTGTGCTGTAGAAATGACTCCCTGACTGTCAACATATCTTTGCTTACTTTCCTTTTATTCCTAAAAGCCAAGTGCATTTTCATGATGAATGTGGTGTAATTTTTCTTCTTTAGCTACCCTCAATGCATACTCAATAACTTTTTGAGTGAGAAGAAAATGTTAAGATTGTACTGATTTAGATTCAGATATCAAATCTTTACCAGATTGTTGAAGATTAACACAGTGTATACCGTATATCCGGTGTTACTAATACCTGTGATTAAAGGCACAGCAGGGACGTAGAATCTCAAATGTTGGGATAGACCTCATGGAGACTGATTTCAGGGGTTGGCTTGGATAACCAGTGAACAGGAGTGCTATAATTTTATCTGAGGAAAACATTTACGAACATCATCAAGGACAACCAACAACATTCTCCTCTGAATCCCCAATGTTTCCTGGGCACGTTACAGTCATACACAATAGACAGTACATGGGATGGAGTCTTTACACTACTTAAACAGGCCATCCACAAGTCAAACCATCAAATACTGCAGGACGCCTTAATGCAGATTCTTTGCTATATATGTCTGAAGACTTGGATGACTATAAAGGCTTTAGGAAGGTGTCTGAATTTGGAGTGTACTTCTGTGTGTACGCACCTGCGTTGTTCATGAAGTAAACATCCGCTGGTCGCAGCCACACGTTTCTTGACATGGAAAATGGGATTTGGGATACAGAATTCAGCAGAACCTAGTGGTGAATTTTCCCCAGGTGGTTCCTGAAATTAGGAAATAGTTTGGCCATCTACTCATCCTCTCACAATGCTGGACCAGAGGACAGCACAGCCAGGATTTGAGCCACCAGTGTCCAGCTGTTGGGCTCGTCCAGCTGTCTGGTCAGTCTTGTACAGAATGAGTCTCCTGGGAGCACCAGCCCTGGCTGTTTGTGCTCATGTTGGCATAAAATCAGGGATTGGCTGTCCTGTGGCCACTGCGTTCATCTCTGGTCACTCACTAAGGAAGGTTGATTCTCCTGATGTTATTCGTTGTCTTTTTATATCCTAGTTTATAAAGACAAAAAAAAATTAAGTTTGACAGAGCAGCCAGATCTAATGAAATGGCATAGATTTTGGTTCTCCTATTCAGAATGTAATTACTTTAGAGACAGCTGTTTTTTCTTTAATTAACACGTTGGAATGAGTGCGATTTGTGCAGCGAAGTGACGCCAGCATGAAATCTGTGCTTTCAGATGGTGTTCAAAGTTTGGCACATCTGAATCCTTGATGGCATAAAGCAGCTTAAATTGTCAGACCTGGACTCTTGATTTTCAGTTCAGCTAGTAAGCAGCCACCACCTGGCCACCACCTTGATATGTTTTGAGCATCCTGTTCATAACTCCAATGAAATCCAATCATCCGAAGTAAGAATTGCGTTCTTGGTTCTAGTAAAGCATTTGTATATCCAAAGTGTTATACTAAAATCAAGTGTTTTACTTTAAAATAGTAACAAAGTCTTGCTTTACAATTATGTAGTACTCTTGCTATGGACCAGTTAGACCTACTACCCCAGCATCCAAGTCTTAATACTGCTGTCACCTTCAGAAAATAATTGTACAGAGATTGAATAGAAGAAGACTTTCAGGTCTGCAAACTGTCCAGGTGGGATTGTATTCAAATTAATGTAAATGGTTGCAATTGAGTCTCTTGTGTGAATGATGAGGTGTTTTAACGAAAGAGTTAGACATGATGCACAGTGGACGATCTTTAAATAGATAGGAAGCAGCAGTACACCCCAGTGGCGTGCAGGATACGGCTTCTTCTCACAGCCACTCTTTTATTAATGAGCAGACGGGAAGGACTGCTCTTATTAATCAGCCCTGTCTGATCCGCGCAGCACGGTGCTCCGCTCTTGGTTCATGTAGCTCTTTTGAGATGAGCACTGGGAACAGCAAGGAAGCGTTAGAAGGAACTGTGGGAGAGTCCAGCTGCATCCTGGTTTTTCTCCAGCATTTCCCAGTGCTAGCAAATATGGCTCTGCCTACATATTGTGCAGGAAAATTAAGCCAAAATACCCCCCAGTTGCACTCGACTTCACCTTTCTGAAGTTAAAACTTCACAGTTGCAAAAATGCTGGATAGGATGACGAGGAACCAGCTCTCAAAAGAAATCTCCATTCTGTACCCAGTGTGTTCTTTCTGCTACCCTGCAGTTTTGATCAGCATGAGCCGTTTTGAAATTGCTCTCTTTATCTCTCATGATGCAATGTGATTTGCACTAGATAGTTGAGATATAATTGTAAGGCAACATGTTTATTTCTGTTTCAACATATATATATATAATCTAATCTAATGTCCAGTTATATTTAGTTTTAGAATTTCAGTCCACTGTGTTTAGATATGATATGTCTTTGTTCTTTTATTTAGCCGTGTAGTAAGGCTAGTAGTTTTTTCTTTGAGACATTGTGTGTTATTGTCAATACAAATACCTTGAAATAACCTTGAAACAACATCCCTAGGTATGATGTCATTTATTTTTGCAGTCCCATGTGTTCTCTTTAGAATGAGTGGTGCTGGTGGTTTATTTGAGTCAGGCCCTCAGAAAAAAGGGCCCTTTTCGTAATTTTCAAAGCACTAGTAGTTTTTTTGTAACTCCAGCTAATTTTTCTAAACTCTTTTGTGTGAGGGTGAAAAACAACCAAGCACATGGTTTCCTTTTCAGAGCACATTTGCAATGCAACCGAGCACTTCTAAAATCGATGTATTTGTAACCATTGTGAAATTCATGCTCACATAATAGACTCTCTGACTATTGCTGGTTCATATTCTTATTAAGTTTCCCTGTTTTCTGTATTTGCTTGGATTTTCTTTTTCTGCTGCATTTAATACATAATCTTCCTGTAGCCTAAATGGTTGATGTTTTAAAGTGCTTCATATTGCATTCTCAAATTATTTCTCAGCTTCATTAACTTTCATTTTTTAACTTAATGATTGATTATGCTTATTGTATAAAGAGGATACATTCAGTGTACCATACATCTGTAGTGTTTTCTGTAGCCTTGAGCAAAATGTGGCATAACCAATGAGATTTGATCACTTAACTTGCTTCATTCGGGTAGCTGCCATTTGCAATGATACTATCTATCAGTCTTCCATTGATACTGTGCTCTCCATGGAAATGTGAAATGTTTTAATATAAAGTTATAATGAGGCTTCCAGACCACACAGCTCCAACTATTTTGCAATGCCTTGTAAGTGTGTCAGAAATCAGATTTTCCTGTAATAGTCTGATTATGTGATGCAGTGATTTAGAACTGAAAAGGTTTGACACCAAGTCTGCAAATCAGTTTAATCATGTACTTTAAGTGGAGAGTAGTGTAAAGAGTGCTTTTCCCCTTGGGACTCCTACCGCCATCCTGATCAGAGGGAATCGACACACAGGGACCCGGCCTGTGTCAGGTGTCACCAACTCAATTACTGGACAGGCACTCTCATTCCAAACGAAAGTCTTAATCTGTACCAATGATCTAATTACTGTCTCAGCTACACTAATTCACCGCCTCCCACCCCCCTGTGCATGATTTGAAAGGTTGTGCTACACTACACTATCAAAAAAATCTAAGGCCCAGATCTTTTAAAGTTCTCCAAGTAAATGGACCAATTTAGAAAGAGAGAACTTCAGTGAAATAAAAACAAAAGATACAATAGCTCTCTGAGAACTAAGTTTAATATCTGAGGTCTATGCATTTCTTTTTTTTCATTTTGTAAGGAAGGTAAGTATTAATACAGCAGAGTTTTCAGTGTAGCCTGCATCCTTAGTGGCTTTCATTCTAGAACGACTCAATCTGAAAGCACTTAAATCAATGAAAATGTGTGAATTGATGTCGAGAAATAGCTACTCTGAATAATGCAGACCTTTCCAAATGGCAGATGGCATCGTTACTAACCTGCCTATTGTCTTTGTCTTTTCTTCCACTTTGTGTAACATCTTCAGTGGTCGTCTCAAGTCACTCAAAGGCCTCTTTCTTTTTCAGAGGTCTGCGTAAAATGATATCAATAAAATAAAAGCAATACAATTTCTAGGTTGCGTTTAAAATTCCAGGTGACAGCTTTCAGGTCACATCGTCAAACTGCAATCTCACAGGTGGGCTATAAATCGACTATAGGACATGGCTGGCAAGACATTTTGTGCTCTGGAAAATGCATTCAAATTCCTACAGCAAGCTCGGTTGTCAGGAGCCTTTGCAAAGTAGGCTTCCTTTTGACACAGTCCAACTCTGTGAAGTATTTATTTGTAATCAGGCCTCCATGGAAATGGACCAGAGATGGATTTAAGTGGGCCTTGAGAATGGAGATGTAACAAAGACAAATCCCGAACAAAGTGCATGTTAGAGAGCATGTTACAGTTTGTGTCATTCATGGGGTAGTTCCACTATCACTGACCTGAGGATGAAGTAAAGCAACAGTTAATACAAATCATTATAATTTAAAAATCACATTAAACCAAATGGAATTTAAGACCGATTTTGACCATTTCCATGGCTCTGTTTCGTAATCAGGCTGTGATTTCATAAGTTCAGGCCATATTGCATTGTGTGTGGTATTATGGATCACTGGTTTCCTGGTCCCTACTGGCACAGCTGGATGGAAGGCTGTGTGACATGGCCTGCATTGTGGCTCCATTTACCACCTCTGCAGGGCTCGGCTGACAGAAGATGGATGTGTTTTCCCGGGGCTTAATGCTCTGTCTCTATTAGTGTGCAGACAGAGATTGATAGCGTCTCTGATGGCGCTGTTGAGTTAATTTTGTGCCACATTCAGCTGGGGCTCCAGGATCCCGTGCAACACTGAGGGCTGAGATTGCCATATAATCCATTGTTATTTCTGACATTAACAATGGTCCCCATTAATGCCACAGTTAATAGGCTTAACCTGTGTTACTGCAGCGAACCTTGGGCTCTCCTAAAGAGGGAAACCCAGTGCAAATTCTGCATTTGGAAATCTTTTATAGAACCATTAAAGGCAGATGAGCCAGTACTATATTTTAGAGGGCACAGAGTATGCATTCTTTACCTCACATTTTTGAGGTAAAAGTCCATCTAGAGCTGGTGTTTGTCCCTGTGCAGCAGTAACTCCAGGGCATCCAAAATAGAGATGCCTGGGCTGGGCTGTTTTCTCTGGAAAGTCTAAGATGGTCTGGACAACCCGGAAAGGTCCAAGGACATTTAATGAACCTCAGTCTTATGTATGGGGCAAAAATGGAGAAGAGGTTTGAAGTAGGACTTTCTTGAGTATGCTTCTTTTCACTGTAATTCTATAATCATGTTTCCTTATTTGTTCTCACAGTTTAAAAAATTATATTGACAAGAGCAATCAATATTTTCTTCAATTGTAAACTAAAGTTAGTATAGCAAACAATTTTCAGTTTCATTAAAATGGATATTGAACATTTTCCTTTCCAAAGTACCAGAGGTACTTGTGAAGTCAATGCAAAATCAGCCCCCCAAATGAACAGTATAGATTCAGGTGAATGAAAGGTTTGTAAAAAAATATTGACTTGTTTGAGAGAGAGAGAGTCTTTGAAATGCAAATCAAATCAGAGATCTGCAGTTTAATTCACTGTCATCCTTTCCCTTACACTCTTCATTTGAAGTGTCTTCTGACTTGAATATAGAATATCATCATCACCTGTATTATTGGTTTTCCTTGTTTTATTCTTCATTTTCACCTGGAGTAATATATTCTCCAATGTAATGTAAGCATTTCCTGAATAGTGTCCAACTACAAAAAAAATGAGAACAAAACACTTACGTTAACAAGCTAAATCTTGCAATTTCATGGATGAGTGTTTTTAGTATGTATTGCATGGTGACTTCTGCACTTTTATACCTCCTACAGAGAATTGCAGATTACATACAACCCTCCCCATTGCAACGAACAATTTGTGGAGCCATTTTGTCTAATTTGAATTCAGTGGAATGTCCCTGGCTGGAAATTAGGCACTGATGGCAGTTCTAAGACTATACATATTTGTACCATCTTCCTCCAGTACTGATAAACAGAGAAGTACATATAATTAGTGGCCAAGTACACCAAGCTGATTAATCAAATAGGATGCATATCTCTCCAGGTTGTGAAAGGAGTACAGGTTGTAAGGTGAGAACAGCTTGTACTAGATAACTTCATTTAATCAGTTCCCCCCCAATGCTTTTAAGTAATGCTATACCAACGATTTGTGCTGACTTGCCCGTTACTTTTTCTGGGACGGTAGACCTTATAATGTTTGTGTTTTGGTTATTTTCCATTTTCTCATTTTGTGTTCCTTACCTTCCTCTATGTAATAACCAAAATATAGGTTTAAAAAAGCTGCTATGATTTCTTTCAGTAATTGCCTTGTGTTGACAGCTGTGTGGACGGAGCCTTTTTCAAAACGTCATTATAGTCTGAAGTATATTATATATATACACTCACCTAAAGGATTATTAGGAACACCTGTTCAATTTCTCATTAATACAATTATCTAACCAACCAATCACATGGCAGTTGCTTCAATGCATTTAGGGGTGTGGTCCTGGTCAAGACAATCTCCTGAACTCCAAACTGAATGTCTGAATGGGAAAGAAAGGTGATTTAAGCAATTTTGAGCGTGGCATGGTTGTTGGTGCCAGACGGGCCGGTCTGAGTATTTCACAGTCTGCTCAGTTACTGGGATTTTCACGCACAACCATTTCTAGGGTTTACAAAGAATGGTGTGAAAAGGGAAAAACATCCAGTATGCGGCAGTCCTGTGGGCGAAAATGCCTTGTTGATGCTAGAGGTCAGAGGAGAATGGGCCGACTGATTCAAGCTGATAGAAGAGCAACTTTGACTGAAATAACCACTCGTTACAACCGAGGTATGCAGCAAAGCATTTGTGAAGCCACAACACATACAACCTTGAGGCGGATGGGCTACAACAGCAGAAGACCCAACACTGGGTACCACTCATCTCCACTACAAATAGGAAAAAGAGGCTACAATTTGCACAAGCTCACCAAAATTGGACAGTTGAAGACTGGAAAAATGTTGCCTGGTCTGATGAGTCTCGATTTCTGTTGAGACATTCAGATGGTAGAGTCAGAATTTGGCGTAAACAGAATGAGAACATGGATCCATCATGCCTTGTTACCACTGTGCAGGCTGGTGGTGGTGGTGTAATGGTGTGGGGGATGTTTTCTTGGCACACTTTAGGCCCCTTAGTGCCAATTGGGCATGGTTTAAATGCCACGGCCTACCTGAGCATTGTTTCTGACCATGTCCATCCCTTTATGACCACCATGTACCCATCCTCTGATGGCTACTTCCAGCAGGATAATGCACCATGTCACAAAGGTCGAATCATTTCAAATTGGTTTCTTGAACATGACAATGAGTTCACTGTACTAAACTGGCCCCCACAGTCACCAGATCTCAACCCAATAGAGCATCTTTGGGATGTGGTGGAACGGGAGCTTCGTGCCCTGGATGTGCATCCCACAAATCTCCATCAACTGCAAGATGCTATCCTATCAATATGGGCCAACATTTCTAAAGAATGCATTCAGCACCTTGTTGAATCAATGCCACGTAGAATTAAGGCAGTTCTGAAGGCGAAAGGGGGTCAAACACAGTATTAGTATGGTGTTCCTAATAATCCTTTAGGTGAGTGTATGTATATATCATTTTTTTTTTCTTTAACTATTTAATCAGTGAAAAGATACTTTAAGAATGCTATAATGCTATAAAAAAAGGAAAACGCATCACTTTTACCCCCTTTAAATCTGAAAGTGCCTAAAGTTGTCCCTTTATTTCAGTAATAAAGTAGTCTGGGCATGTCTCAAGACAAACCCAGTCTCCCTGTGGATAGGTTTCTGTTCACATCTCATTGTGTTAGAAGGCTAATGCCTTCTGTTCGTTTCTGAAATAAATTTTCCAGAAGTTAGAGAAACCCAGAGGGGAATTCGACAGTAGCTTTTATCTGTTTAGTGGTCTAATCTTGTCATATCCCTCTTTGTATGACTGTCTGCTGGCACACTGTTATCTTGTCACTGGCATTCAAGGGACTGCTCATGGTAGAAGACAGCATGCACCTAATTAGTAAAAGTAAGTCTCAAAATAGATCTACAACAGCTCTCCAAATTATCTCCATAGATACGCGTTGAGTCTTTGCCGACACCGGTGGCATTGTTTTGTGTGGACATTCATTACCATATAGCTTTTTGACCTTTACAAAGATACTACTATTTTATGGCCTTACGAATGTGCTCTGTCAATAAAGGTAACGTCTTTTGTTTGCTCTTTTTACCCTGAAATGAACTGCAAATGTTAGATACAAAATTAAGAAAACAGTCTCCCTGGTTACAGCGCAGTAAACTCCAGCCTGGCCTGTTTACCACAGGGCGAATGTCAGTGGCTCAATCACTAGCCCCCATTAGCATCATTAGCAAATTTGGTTCTTATATGGTGTTAGTTTTCATCAGTTCAATTGCAATTCAGAGACACCCAACTATTAGATCTTAAAGGCCGTTGCACACTGGCTCCAATATGTCATTTGTAGTCCATCATCTGAAAAGTTGTCTGTCAAGGACATTGCACATTGGATACATTAAAACTGTACCAGGTACACAGTCTGTCCCGCTTCTAGTGCTGGTGTGTGTCTCGCAAGCTATGCCACAGTTTCCTTACCTCCTCAACTTTGATATTAAAAAAAAAAAAAAAAAAAAAAAAAAAATCTTATTTAAGCAAACTAATTTCAATTCCAAAATTGCCACATCACTGTCGTATGACAATTACAGACTTCGTTTGCACAGTGAAATATGGATGCATGTTTTTTCAATGGTCACAATCACGTTTTTTTCTCTTTTCGTGCATTAAAAAAAGGGATGCAGCCAGTGTTCAAAGGCCTTCAGTCCATTCCAGCGCAGGACTGGTCTTTTACAACCGGCTCCTTAATAATGTAAATTTAAATTGGCCAAATAAAGGTTGCAGTGTTTGTTGAGCATTCATTTCGGCACAGGAATAGCATAGGGATATCTCATTATATCTCAAAGCCACTGTATCATAGTTGCAGACTTTGAGAGCAGGTTTACTAGTTAAGAGTGGCATTTTTAAACACTGAAAGCATAAAAATAGTACAAAAAATAAGATGCACAAATAAAGCTAAAAACTACTTACGACTGTTGATAACATAGATGGAATTAAGATGAAAACCCTGTAGGTTTGCAGACTACAGCTCGTCTGCCCTATTGACGGTTTCTCTAATTGCCTGTATTCAATATGGATATATTTATGGATTTTAACACTTGACGTCCAGATGTCCATTATTTCCTCAGTTAGTTCTGCCATGGACAAGCACAGTGCTGTCCTGTTGGCTCTGCATCACTTTCTCCTTGTCTTTGTACTTTGACTATGAAGCACAGGCAGAGCAATTCTTCTGCTGAGTCACTGCTAGTGTTCTCGTCTTTAATTAGTTTTGTGTGCCTTCAATTATTATAAGTTCCTCCCAATCACGACTGAGGCATGACTGTGTCGCAGTAGAGGCTAGAAGTCATATTAACCTACACAGGATTACCTTAACCTTCATGTGCAGAGATCTTACCTTAATATTATTTTGTTCTGTGTTGAGCTACAGGATTAGGATTTGGAATGAGAGCGAAAAAGACTCACTAGGTATTAATTAGATGAATTAGGTTTGCAGTGCAGTAGACTTGGGTGGAAGGTGAAATGGGTGACTGTCAGTACAGGCTGCGGATTTAGTTGTCCCGAAATTGAATTGGATTGAGTTAGAATCAAAGTGAGCGGGAGTCAATGTTACGTCTTCTGCCCTGACTTCCACCTGACTCTTCTGGGGTTTTGTAGGGAAATAGCATAGTTTCTCACGATAAATACGCACACAACCAGATTGCAGTTGACTACTTTTTACTGCTTGGTTGTTTCATAATGTTTTTTTCCCTCCAGTGTGGATTGGGTGCAACAATTACAGGAACATTTTTTTTTTCTACCTAATAACCAATATTTTGCCATGCTTTATAAAAAGTATTTTAATGAAGTACCATTGACTTCAACCAGCACCTCATAACTTAATTATGATGAGCTACATTTAATTTACTCTGTGTATATTGTCTCTGAAATGCAGAAGGTGGTGTTTTCCTGGTGTTTTCCTGATGTTTTCCCATCCAGGTGCGCGTTGGGTTACTGTATTGTGCCCAGATTACGATGCTCCTTTTGCTTGTCAGCTGGGATCAGTTGCAGTTTGCTGTGCGTTGGAAATTAGATCTGGGTTGTTTGTTCGAGTGTGAATGACAGTGGGAATTCGTCAGGTGCCACATTGTGCCATGTTAAACAAAGCCTCCCGCCTCTCACCCTGGTGTGCCGCCGGGCACCCTGCGAAATAACACCTCCAGAATTCCCCTCGGCTTATCTCTCTCAGGACAAACACACACAACTCGCACAGTTGCCAACTCACACTGCTTTGTCTGGTGTGTCACTGTTTGGCTTTTTTTCAGTATCCATGCACGTCAGCGAGTGCTGCTAAGACGCTTAATGGACACTTCTGGATTGTTGATTTTTTGGACATAACTTTTGAGCTCTGTTTCATACAGTTTCAGTAGTATTTTCAAGCTCAAGTTTTGAAGGGTGGGGATAGAGGGCTGTGTCGTGGTGGCAGTGGCATGGACATTCCTACAAATACTTTCTTCCTTCTCCTTATTAATTGGTAGTCTTTCATACACCTACCTGGTGCCTGAACAGATATACTGCCACAATGTGATGGATCAGCAGATGGAAACATTAAAGCTTATCCTTGTGTTATTTAAACCAGAATTAAACTTGACGATTGTAAATGGTTGGCGAACAAAGAGGTGGATGTCTGAGATCTATGCTGTGTAAGATTCCTATTGTCCGTGGCTTTTATTATTTCACCCCACCGGCACATTAGCTGAATGTTAACCTCCATAATAATCCCAATCTTTACAATAGAAGCTGGATAATGGTGCTAAATCTGTCGCTCATATCCGGGTGAGTGGCTTATCTGTTTTCAAAAGCAAATATATTCGAGATAAACAGTTGTATATTTTTCCATTGGCCAGTAGCACTTCTTGTGTATACAGGTGGCGTTGTTTAATGAGTTTATTTTTGGCCATCACTCTGATGGAACTGCTGTGTTCTGGCTCCCATAGCAGCTCTGTTCTTCTCGAGTGTCCTTTAGTCCCGATTCCACATATTCTGGACTTCCTTCAGCAACGAGTCCCTGTACTAAGGCTCCCAACCCATTGGTATTTTCTGTATATTAAATATATTGTCATAATTGTCACAGAGTATCTGGTTCCATGGCTATGCGTTAAATTGAGACTTTGATTTGATAGCTTCTAGTGTAGCGGGGCTGAAAGCCAGAAGATACTGCTCTCCTAAGGACCGGATTTTAGAGTTCCTGTTCTGATGTCACATGCTCCATTGATAGACTCTTAATCACTATTCTGCAGATAACATGCACATATGCGGAAGGTACATTTAGAAAGAAAGAAAAAATCACTTGGCAAGTATCCATTTTCATTCTGAAACTCTATTGCAATTTTAATGAGCTTTTCAGCTGCAGAATTAATTTTGCAGTTTTGGAACTTCCTCTGTACTAAATGGAAAACAAGATAAGTTGAAAATAAAATAGTTTTTCAGTCAATAAAATGAACCTTCACTAAAATAGGTAATGAATGTATATTCATGTTGTACCAAATCTGTTTCGCTATTTTGTGGCTTTTATCCGGGTGAACAATGTGTTCAGGTTTGACAGTCACGTGTGGTGGCATACCACAGCTTGAGCAGAGAAAATGAAAAGCTCTCCGAAAAGCCCTGGTTATGTCATCTGTCTTTAATCCTTGTGAGCAAACCATTAAAGGTTGATCAAAATTTTAAAATCTTTCCCAATGCAGCAGGGCAGAAAACCTTGAGACATTTTGAACAGCAGGGGGGTTAAGGGTCTGGGGACAATACAGAGAAGACTTGCTTGATTGTGACCATTGTCATGTATATTTATGCTCTCACCGTGGATTTGGGAAGTGTAATGATCTTTATTTTTAAACCAGATGTGCACCAGCACGAGACAACGTCCTTTTGTTAGGATTTCCCATGTAGTTAAAAGTCCAGAAAATCCAACTTAAGATCATCGTTACTACGGTCAGATCGACAAATAAATAGGAGGCAAAGACTACACATTTCTTTGAATTTAAATCAATCTTATTCTTGCTATAGCACTTTACAGTTAATTGTCTGTATTCTGCCACCAGAATTCAAATCAAAGTATTGGATGCCAAAATAGATGCATACAAGCCTTCTTTTAAAACTGCCCGTAGAGTAATCCACTTAAGCATGCAAACGGCATTTGGGCTTTCTTGTTCCTCCTGTTCACGTGTCATATAACTCCTGTTGTCTGTTTATTATATTGCAGTCTATTACATGCTAGCTGTCTGAAGAGGGAAGACAACACAGTGACACTGGGGAAAAAAACGAAAACCGGCCTTTTGTTTTTTTTTTTTTTTTTTTTATTGCTCTCAATGCTTCAGTGCTTTAGACTAAACAAAAGGAAAAAGATTTCCCCCTTGCGTCAAGTCTTCAGCCTCAGCGACGTCATGTGGTCTAATACAAAGGACAAAACATTAAACTGCAGTAACAAAGAAAAGTACACACAAAAAAAACATTGGCAGAGCACTCAAAGGCTGTACACTGGCATGGCTTGGTGCTGGCCTCGGGCCTACTCTACTGCCAAAGAGAGGCAGGTAAATATTGAAAAGCACAGCTGAGGTGAGTGTGCAGATTGAAATCTGGCCCTGGGCCGACAGCTGCGCATAATCAGCTGCTATAGGATACCAGTGTGACACACAGCTGCCACCACTGAGGGGGCCGCGATCCTGACCCGCCTGCAGCTGATCAAGGATAAGGGTGGGGGCTGCCACACACCTGTAAGTATCTCCCAGAGTTGGATTCACTTTAGTTTCTGGGGAATATTTCACAAGTAGCCTGGAATCCTGAATTCTGATCATGAACAGTTATGCATGAGAGGTTGCGCTGTCAGTCCAGCTCATCCGGTTATTAGTAGCTTGATTAGTCAAAACCCACACGAGGACTCCTCTTGAAGGCCCGGGTTAATTCAGCATTAACATGCAAGTGGTTATTGTGGTTGTAGTAATGCATTTTGAGCTTAGTGGTAGGAAGTGATCTAATTGTGGCTACACACTCTCTCTGTCTGAAGTCAGTGTTGCAGCAAGAGAAAAAAGATCTTCAGCTGATGTCTGAGATGTTCTGTCCATTTTGTATGTGCTTATGGTGTTGACATATTTTGAAACTCCATGAATCCATTATTTTATATTTTGTTTTAAATAGAACTAAATCTATGGTTTGATTATAACCCTATTCAATAACAAATATTGATTTAATTAAGATTGTAAATGGGGAGGTCTACAATTTCTTCCTACATGTTGTTATGTAAGTTAAGTTCATTAACAGTAGGAGAGTAAAGTCTTACAGGGACTTTCTCTCGTGTCAGCCCCACATGGTCCTCCTGATTTATAACCAGTATCCTAACAGTCTAATCACATGACCAACTTACATTCGGTCTATTCTTCACTTCTGTTGTCTTTATTCCATCCTGAAATTAAGATGAATCTGCAGGGGAGGATTGTGCTATGAAATAAATACTGTACGCTATTTATGTGCGTACGGTATTTGTCTGTCAGTTAAAGCACCTGATATTTGTATACCCTACATATACAGTAATTAAATCCTCTCCCCTCTCACTTTGGAAAGAGTGGTTATAGATTTTAAATTACCAAGGAAGATAAACAGTGGGTCAGGAAGACAAACGGACAGTCCTGCTATTTATTTATTTATTTATTTATTTTCCGGTTTGGATAGTGACTCTTGATAACTCTTGATAATTAAAAGGTCACATTCTGCCATTGGTCTCTGACTCTTTCTTTCTCTCCGAAGAGTTATTTTCCTGTGCCGTCAGGGAACCGACTGAAAGAATTAGACGGGAGCGAAAAGAGTGCCGGGCTTATTGATTATCTGTGTATTAAGCTGTCATGTGTGATTAGCAGGGCTAGGGCAGATGTATAGGCCAGGGAGAGGGTGTGAGGTGGATGCATATTTGGCTCACTGGCGCTTCCTGTGGCCAATCCTAGAATTGCACAGGGTGTTCCAGAACCACAGAAGTGTCATTATTGAACCTGGGATGACCCCCAAAAAGGGGGATCTATATACCCTACTCATGGATCCTTCTCTGATGTCTGTCTTAATGTTTGTTTCCCCAAACCTATTATTGTTATGTGTTTGTGCAGACAGGATTTTCTTTCCTCTCTCCCTCTCATATAACAAGTATAATGCTGATGTGGAAATGGCTTTCCTTGCATATGTAAGCTGACAGTATGATGACTCTTGGGAAGCAGAACTGTGTAGGCCTACATATCAATAGAGCACGTCTAGAAATAAACTGACTTGAGACTCCTTTCTGGCTGTGAAGGGGTTTACACAGTCTGCAGCAATTGGTTGATTTTTTTTTTTTTTTTTTTTTTTTTTTTTTTTTAATCCCAGTTTTAGAGAAATAAGACACTTTTCAATACCTAAGGAATGGTCTCTAAAAGAGCTGTTGCATATCATAAGAAATTAAATGTGTTAACCGCTGTGTAGTTTCACAGAATATTAGTTAAAATAATGTATTGCAATCTGAATTCCCTGCCCCATGTACTGTCTCAATACTTGTGGGATTGCCTCTGCTGTCCTGAACACAAATGGAAGTGCACTACAACCTTGTTATCCTGGAAGTCTTCAAGCCATTGAGTATGTGATCAAGGTAGTAGACTAACACTTGACAACACTTTGAGGGTTTCTCAGCATTCGAGCAGGTCCGTATCCTCTCAATTGAGATGGGAAGCAGGACAGTAATTGAGGGATTGCGAGTCTGATGGATGAAAATTCAGATATAATGCTTTGCTAACGAGCTGCAGCTTGGCCTGTTCAAAACAATTAGTGCGCAGCCAGCAGGGACCTGGGAGCGGAGGCCTGGGACTGTGACACAACAGTGAGTCGATCAGTCTCAGTGCAGTGCATCATCCAAAATGCCTTCAATGCCACCTGCAAATGTCTTGATGACAATTAGGTGTGAAAATCCATTGGATTGTGAACAGGACAAAATGGAAACATCCATGCATGTATGTAGGTTGACAGCATGCTAAGAAACATGACTTCTAAAAAAGAACATGGATCACAGTGGATCGTGGAGTCGCCGAACTGTGTAGTGCTTGCAGGGGCTTTTTGGAGCCGTCTCTTTCCCACTAGTATATCCAGGTCATGGTGACATCAAATCAAAGGCTGTCATGGTGAATATGTTCCTGCTAGGGTTTATGCTGGTCCAAAATAATGAATGGCAAATATTATGTTATCACAATTGCTTAACAATCACTTCTTTTCACAGCCTTGCCACTGCATGCCATTTTTCAATGCTGGCAGTCTACGTGGAAATTGCAATCTGGAAACCACTGGAATTATCACTGCTTTACTATTGAATGGGCTTTTGATTAGGTCTAGCCCTTCATGTTGCTTAAACAATAAAACCAAACTGTTGGGCTAATATAGCACAGTTTCTTGTAGCAAAAGATCACAATGCAATCAGTCATGATGTTCTCACCACTGGAGTGATGCTGCTATTCTAGCCGGAGAACCATAAATATAAATGGGGTGAGGGAGTAAGTATTTAACTTTTTCTGTTTATCTTGTTCTCATGTAGGTGGCTTTTTGATCTAGAATCTACAAAAAGAAGACAACCAAAGGTCTATTTAATGTCACATCTGATGCAAGAACCACACCGAAAATATGTGTAGCTAACAATTCCAACATTTACTTTTGCATGGGAAATGTCATTTATATATAGACTTCAAAGGAGTAAAACTATAGCTTTGAATGGTCATTTAAGTACCTTTCCTTTCCAAAGGTTGATTTATCAAGGGACTTCAAGATTAGTAAACTATTCACGTAATTACTTGAGGTCTAAGTTTAAAATCAGTTGCAGATGTATCGGGTTTGAGTACCATCTGTGTTTTAAACAAGTGTTCAGGCTCTCAATCTGAGGCTAAGAAATGTTTTCCAGGATTTTAACTTTTTAACATGTGACCCTCAAGTGTATAAACCAGTCAAGTGACACCCATTTGATAAACATTATTATTTGAACAACCTAATTAATTTGACTGGTATTACAACTCTGCTCTCCAGACTGACATCTAAGTTACCTTTGATCTGTGAGACTGTTCATATTTTAAATATTAGCCTTAAAATCTATTTTTTTATGTTTTATTTTGCAATGCCTGCTGCATAAAATTAGTTGGTTGCGGAAGACAACTCACTCTGTTTGGGTTTGTTTTGCACCGGCTTATACCATGTATTAAAACCACGCCTGTGTGGATTGCTTCTGTCAGTCAAATCAGTTATGCACAGCTGGCTTTCATTGAGCAAGCATGAGAAAATAAATTCCAACTGACACTTCTGCATTTCATTTTGTAATGAAAACATTTCAAACGGTTTTATCTCCCTGCAATCCAACTGTAATAAAATATATCAGAACTCGATCAACCATAAATATGTCTGTCTGATAGGTTTAGGAGTAATTTTAGATTTCTGTATTTAGTTTTTGTATGGCCTTAACTTAAAATGTTAGTGTAGGCTAGCTTTGGGTGTTAGACTGCTGTTAGGGGTTTTAGTGAATAAATTGACGATTTCCCAACAGAAACATTGTTAGGAGAATTTAAAAGTAATTTAAAATGTAAATATTGTTTCCCAAATACAAATTGGATATATTTAACTTGTTTGCTGCCTTGAGAATGGGTTTCTCCTGTACCAAAACTGTATTTTCAGGATCTCTCCAATTCAGAAACATTTGTATGTGTTTTTTTTTTTAAATCTGTTTTTAATTACCATATTTACTTCACTGCCACTCAACGTGCAATTTCACAACTCCAAATTAAAATTGAAACGGTCAACAGACAAAATCCAGCAAAATTCACAACCAAAACAAATGCATTTGACTTGTCTGTACTGGAGATTGGGACTATTGATTGGCCTAACAGTACTTGCACTTCAAATGAACTTTGCCGAGTTCAGTCAATGAGAGACTGAGTGTTAACTGGTGAAGAAAGGCAGCCTTTTTAAAAGTTCTGTCCACATCCAACTAGTGTTGAGGTTTCCAGTATATGGGCCTGTAGAAGCGAGTGGAACGAAGTGAGGTGACAGCTTTTCAGAAGATGACATTCGGAGCCGCACAGTGTCGGTGCGAGTCAGGTGAGCAGCTGTGGCTGGTGCACAGTGTTTAAGGGGTCACTAATTCTGATGGCAGCGTGTTGTCGATGGAGACGCATCATCACCTTCATCTTTCGTCTCATAAGGGCACTGAGAGTCTGACGTTCATTCACACACTGACGCACATCAGGTAGGGAAAGAATAGACCAGATTAGGAGCATGGTCTCTGATAGGTCTCGACACTCTAGCAATGTTTACAGATGACACACCCATGTTTAAAACCATCTAGTAAAGTACTTGAACACCTGGATATAAACCAGGTCTATGTTGTCCATTCCTGAAGTTTTTGAACATCAATGAGTTTTTGAAAAATGCCTAAAAATAGAAAGGAAGGTCATGTAATTTGAAATTGCTGTAGTAAAGTCTATTAGAGTAAATTACATCCTCCAGGTGAAAGGCGGTATTAGAGTGTGCAATCCTGTATATTTGGATGCATTCGATGTGCTTGTTTTTCAGTTTGGGTACATCCAGAGGGCATTCGTGCAAGCTGGGTGGAACAGTGTGAGAGTCAGACAGGAGTGTGTGTTGAGAGCACACTTGATCCTGCCAGCTCATAAATTGTAAATTAAATGCAAACTAATTTTCGTCTGTATGCACAGATGGTTTTCCGATCTTGTGCTTGATTTCCTTGCTATTTAAACACACATGGAGAGCGAGTGAGACTGATAGAGAGTTTCTGTTTTTCTGAACCACCCCTTGCATAACTGATCAGTTCTCCCAAAAGCAAACTTACCTAATAATAAAGTCCTGAAGCTTCTCGGAAAGGGAGGAGTGTTCAAGTTTGTGGGCTAGAGATGAAGTTAGTGTACAGCCTAATACTTAAATGAAACAATCTTTGAGTATGAGCCTCATGGAGTAAACTCTAATCTGAAGTTTAACCTAACACTTCAAGAATAATTTGGAATACATTCTTTAAAGAAACCAATGCAAACTGGATACTGACTAACCAGTCAAAAACAAAGATGCAATAAAGCAGCCAAACAACATGATGCAATGTCATTGGGGAATAACAAACTAGGCCAAATAAAGAGGTGCTTAAAAACAAACAAACCCAACAACTATTTTGTAAAATGTGTTCTTTGAGAAAAAACAGATAGTGAACCACCTGAACTCAGCAGAGTAACTGTCCAGCACGTCTGTCTTTCTACACAATGTCCCTGTGCAGAGTTGGACTAAATTGTTCCAGGCTCAAGTAACATATTACTGAAAATGGGCTGAATAGCATCATTAAATGAATGTAAAACTCCCAGCTATTAATCTAAGAAAAATAATTGGACAACTTTGTTACTACTCTGTGTGAATGCTTGCTTTGCTGGAGATTATATTAGGTGATGTTTTGCACCCTCTGAATTCCCCAGAGGAGCAGCGGGTCTTGCCAGATGGGAAACTGCTAAGTGCAAAATCATGTAGCAAAAGGTTATTTTGAGCAAAATAGGTTGACAATCAAGCTAAATGGCACTCCAGGGTGTCCTTTACTTCCCTAACCCAGCTCTTTCAAGGTCTTGTGTGTTAGAGAACATGTCTCTGCGGTCAGGTATTCATTTGAACACGTGCAGAGAAACTTTGAACCAAGTGAGCCTTATCCTTCACATTTCAACAGAAGATAAAAATGTAACCTTCTACCACTTTAATACCAAAGGTTAAGAAAACAGGGTCTATTTGTAAAAAGTGACAAACATTCTGTAATATGAAATGTCTGGAAAATCTGTGCAATAAAAAAGTCCTGAAATACTGGCACTCAATGAAGAGAGACTGGTCTTGGTTTTCATATCAGTGCTGTGTAGTAAAGCGTTTTGGAGCCTCTACACTCACACATTTGTCTTGCCACTTCAGGGGGTTATCCACTGTTTTCCTTACTCACGTCTCTAATTATTGGCTTTGAAACATGTATCCTGTGGCACCCACTGCTATCTCGTCCACACTCATTTTATTTCATTCTTCAGACGTTTTTTCTTTCCCCATTTAACTTCATGAGACTGCATATTTGACAATATTTAATTATCCCAGTTTAGATAATGGCCTTCTTCTATATGCAAAGCAGCAATACCCCTGTAGATTTATTTTGAATTAAGTAGTATTAGTCGACTGTGAGCTATATTACCCTATTAGAACCAGTCGTACTCCCTGCTCACCAGCCATCTGTTAAATCCCCACAAGAAATATATCCTTTCTTCAGAAATGGGCAGAACCAATTAATATTCCAGAAGCCCCGCAAGTACAATAGTACTGTGTTGTAATTGATGGGAACTTATTGTGTATAATATTATGTGTTGTTTATAATTCTTTGACAATGTAACCTATTTAAGCTTGTGTTTGTGCCTGGAAAAGTAAAAAAGCAGTTCAGAGAAATCCAGCTCAGTACTAGAAAGTAGATATCTGCTATCTATGAGACAGAAACTGTACACAACGCAATGAAAAGATCTTAAATTCACTTTGCAGAGAGGTAATCTCTATTCTTCTAGTCATTCACATCTACTATTGTACGTAGAATACCAATGAATCCGCCTAACAGCACTGCTCACTCTGCTTGCCCTAAATCTGTGAGTTTCTACCTGTTTCAGTTCCACAAGAAGTTATATTTGTGTAAGAAGTTTTTTTTTGGCAGAGTGGCCCTTTTGTTATAATAATAAATAAAAAAGACTGAAGTGCCCTATTTTAATGTTATATATCTGTCAGGATGGCATTGTACTACTGTAATACATGAATCATTTTTCTGGCTGGTGTTTTGTTCCAAAATAGAAACCTCAGTCAAGAATATTCAAACTATTCAATGTAAACTGTTACGTGTCACATCCAAGAGAGTGTGCCTTCTTCATTTGCTCTTCTTTTGTTAATGTTTTTACTCTACACATGGCTCCTGTAAGTGCAAATTTGATGGAACAGTACCGTGTGATCTTACAGAGGAGCCCTGGCTTTTGCAACAGTGCATCTTGCTGATGCTGTGACTGGAAAATATTAAATGGACATTGCTCGGTTCACTGACAGTTGACCTGGGACCCATGCTTTTCATATGAACCTCCGAGTGCCACCACAAATGGCCCTTCATTAAACTGAGAGACACCTCATGCTTTCGTTTTCCATACATGTCTTATCTCAAATTTAATGGAATCCAGTGTCTCGTTTAATTTCAGATTTTACCATGTATGTACACATCGAAGCCACTTAAAAAAAATAAATAAGTGGTTTCAATTGAATGTCGTACCATTTACCACTTAATTTATGGTGATTTAGTATCAGCGTGCTTTTAGGAGGGTGAAATTGAATGGTTTGTTTTCTGTTCTGCTCCAGATAAAACATTACATTCTCCAATTTAACTAATTGCGTCTTTGTGCCTTGAAATGTTCTCTGAAATATTAAAATCGTTGTATTTAGATAATTATAAATGGTGTCCTTTGATAAAATTCGTTCAATAATAGTAACAATAGTTGGCGGAATATGATTACATCTATTAGCAGAATGTAGAGATATAAAACAGTTTTAATACTGGTAAAGTATTTATAGCATGTTATAAATGGTCGGAAAGTTGGCATGTCAGGATAGGTTTCCTGCTGAGGGACTTAATCGTTTGCTTATATTTAGCACAGCTTCATATGAGGGCTTGCTTGTGAAGTTCACTTTAAAAGGCTTTAACTTGAGCCCTCGGTGTAAGAGCCCTGTTAATTCGGCAGTGAAATGTTTTCAGGAGAAGGCAGGAGTGTTGTTGCTGAACGTAATGCAGAGTTAAATGGACGGATGGGAGAGGAAATCTGAAAATGAAATGTTAATGTATTGTAATTATATGTGCTGTATTCTACCTGCTCTATCATCACTTACCCTCTGGGAGAGGAATTGAACCTTGTGTGCCATTTAAAATTCATATTCAATTATCCCCTCCAGTAGTTTACTAATGACATTTACTGCTCTTAGCTACACTGTAAAAATGTTTAAATTGATTGGTGGCATGAAAGCATGACAATCACCTTGCAGGATTTCAGCTGCATCTCGATGCATTCGGGTCAGCTTTTTATTATTGCTGTCCTAATTCTCCAAATATATCTGAAACAAACAAGGCACCATTCATATAATGCATATTTCAAACCAAAATGAGTGTTTAATCTATCCAAGTGTATTATGAATGATTTTTATGCAGATTATTCACTTTCATTTTGGTGAATTCTCATGTATGTTTGTTCGAAGCTGAATGGTTAAATAATACAAATTAAAATTATCAATCCTACAGGGTTCCTTCCTCCATTTTAATTAAAATATAGCTGAACAGATGTATAATGAAATGCATACCTGCAAAATGATACAGCTTAAATTAACATGATATATTGGGGGAGCGGTCTTTTTTTGCTTTTTTTTTTTTTTGCTTTAAACATGATAAATATTGCAGGTAATTTATTTATTTATGAACAGATAACGCCTGTTATGAAGGTTTTAATATATTCATCAAAACACATTCTGGAATATTCTATACGCCCGTTATTTCTGGACACAGTAGGGATAGTCTAACTTAATGGCAGTTGGGCATCTGAGCTGTGACACTCCTTGACCGCCAACATCCTGCGTTAGATTGTTTAAACATCTGTGAAATGCATCTTGAGGTGTGATGTTTATTAATGTGCCGTTTCCCGTGTTCTCTTTTCCAGATAAGTTTAATGCCTACGTGACTCTGAAGGTACAAAATGTCAAGAGCACAACGATCACAGTCCGTGGGGATCAGCCGTGCTGGGAGCAGGACTTCATGTTGTGAGTATCCTGGAGCTCGGCCAGGGGGTGCTTTTTTTTTTCCTGCATGCAATATAGTGGAGATGCCCAATCCTTGTGTTGGTATCTTGGAGTCATGAGTGGCAAAAGGCCTGAATTCAATTTTGTCTCAGTTAGGAAACAATTGTTTGAGTGAGACAGAGGCTTGGAGTTTGTGATTCATATAAATCTCTACCAAGGAAGATACAAAATAAAATAAATCCCTAAGAAATGTCAATGAACCACATGTTTCTGCGAGGTTCAGTTCTATTTGCTTACTAAAACAGGCTAATGAAAAGCAAGATGCAGTGTTTTTCATTCTTTGGTGGGTGCTAAATTGGTTCCATCGCTGCTGTGCTCATAAATGTATGGCTAATCTTGCCATTGCAGTGCATCTGTGTAAACTTTCCCCCCTGATATCTTATCTTGGGAGGCTTCCAGTTTATTTGCCTGGTCTGTCCCAGCTGCACAGCAGGTTATCTGAATTGATTCACACACACTGTTCTTTGTATTGGCCAGACAACCTTACATTTTGCTTTTGCAAAGGTCTAAGCTCCACCTATAGATGTTTGTCAGACAGATATCAATGTTATCTTGAAGTTAATCCTCGACACAGATACCCACAATGTGTGTGTTTGTGGTCAACAGTGCCCAAACAAAGACAGATGAGAGCTTACAGGATCAATAATAATTCAATGCCTTTACATGAGCATAAGTGAGCATTTTCTAGTTCCTCCCTTGTAAACATGGAAATCTTATTCTGATAGTTGACTGCTTGCTGACATTCAACTTAATATCTCTATCCTACCAGTGCCTACAAGTGTCCTACACTTTCACAAAAACATACACAGATGTGCACAACTGAATTATATCAGATCTTTAATTACATTGTCAGGTAAACACACAAAAGTGTCTTTTTAAATGCTGGTAATTCACTTGTTTGGACTGTCGTACACATTGAGGAGGGTGTTGTGCTGGCAAGGTCGCACACCTGTTCCTTAAGTATTTTGAAGCTCCGTGAACCAAACTGTCAGCCCAGTCCTCCATAGATGAGTCATTCAGGCTAATCAACAGACTGATTTCACATCCTCTTAAAATGAAACACAAAAGCACATTTGTTCTGATTGTCAGGAGAAAGGGGTAATAAGTAGACCTACTAATTTAGAGGCTGCCTTACCATAAAAGGTCACAACTGTCTATCTAACCACAACAAAACAAAAGGGAACATCATGTCTTTCTCAATAGGTATTGTTTTTTATCTTTTGAAACTGAACAACAGTGGTATCCCCTATAGATGTTGGTAAAAATACACCCATGGGGAATTCGATAGTTACATTCAAGCAGTCATATTTTATTTGATTGACTAAGAGTTACTCCCAATCAGTCAAAAGTTGTTCAATGATCTTTGCCATCAGAAAATATATACTTTATTTAATCAAGAAAGGATCTAAAGTCTTGAGTTGTAGATATCCATATATAAATACAATAAATTTTATTTGTCCTCCTGTATTAAAAAATCTGCCACCCCAGATTAAGGCTTGCGGTTCAAGCATGGAGTTCAGTCAGAAGGCAGTAATGTGTTTAGATGGGATTAACAGCTGGAGAATGATTGGAAGCTTCTCTGACACAGGAAATCCCAGTGTGGGAGGAAATTTACATTTAATGAGGGAGAGTAGATCCGAGTGGGAAGAAGGCCGATCTGCAATATGACACAAGCCTTGCATACACACTTGCACATTCAGACAGGGTACAGCACACCTACCCATGACTGGATAAAGCAATGTGAATTGACTGGCTACAGCAGTCACACTGTATGGCAGGAAGGCACTGAGGGAGGCCTCTTTGAGTCTTCTGTTTCTTATGCTACAGCCTGATCTCTATGGACCACCAATTCCCTTTCATAGTCTGATTAAATGGAGGGCTAGAAAAACAAATCAGTAGCTTTGAAAATCCCATTGACTTGTTCAACTTTGAATCCAGTTTGAACCTAATAGGCAGTTTTCGACATATTTGTGCTCCAGTAACATGCTACTGGAAATGTTGAATTACCATATTCAGAGTTGAAAACATTGCCTCTAGTCCGCTTGTCTACACGAAAAGTTATTTTTGGCATCAGAAATGTAGTTGACGCATTAAGTCACTGGATTTCAGTAGCAATCATCCTTTCCCTTGCAGGAGACTTTGCAGTCTGTAAATTATAACCTAAAGGAATCCATTATCCAATATGACCAATTGTGTTGAAAATCAAAGTAATCTTAATCACAAATCCAGAAATGTTTTATTTTATTATGTGTGTTCCATACAAGTCAACATTAGAACACATTGATGCAAATAAATATAGGCTTATTTACATTTTTTATACACTTTCAGCACTTTTTAGTCCTGAGAAGACTTCCTAGAAAACGCATTTATTTCTGTGCTGTTTCTGAATTCACAGAACCCACAACCTTACTCTGACCACCTTCTCTTCCCTGTCTGGAATTTCACGCTGCCAGGAGTGTCTAGATTATCTTAATTTGAGCCTCTCTCCAGTGCCTGTGCTGCTGCAGGTCTTGGCTGTGATTCTCCGCGAGTCTCGCCACGATCGTCTCCTGGGATTAATTAGGAGGATTGTGAGAATCGCTCTTGCTGTAATAATCTTTCAGCCTGAGTTCCCTCTAACACCCCTCCATTATTTTATACAAATCCCGTTAGCATGCTGGGACTCTCAGACCTTCGCAGCGCTAGTCTATTCTCCTTACCTGGCCTCCCATACAGCCTACGAGTTCAGGCTATGGCGAATTAATTTTGTACCCAATACAATCCATAACACTCCTGTGGTACCTGTCTCTGTACAGATCCTGCCAATTTGTAATGTGTCATTGCCCCCATTACAAATACAGTTAATTGTTACAGTTAGTAGACTTTGTACAGTTTGACTGCTTTTTGTACATACATGCTGAAAATGGCATTTCCCACTTTTATGTTTCGGTTGCTTCTTCAATGCATGCGAGAGTCAGACTGAGTGATTATGTAGGACTTGAGGAGAAGCTACAGTGATGGAGTAGATCCTTGTTCCTGTGGCTTCTGCTTTGAACAATTAGCAGGAAAACACTATGTAACACAAGCAGGAGTTAACAAAGGCAAAACTCAGACTCGCCCTTTCCACATTGCAAAGTAAAATCAACAAATTAAAAGTGGATTCTTTACAAAGTCTTTTCTTTCATCCTACATTTGGTACATAGTAACCCAGTAATACACACACACTTTTTTTCAAATGGCATCTTGTGTTTTATCTTGTTGCTGTGTATCCAGAAACCAAAGCCTTTCAGAGAATCAAGATAATTTGCTTTGTGAATCTGCTCGGTCTTTTACGGCCTGGCATCTGTGGGATTTATTTTGTTCGCATATTAGCATTTCAAAACCCAGTGGTCTTTTCATGGATTCCATGTGAGACCACGTGGTTGGTCCTCTTTGTGTGATTTGTTGCTGAAAAGGCAAGCAAATAATCAACATGGATAAATATTCAAGTTCAGATTTTTTTTTTTTAGTTTTTTTTTCTCGGTCTGCGTCAATTGAGACTTGCAGTGTCAAGACCATTCCCTCAACCAGAAGTGGTTTACAGTTCTGTTCTCCTAGGCAGGGGGTGATGGAAGAGCTGATACATTCATACAATTATAGTTCTCTCTCAAGAACAAGAGTATATTAATAAGCTGACAATCAAAAAGGCAAAGGATTCACAGAATGTATGACCTTTTCCTTTTTCTCCTCACACAGTGCGTGTTAGTGAAAGATGTAGTTTAGTGTTTTTTTTTTTATCTTGGCCTGAGACATCCATTCTTATAATGCAAGTCAAAAGTGCCTGCCTGGGTCTTCATTATGCTAATTCTGTATAAAAGATGCACTGAGTGATACTGTCATTGACACTGTGTTCCTGTAAGAGCTCTCTAAGCCATTGTTCTTAGCGCCTGTAAGACAAGCAAGCACAAAGTGACGCTTAATAAAATGGCAGTGTTATCATTTGCTTTCTTGACTTCGAAAAGAACACATTCATTGCAGAACCGGAGCCTTTTGTCCCCATGGCCCATTGTGAGCACTCAAGACAGATGCGTTGCAGAAGGTTTACTGTAAAGTTGACAGAGCAACACAGGCTCCTGTTTCAAAATAAACAGCTGGACGATATTTTGTTCGTCTGAATATGATCTTTCACATGGATGTTTATTTGATGATGTACGATTTCTTTTTAACAATGTGCGTGTTGCATGGCTCACTGGCTGTGTATGATCGCTTCAGTCTCTTATTGATGTCATCATGTCTTGCCTGCTGTTTTAACCAGGGCTCCTTTTGTAAAATCGACTAAACTAACATACACATTTGCCTTGGGTACATATCGGCGAATGACACTAACTTGCAGCTTCTGGCATTCTGCGTCTTCGAATGCGGGAGACTTGTCATCTCGATTAGATTAATGACATCGAGTTTTTCAGATGTTTTTCCTGAATTTTGCACATTCATCAAAGTCTTCAGCTCAGCTTAAGTACATTATCTTATTACTACAACATCAGTACTGTATCAGAGCACAGAAATGTGGCCTAGAAGACCTTTTACATGTTTGCAGAATCGTGATATTGGATTTTGACAATGCTGAAATATTTCCATTCAAGCCCTGGACAAAACTACTAATACCTACTTCATGAATTCAATAAAAAACTAAAAAACTGATAAAAACACTGGTCATATTTGGGGGAAGCAATTTCCTTCTCAACTCATGCAAATGTAACGAAGTAAATAATTGAAAGTGTTCTGTGAAACTCTGTGTTCTGTCTTTCATCAACATTTTGTAACCAGTCAATGCTCTATATTAAGGAGATTTATACTGTTAATACAAGCAGGAATCTGAGATTGCTTTCAATTCACATAGAAAAACTAAAATGTCAGAATACATAGCATACTCAAAGTGCAAGTATTCTTCAGTTTTCAGGCTTAGGGTATAGGCTAATTGATAAAGTAAGGAAAGGATAAAATTCCCCAAATGTTGTGGTTAAATTGGTTAACACATTGGTGTTCATAGGAAGTACTCTATATGTAAACCACATATGACTCCCTCACAATGTAAGTTCCCAAAGTGTGGCCTGGGGGCCAAATGCGGCCCTTGAGTATGTTTGGTGCAGCCCCCCAAAGCCAACCTTTAACACCCCCATTTCTGAAAATTTACTATATTTTTAAACTTTCTACAGATTTTCTGTTATAAATTGCACATATAATTTGTGGGAAAATAATAAAACAACAAGTACATTTCATACATTTTCCCTAACAGAAATGTATGGGAAATAAAAAGGTATGATTTGGGACATACAGTGAGGGGAAAAAAGTATTTGATCCCCTGCTGATTTTGTACGTTTGCCCACTGACAAAGAAATGATCAGTCAACATGCAAATCAATTTATAAATTTTTTGAAATGCGTTTTTCTGGATTTTTTTGTTGTTATTCTGTCTCTCACTGTTAAAATACACCTACCATTAAAATTATAGACTGATCATTTCTTTGTCAGTGGGCAAACGTACAAAATCAGCAGGGGATCAAATACTTTTTTCCCCCACTGCATTTCATTTTCATTCATTTTCGACTGCGGCCCCCCCATTCCTTGCAACCTCCGGAAATTGGCCCTCCATCACCAGACATTGGGAACCCCTGTTGCATGCTAATCATATTTGAAGCCATTCTAAGAATGTTTTTGTGTGTGTGTGTGTGTGTGTGTGTATATATGTATATGTATATATAACACACAATGTAATGTATTTATAATGTATCAAACTTTAAAGGTGCACACTGCTCTTACCATTTTCCATGTTTTTTTTGTTTTTTAAAGCTCACATTGTGAGTTTGAGGCTGGCAACACATTAATAGCTCATAATATCAATAACTACAGGGACTGCATATATTACTCTAAATCTGTTTAAATATGTTAGTAAATTATATTTTCTAATACATCCTTTAGACACATTTTTGGCTCAAGATTTAAATTACAAAGAAATGGAATCATTTTGTTTGATTTTTAATTCTGTTGCACTGTGTTGAACTCTTTAAACGATTTAAAGATTACTTTATATATTTTGTAACATTGCCACTGCTTCATTGTCTTTTGATTAAAAAGAAAAAAGAAAAATTGACCATCAACATATAACATTATGGATATATTTGAAAATCACTAAGAAAAACAGGATTAAGACACCTGTATTAGCCTAAATGGCAAAAGTTTTCTTATTTGAATGCTTCCTTATGGTGTAAATTGTTTTCTAGTAAAATAAGCAGCCTATTTTTTATAGTTTTTATAGATTACAGGGCCATTTTTCACAGGGCGGTGAAAGAACAAAAAGTACTGAAATATTTAGGGACTCCAATTAAAATGCTTTGAGGCCAGAGCCAGTAATGGGGTTATAATCCAGAAAAAATAGTGCATCTGGCATGGAGTGACCCATTTACAGTATGTTAAAAATAAAAGATGTGTGCCTGGTTGAGCTATGGAGCGTCAGAAGAGGTCAAGAGATTACAGCTATTCATGAACCACTTTTCATATTGTACGCCTTAACACAGACGATTTGCCAAGTTGCCAAAAACCCTGTTGTTCATGATGTATTACTCAATTTTTAAAGCGTAGCAGTGTGTGTGCTGTACTAGTTTTTACGTATTTAGTCATCTGAACGCGAGTGAGTGTTAATCACTTGGCATCTTCACTTTTCAAAATCAAAACCCCTTTGCCTGATGCTGGCTAACTGGTCTGAACTTTTGCTCCAAATGTGTCCTTAGTGAGCTAGATATATTGGTACAGGACGAGTAAACTCAATATGCAGCTGGATTGAATTAAACTTCCCTTTATATCCTCTAAGGACCTGTCAAATTTGTGTCATATACAGGCTTGTACCGAGATAAGTGTCTGGGTCCAGGGAGCGATTCTCCCAGTTATTCATATATACAGGATATAACAGCCTTGAAGACTTTGAAATTGAGTCGTTTTTGAAATAAATAAATGAAAGGCAGAACAGTTGCTTGGAAGATGTATACCATAATGCATGGTTTTTGTTCCAACCTAGATCTTAATTACTCAATTGAATGGTATATTGCTTTGTTAGGTCAATTAAGGATTCAATTAAGCAATTAAAACCTCAGATTGAAAAAACCCCAGTAGGGAATGGGGTACTCCAGGACTAGCTTGAAAACTACTGCCATAATGTAATAGTCTGCATTTAGGTTTTCATTTTATGCATTTATTAATCTGAACTAAAATAGCATTTGTAGTTGAATGTAGATTTCAGTCAGCCTTCCCAGGGATTCTTTCTCCTCAGATCCTTATTGTGGTGAGAATTTTTATAACCTGAAGCATAAAGTTGTTTCATAAATAAAACCAATAATGAAGGAGCACTGAAAATTATGCTGTGTCTTGTGTATGTTTTATGGTAACCCACTGATTCCCAGCAAAAGCGTGACAGAAAAGCACCTTTAGTGGTAGATTTCCTCAATCCAAATGAAATTGAATGGTTTCCAAACCAAATGGTGTCGGGAATCTGGTTTGAAGTGCACTCAGCTGCCGTGGCAAAAGGAGAAGTGGCGGCCCCTTTCACAGCGGGCAATGAATAGGCTCTCGCTCAGATTGATAGATGAAATTGAGAGGAGGAAATGTTGGCAGAGGGTCACAATCAGCTGCCAAGATAGCCTGTCTGCAGGGAGGCAGGGCTGGAGCAACAGAGGGAGGGAAGCCACTACAGGAGGAAGGGAACAGGGCTTCCTACTTTGTCCGTTAATTATTTTAAATGAGGTAAACCCCACCACTGCTGGAAGTTATATCCAAAGTACTTAAGAAATATGTCTTTTTACCTCGATAAGTTTGATTCCAGACCTTGTGGAACTATTGCTAACTTTGTGGGCATCACCCACAAACAAGTGACTTGGGCTCAGTGCGTCATTCGATTTCTAATGCCGTCTGTGTCTGTGATTGTAATGACAACCCACAGAAAATGTGCCAATACCTGGGCATCTTTATAGAAGTAGTAATTACATTTTTTGTCTGGTCTGATGACTCTGAGCAGCCCC
The DNA here is from genome assembly GCF_036373705.1 of Amia ocellicauda. Classification (NCBI taxonomy): domain Eukaryota; kingdom Metazoa; phylum Chordata; class Actinopteri; order Amiiformes; family Amiidae; genus Amia; species Amia ocellicauda. The sequence continues at coordinate 21,487,039 of NC_089857.1, forward strand.
TATCATTTTGTTCTGTGGCTTTTTGTGTGCAGAGTTTATAACATCCCCTTGGAGATTACTTGGCCCCACTAAACTAATTTCACATTGATGTAGTGAACCTTTGCCTGCTTTTTGTATCTTTGTTGGATGCTCTGGTAGTCATGATATGATAGTCCTCAGTTTTTGTGATGTATCAGTTTGTGAGCTTGTGTGCAGCCCTCACTGTAGAACTAATTTCCTGCATCCTTAAAGGCTGAAAGAGTTTCTCTATTTTGGGGAAACAGCAAATCCTCCTTACCTCATCCCTGACCATATCAAGGACCTCCATGACCACAAGCAGCTTATTTCCATGGCTGACATGGAATTTGCAGGGTCAGGGCTGAAAATCTCCAAGCACATGTAATTGCAGTTCACCACCACAGCCTTCCATCATGGCCTGAGGGCTGGGTTGCATAATCCCTCCTGCATTATTCACCAGGACAGTGTAAATAAAACAGCGTCTTCCACCCGTGTGCTGGTACCCTCCACGGGGCTCTTTGTAAAAGACAATAAGCATTTTAAAAGAGTGACATGTTTGAATAAATAGGCTTTTCCTTTTGCATGGTAATCCTTATTTGAAAATGTACCTCATGAAAATAAACTACACAATGTGGATCTTAATTAGATGGGAGGAAATCGAGGGAGGAAAGATGTGGGGGATAAGAGATGAGCAGACTGATCAGTTTTATACATTAAAAAAAACATTTTATTTTTGGAAATGGAGGGAAGCTAAGTCATTGCCTGCACTATGAGATTATCTGGAACAGTTTAACATTACTTGGAAAAGATGAAGAGATTTGAAAAAGCAAGCAAGTAATAACTCAGTTAAAAATATGAAGTGAATTTTCTGTTTGTTCTTCTCAGAATATTAAATGACCAACAAATCTAATTTAGACCCTGCGCTCCATTGTGCCGCCCTGCTCACTGTCCCTTCACAGGGAAAATCACCTCCATCACATCCCACTGCGATATAACAAGCTTGACAGCAACCATCTGACGCAAATACAAAATTACACCTTTCCAGGAATAGCCCAAAAGCTATTTTACTAAGAAATGATTCAATTTTTTGCTTTTATTTCTACCTACCACCTACCATTTTCAGTGTTGACAGTAACGTTTCTTAAGTACAGAAGAGAAGACATTTTTTAGTGTTCTTGTCAACTCCTCTGACCGATTGAAATCATACTGAAGAAATATGGCATACTCTGATAATGCTTCTAATTGTATGTAAGCTAATTGTAACATGTATGTGCAGAGAATGCATTTCACCACCTCCCGTCTGTTTCCGAACTGTTCTGCTAAGAGGTCACTTTGACCTCATTGTAATTACCATCCCAGTTCCGGTTTAATGTTGGATAGGAGGGCTTCTCTGTCGTTTCAGTCTTGGTCCTTATACGAGACTGTAACACCCTTGTAATTTGGTCATCATTCTATGCCACCAGCCTCGCTACCCTTGGAAAGAAACTGCAGAGTGAGCACCATAGCTGCGGCTACGAGTGTTGTAGTACTTAGAGCTGGAAGAGTTGGAAGGCAGTGCAGTTGTCCATGCAGCTAAGAGACCTATACATAGACAGTGTGGTTAGAGAGTAAGGAGGTGAGGAGGAAGTGTGCTGGGTCACTGAGAGGAAGTGCACTGCGGTCCAAAAGTTTGAGAAGCTGCAGTGGGGGAAATATGACTTGCCATTATATTGATAAATGTATGCATTAGTGAAATAAGGCGTTTAGGCCTATATTGTCTTGCTCGAAATTTCAGTCCAGTGATCCAGTAATAATTACATTTTATTTGCTTTCAGTATACACATACTGTAGCAAAGAAAAACTAGAAGCACGTTATCATATTATTGCGGTATTTTGTTCACAGGAGAGGACAGGTATCCCGACAATTTGTTACTCACTTTTCATCATCAGTGACAAATCATCACCAACAATTCACGATGGACAATAAGTCACTGATTGCTCAACAACAAAAAAATGATTGTTTTCTCTTAGAAATCACTACTCATACTCACCAGTTATTGCCACAATATATCATAAGCTGTGCTAAAAACAAATATCACTATAATCAATCATAAATAAGATACTGTACATATTCACTTACAAATTACATAAATAAAACCCCAAAAGAGCTATTAATAAACTAACAGATACAGTAAATATTCAATTAAGTAGCAGCATAAAAAAAACCCAGTGACTTACTGTCTCTTTTAATTTTGGTCCGATGCTTCTTAATGTCCTACAACGATTCCAAAACAGCCTTAATCCTAATTAAATACTACGGTAGTTGTCTGTTTTTCAACTCTTTATTCTCACCCCTAGACTTTGTTTGGTTGCCAGATACTGAATCTTCAGTCAGTGCTGGTGTGGTTTTGTGCTCATGACAGGTTTGGCCACTAGAACCTTTTTCTTGGAGAGCAGGCTCAGCCTTCTGGGGCAGAACAGGATGGCTTTCCTCACAGGGGGCAGTGTCTTCTAGGGACAGTAGCAGCTTGTAAAGTGGGGAGTTGCACATCAGTATAGGCTCCCATTGATCATGCTTGTTTGAGCAGTCCTGGAGGCTGGGAGGCTGCATGAAAGTTTGGTTTGGATATAAAGAAGGCGGGGTCCAGCAGCCAGTCGGGGCAGGGCTGACTTCAGATCGTGTGGAGCGAGGAACAGAGGGGGCATAAGTGTACATCATGAACATCTCCTCGTGGTCTTTGAAAGGTGAAAGGAGGAGAGGGGTCCCGCAGGTCGACAGGAGGGTCAGAGGGGTAAATACGGGGGAAACCGGGTCCAATCTCCACTCTGGGGAGGTATGTAGTCTCTGTAAAGGAGAAAAGAGACAATAGACAGTGTTGTAAGCAGGGATTCACCACTTCACAATAAACATCACCATTTACATGATTATAATTCTAAAATATATATGCTATACTTCCCCACTGACATTTCCTATATTTGACATCATTTAAATTATTGGTAATTGGTATGATTGTGCTTAAATTACATTGTCTATCATTGCTGCATGTATTTTTATTTTTGTTTTTTAATAACATTGGTTACATTTTAACCATAAAGCATAATTCATGTTTATATTTTAGTAATTAATAAAGCATATATCCTAAATCACAAGTCTAAATCTTAGAAGACTGATTAAGTTTTGGACTATTTTCATATTAGTTTATTTATAGTGATAATGGCATCTGTACCTGGTTTAATGAAGAAGACCTGTCTATCACGGTCCGAAAACAACATTTTCTTGCTTGTTTATAAATTCTAATTCCTCTTGTTAGCAATGAGTTGTTCTTCAAATCTGTATGTGAAGTGAATGGCAAATATTTTTCTGATCATACATGAAGATTCTTCCGTTTCCATGGACATTTGAGTAAACAGAACTTGAAACTTTACAGAATGTTGAGCATTCTACTATTTTTGTAATGGCTGCATGTCATAATGGGAGTCACCAATACATATCACATAAGTGCTAATACCTTGATTGATTGATTGATTTGTGTATTTAGTTGAGATATTTCTGTGTTGATTTGTTGATACATCATAGTCTATATAGGGCATGTATTGTGATTGGAAAAACAAATTAGCATGTTTTGTTACTCCTCAGAATTTCCTGAAGTGCTTTACAGGCTAGGTGGCCCAGCGTGCCAAAAATCAGTGCCCCTGTCCAAACATGCGTGAAAAAATAAAATAAAATGGAAAAACAAAACTTTAAAGTACAATTGCACATGCTCCGCCCCCTGCTCTCATTCGCCATGGCTAAACCCACTCCTTAATATGCAATTCCCCTCCCCCTTCTTTCCACATTTATGGCATTCCAATTTTCTAATAAGTGCCCTACCTTATTATCATTTATTTATTTATTTATTTATTTATTTATTTAGTGTAATCCCAATCAACATTCAGTGGGCATAATGGTGCTGTATTGTGAAAGGATGTAATTAGGTGTTCACTGATGAAATGCAGTTGTTTACAAGTTGTAATTATAGCTGCAATCTCAGGGTAAGTAACCCAGAATTAAGCCACAGACTGTGAAATGAGCTGAAGGGAATGCTAATTGACTTCATGTCTGACATCCACACACCTTGTGTCTATTTCTGATGCTGAAATCATCCAGGTTTGAAGGCTCATATTTTAGGACAAATTGAGCTAAACAAGCAAGATTACTCTACAGTCGTAAAAGCTTGCAATGACCTACCTTCCTAACTTTTTGAATTAACTGTATTGTCTTAAAAACAAGAGATGTTCTTTGTATCACAAAATAAATGTTTCAAAAGATTCTCTCCATCCAGGCTGAAATTCTATTTATATAATAAAAGTAAAATTATGTATAACTTGTTTGTTGTTGTTTCCCCATTTCCCCCCAACACTTTATTTGTGTGTTATTTTTCTAAAGACATTTAGTGGCTCAGCTGTCTTTTTATTGTTTCTTTGTGTTGGAAAGAGTTTGTCTTTCTTTTGAGAGCGTTTGAAGAAAGGAAGCCTTGATGTTTTATGCTGCCTGTTTTACAATAGAATATAACTAGACAATCTGTATCTATGGAAACCTGTAAATAGGCAATTATCTAGCCCTGCTGATGGTTTGCATGAAATAATAGACAGAAAACAGATGTGAGGGAAGCTTTTGATGCACTGAAGAAAAGGTTAAAAAATTAACAAAAAGGCTGTCATTTAGACAGTTTTGTTTCAAAGCAATGACACTGTCATTTTTACAGGAAGACAGCAGTGTCACATGAAGATAATCAATGTTTTAGAATGCTATTAATAATCACTTTTATTCCACCTGATTATACTGGTGCATCGCACAGCAGGTGTGTGTGTCTGTATGATGAGAGATGTATATTTATACAGAGTCAAAGTGGTACTGAAGAAACATATGCCTTTTTTCCACTGGCTAAGCATCCGGACGCGTCCGTGTTTTGGGGCCAGTGAACTATCAGTGCCAGACGTGTCCACCCAAGCGCCCGTCACCCATTGAGGAAATGATTCGCTTTCAGGAGCGGAGGTGTGTGTTTGACTTGAGACACAGGGAAGAGATCGGATGCATTGTGTCGGAAGATATAATCTCAAGTGCTGTGTGCCATCACAAAGAAATTAGTTTTATTAGCAGCATGGAGTGAAATCCACGTACAGAAACAATGACCGCTTACAGTTAATATCCGAGTGTATTAAAAACCTGGATTTCACAGGACCGGTGCAGTGCCGTGACGAGTTAAAAATAAACTGAAAGATAATAATCGGATCGTAGCAGCCGATGTTCATAATATTTTATGAACAACTGGATGGTGTTTCAGGCTGTGTTTTGTGAATGGTGTGCAGGACAATCCACAGAGACAGTCAGTGTGAAGACGAACACGATTCAGTTAATGTGTGCCCATTTACAAGTTAAATGAATGAATAATTACATACAGCAGATCTGGGTTTCCCTCTAAAACATTAAGGACTGGTTTAATAAATGCATCCATAAGTCCGTAAACGCCATGACTGAGACGCGCACACTTTAGTTCAATTATAACCTGCTATATTATATTATAGCTGGATGATTAATCATGAAATGTGTGCATTTAGTTTCAACTGTAACTTGCCCTGGTTAAGCACGTCTGCTAAGTAAATTATAAATAATACGGCAAAAAGTATTGTTTGCCATTACAAATCTGCAGACAAAGTAATACATTAAGGGAGTCACGCTGTGCCGTTTAAAATGCATATATACTATCACAAATGATGATGATAATACTAAATAGCAAAAATGTAATTATTGTTGCACATGGAAACGTATTCTTATGGGAACATGCTTGTCGGAATATGCTGTTGTCTACACGTTTAGCTCTTCCTAATCTCTCAACAGAAATGTGTATTTATTACGCTGTTTACAATCATGTAAAGCAGAAATAATAAAATTGACACAAAAGTATTTTCCGCGTCAGGCTGTATCGCTCGTAGTGTCGTTCTTTGTTTTTGGAAAAAAAAAAAAAAAAAAAAAACACAAGCCAAACCCTCAGCCGCTGCTCCTCCCATCAGAGGGACGGACTTCCCCAGGCCTGGTTTGACCGAAAAATCTCTGGGACACGTCCGGCATGGCACGGCACGGACGCTTAAGCCAGTGGAACCGAGGCATTAGATATTCAGATGTAAATAATCACAATTATCAGAGTTTTCCATTCCTAATAATTTGTTTGCCTGTTTAAATGTATTATATTAAAAAGCAAAGATCACTGATGTAATATACAATGTGACGATTTTTTGGTAAGCGAGGCACACTAATGTGAAATAGTTTAGAATGTGATTGCCTTATTCAGACAGTTTGGGAGCATCTCAGTTAGATTACAGGTGTTGGTAGACAAAGACTTTCTGAAAGCGGGAAGAATTTGCTGCTTGACTGGACTGTGGACAGATGACCTGATTATCAGTTGAGACTCTGAGAGGTCTACTCTCCCAGTGACTTGCACCAGAGCACTCACACTGTTCACACCACTTCACTGTAATTCGCTCTGCACTACAACCTGCAAAAGGGTTTATGTTGTAAATATATAGAGAGAGCAACGTCTTTTCTGTGATCTCAGAACGAGATTAAGGTGATGGCTGTGTAGGTTGAATCTATGATGGATAGATGGATCATTTTTTTTACTTGATTCTGTCATTTCACTTAAACGTTTCTCAGACTTCCTATTATTCTATGCCTGAAGCTTTGCTACATTGGTAGCAGCTACAAAAAGCATTATTCTAATTTTCAGCTATGGTTCAATAAACACGTGGGCTTTAATCTAATATTAAGAGTTGTAAGTTGTGGGATGTTGCACTGAGATACTTAATATGTGGTTTTAGTTTTTGCTGCCTTCAGAGTAATGTAGTTTTAAACTGTGTACTGTTGACAAAACCAGCACTTTAACAAACTGCAGGCGAAGTTATTTACATCTCTGTGTTAGCTTTTTTAAACTGACATTTTAACTTTGAAAGGTTATAGGGACTGATTTTATTAGGCAAAACAGGTTTTTTGCCAGAGGCTTTTTGTTCTCAAAGAGGTTCAGAACCGTTCGCTCTGTTTGTTGAAGGAGATTAATGATCTGACTGAACAGGTTAATTAAAATCCACTATTAAACACCGCTAACGATCCCTGTCAGATGTTGTCTGTAATGGTCCTCTCCTTCTGCCACACAGCATCCCTGATTGATTGGAGACAGAGCGAGACAGTAAAACAATGTGCCCAGGCACCGGCTCTCCTCCTGGGCAGCCTGTCAGCAATGGGAGAAGAACCGTAAGCCCAAGGCATATTGACTGAGCTTGACGGGGATTAATTGATTTATGTCAGTCATGTGACTCACTTATTTTCATTGTCTTTAGAAGCACTTGTTAATGGGCAAAGCAGAGCTGGACAAATAAAAATCCATACATTTTTTAATCTACTCACATCAGCACGCTTTACTTAAGAAGGCCACGCAATGGTGTCCCATTTTTATTATGGTTTAAACAATATGTCTTTCCTCTTCTTCAATTAACTATCACCAGTATCTCACCTGTATGCCCTCAGCTGAAATGGGCCACTGTGCTGGGATAGGCTGGTGTGTGCTGTGAGGCTGACTGTCTGTGATTGCAAACCGCAATGTCAGAGCCAACAAAAGACCAGAGTTCCCAGTAACTCCAGCTAGCCCAGATGTCTCCAGGCACTTTAGTGTGGCAAATTGGGGTCTATCTGCCAGCTAGCTCTGCCTCCTTTACCAGTCTCTAGTCTCTCTCTTTGCCCTGGCACAGGAAGCACCAGAGTATTTTTAAATGTAGACTGTGTACAAATCATTAAGAAATGAGAGGAGGACAACATTTAAGTCCATTGTCTGTTATTTATTAGTTTTCAGTTCTATTGTTCTGCTTCTTCTACTAGTATTTGCACACCCTGTCCAGATGCTTATTAGTGTCTCGATTTACTCTCTCTTAGGCAGCTTTCTCTCATGCTGTTTATTTCCCTCCAGTTAATGGTTCTTTTCCTGGAAATCGTCTCAGTAAAGCCAGAAGTTTCAAATGAGATTTTTTTTTTTTTTTTCCCCCATGCATGGTCCTCCTGGCACTTTATTACATTTTCTCTTGCAGGATTTTGAAAACCTCACTCAGATCTCCATGATGGTGTCTAAATGTTTCCAAGTTGGATACCTTTACTCTTTAAACTTTACCATGTTGTCATTTATTTTATCTTTGTTTCACAGTAGTCCCTTTTTAACATGGTAATTGAAATGTCTGGCCAAACTATCTTTGGCATTTCATTTCGGGGGTATTCAGGAGCTGGCCATGCCAGACCAGGGCAAGAGATTCTATTGCTGTGTTTGTGCAGTGTGGGCAGTTGGATTTTAAATGGCAGACACACACAGCCATCTGTACTGAGGCTGTTCTCCTGTCTTGCCTCCTCACAGAACAGAGAAAGAGGCTAAATTACGATAACAGAAGAGACTGAGACACTGAGAAGCAAAAGTAGGTCTTTCCTGTTCCTCTCCAGAGAAAAAGACTAGACCGTGTTCCAGGGAGGCAGAGATCTTGAATTAATTATATCGGGGGAGTTTGGCATTTTGAGTTAGCGTGCTCATTACGCTGATTTGTTACAATTTCCCCTGTATACGCGGTCAGCTTCTTTTTTTTATTTTTTATGCCGCACTACTTTGTCTGTTACATCGGGGAATTTCACAGCAGCAGTGACAGAAGAGGCTGTGTTAATTACCAGCGGTTCTTAATTAAAGCATGAATGCTCATTGGCATCAGGAAATGTATTTTCTTTCAGATAGAAAATGTCACCAAACAAAAAAAAAAGGAGCCTACCATGCAAGACTCGAGCCTGGAAAGTTATGATCTAACATCTGTATATTTCATGAAAAATAAATTATACCCAAGAGTTGATGAAAGCATAAGGAATTATTCCTTATTGTAGATCTGTTAGGGACTGTAATCAGTGATGGTATTGATATTGGCATACACACAGTCCATGTCTTTCTATTGTATTGTCTTTTTCTGATAATAGAGTCCTAATACAGACTGCCTTTGTTTCTGAGATGCAGGTTCTCGTGTGCAGGCACTGTGTGTGAATTAATGGTGTGCTGGTTTCTGTCTCTCTCCACTCTCTCTCTCCTCTGTAGTGAGATCAATCAGTTGGACCTGGGGCTGATTGTGGAGGTATGGAACAAAGGCCTGATCTGGGACACCATGGTGGGCACTGTCTGGATCCCTCTCAGCACCATCCGCCAGTCCGATGAGGTGAAGTGCCCACTCTGAGATCACAGGCACAGACGCACTTCCGTGGCAGCCAGACACAGACACAGACACACACGCATGCACCCCATCATACTCCACAGAATGCTTGAAGAGCTAAAGAACAAGCCTTAGGAGCCACAGAAGGTCACTGAACCCACAGTACCTGTCTGGCTGTTTGCAGCTCATTTGCTGGAGAACCTCATTAAATTGATTCTTGAAAGATGCAGATAACCCAGCAACCAGAATGCGTCTCTGTGAACCGTGAGCTATATAGCGATCACTTCAGCAAAAGTGCTTTGTATTAAGTGTTGAAAAGATGATTGACAGAAACACGGCTTTAAAAAAAGACTAAACACCGTGTCCATTAGTTTACCCTTCAACGGAAAACAGGACTTTTAACTGGAGAAAAGCTGACAAACACTTTGTAGTTCTCTTGATTGCCATCTGGTATATTTTAATACTCATGTTGTTTCTCTCCAAACACGTGCTCCCTGGAGGAAGGCAATGAAGTGTTTAGAAGGACTACTGTATTGTGGGTTTATAGCAAAATTAAACCTCAGCGAAAGTCTGACATAAAACAAGAAGGCTTTAATTGGCTTTTGACAATTTTGTGTTATCCCTTCAGCAGGAACTTTAGAACATAATTCTTCTTATTTTTATTTTGTTATGCATTTATTTTTTACTCAAAGCCCAACAATCTCTATTCTTCAATTAAGTTTTGTGCAATATACAAAATGATGGCTCTGTGTGACTGCTGAATAGAATCAATTAATCAAATCTTTCTTTGCACAGACGTTTGCATATTGTTTCTGCAAACCATCAGACTTCATGTTCTATCTGTCAACTAGTTTTTAAATATTTATAATCCCCTATAGTACAGTTACCTTGCTAATAGCCTTGTTAATGTATATATATTGTCAAACCTCTCTGATTACTCTGACCTCTCATCTCCTTATAATATAAAATGTGCAGATCTAAGCTATGATGAATTTGATATGCTGTCAAATAAATGTTGAACACTGTTAGAACAACAGTTGTTGGAACGGTCATGACATCGGACCGAAGAATAACAATGTCAGTATGATTTTCAGTTTGTTTTTCAATATAATCTAACTGCTAACATGCGTTACTCCGCCATGGTCTATGGGATTTGTTGTGTCTTGAGAATTAAAGTTTAGAGAGGCAAACCACTGTATAGTTTGACTTGAGGAGCAGGATTGCTTTGGCCTCCAGCTACACAATCCACTTCCGATCAGCGTGAAGGCTGGCCTTCGACACACCGAGGGATATACGAGATGCTTAGAAGCGGAGTACAGTGTTTAACACCTTGTCAGGCTGCATTAGTGAGATGGCTAAAATCAATACTGCACTAAATATGTGTATTCCTGTCTCTGCTTCTTCTGGGCTCGTTTATCTCAGATGACACTGTCAACCTCGTCAGGTACCACCATTCCATAGAATATCGACCTAATTACTGCACTATTTATATGTAAACTGCACGAAGAAGCAACACACATGCGCACCACGGAGGACTTCATGAGATTTAGGAGAACAATTACACAGACAGTCCATCAGTGCTCTGTGGAATCACACCAGGACTAACTGCGTGTGAAATTGCAGTTCAGTAGTTAATGCAGCTGCAGTGATGATGATTTGCCAGTGGCCTAATAGGGCTGACATAAGAGCTGGAGTAAGAAAGTAAAGATTTAAGAAACTGAGAAGTGTTATGGTCCAATGAAACCGCTGATTTGAGGAGGCAGAGTTGCTTTGTATTTCAGGTTACTTATTCTAAAGAGCGAACATAGCTGGGAGAGAAGGGCAGTTGAGAGCAGAAGGGTTTAGGGATGGATTATAGCTAGAGACTGGAAGAGAGGTAGTGTGGCAAAATAGGTCAGGACAGGAGAGCAGCATAGCAGGACTGAAGTGTACTTTGGCTTTTGTGTTTAAAGGGGAGGTTGCTGAGTTTCTGAGTAGCTGGGAAGCCATGTATTCCCTTATTTCAGAGGGCGAGATGCCTTAAGGAAGGAGCCAGGGGTTTCAGTGTGTCTGTCTCCCTGCAGGAAGGTCCGGGGGAGTGGGCTGCTCTGGATGCAGAGGTCCTGATGAAGGAGGATGAAATCTATGGCACCAAGACCCCCACACCCCACCGCATCCTGCTGGACACCCGCTTCGAGCTGCCTTTTGGTGAGAAAAGTCTCGTTCCCTTTCGCCGGTTTCTCTGGGCCTCTCTGAGAAAATTTGGCGATCGAATCAGCGAGCATCCACTTTTCCAGCCTACTGCTTGCATAGATGTGTGGACTTAGGTTTCTGAGTACGGCAGCCTTGGGATATTTCAAATATATCTGCAGATTTCAGATGTCATAATCTCTTATGGATTTATTGTTATCTTAAATGTAAGCTCTGGGCGTAATACGTTTACTCCTTGTGTGCCTTCCAGAGGGTTCTCTCAGTGTAATGTGTCTTTGGTTAAGTAAATGGATAACTTTCCTCTGAGTCAACCTGCCTGTCCCCATACTTTAATAAACTGTGATTTAGCTTGCTAATAAGAACAGAGAAAGTATAGGATAACACTAGAGAAAAGCTAAATATTCTACCCTAATATTTATTTTCATCTATGTATGTATGAGTGCAATTGAAGGTGACGGTAAGGGGGTCTCTACAGGTTTTCTTGATTAAACAGTGTCAGGAGAAAAGGTGTGAGAGGTATCCCTGTACTCTGGAGAGCAGATGTTTTCCAACAGCAGCCCAATTATAGCCTTTGTACAATTAGCTATGTGCTTCTGAAAACTCTTGGTGTTTGTTGGTTTGATTTGCCATCTTAATTGCATCTTGGGGCATTAGCGATCCCTGTGAGTGATTTTATTTATTTAGTTGTTTGTTTGCCTGTTATAACCTGGCACATGATAACAGCTACTTAGTCATTAAATAGACAAAGAATAAATGGAAGATTTCATACCTTACATAAGAGCCATTTAGGCAGTACATCTGTGACGTGACAGCCAACGTGATTCAAACCCTTTTTATTGATTAATTGAAATGTCATAAGGGTTCAAAGAGTCTGAGTCAACTGTATACATGCATCTGCTATTCATAAATAAACAACTACAGTTATAAATAACAACCCGTTACTGGAAACTAACCAAGTGGATGTGGCAGGTAGAAACAAGCCACCCACCCCATGTACTTAAAGTGAAGATTACAGTGTCACCTGGAGAGTCTTACGGAGTGCTCAATTGAGATGAAAAGATAACATGCATCTGTGTTTTAGGAACATACCTGTGTTTGTGACATGCAACCGTTCCCCTTATAAAGTGGATTGTGCATTTCTCTCTCCATCAGAAAGCTAGACACAACTCAGAACTTGTTGATGCTGGGAAATGTAGGACTACTCTAGAATAAAAACTGCTCACAGAAGATGCTTTGTGTTATCTCCATCTGCCACAAGGTTCCTCAGATAATGAAGGGAACCTGGCACTTCACTTTCAGCTCTCTAGTAGGAACAGGAGGAGTAAAGGAAAAGAAAAACGAAAGCTAAAATTCTAAGATGGGCATCGAACCAGTGCTGAGAGGGGTCTGTAACAACCAGCCCTTTAACAGACCTGCTGAAGTTTGATCTCGGGGCCCCAATCTTGGCACTGCTGGTGGTTTGAAAGTAAAGGGTGTAAAAGGTTAGGCTTTAGAAGGATAGGGTCTGCAGTATGCTGGCCTTGACATCTTACTATTGAAGTTGTATCTGCTGTTCTCCATTTACCCAGCAGTCTCCTGTTTCATCTCCATCCTTTGAAGGCCCCACGTTTTTAGCCCTCTTCAAAGCAAGATTCAGCCTCGGCATGGCCTTTGATCCTGAGACACTGACCCCTCTTTACACTGGGGTGGGGAGGGGGGGCTCTTGCATAATAATGTGGCATGAAACAAAATCACAATCTCTTGTATGCTTTTCCCACCTTCTGATTTTCAGAAGGTCTCCATTTTACTCTTTAAAATGATTGTGATCAATTTTCTGATGATCTTTGTACAAGTTCAGATTACAATTTCCCAGCATCAGAGAAAGAAGATTTTTTTTTTTTTTTTTTTTTTTTTACCTAAAACAGAGAGATATGGAGGATCCCTGGTCCGAAACCCAAGAAAAAGGGTTGCAGTTATTTATAGCAGAGGTTTCCAAACTCTGGGGGGGTGCAAGACCCTTTATGGGGTGGCGCGGGGAAAGAGCTGAATGTGTAAAAAGTCAAGACGACACGAGATCCCTGAGGGGATCTGACAAATGTTGATTGCCACCCCGCTGAAATCGCATTGGATGAACTGATATCTCTTGCATTCACCTATCTCTGTGAAACGACTTTTTCTACACTTAGACACATTATAACAAACTGTACTGTCGCGACTCACAAGAGTGGAAATTGGGTCTCGGTTATTGGATTCTTCCATATCCAATCAGAATAGAGGATTGTCAGGCAGCAGTGTCTGTGAAGCCGCTAATTGGTAGTTTCAGACCAAAATACACAGCAGTTTATAAGAACATAAGAAAGTTTACAAACGAGAGGGGGCCATTCGACCCATCGTGCTCGTTTGGTGTTCATTAATATCTAAGTGATCCAAGGATCCTATCCAGTCTATTTTTAAATGTTCCCAAACTTTCAGCTTCTACCACATCGCTGGGTAGTTTATTCCAGATTGTGACGACTCTCTGTGTGAAGAAGTGTCTCCTGTTTTCCGTTTTGAATGCCTTGAAGCCCAATTTCCATTTGTGTCCCTGGGTGCGTGTGTCCCTGCTGATCTGGAAAAGCTCCTCTGGTTTGATGTGGTCGATGCCTTTCATGATTTTGAAGACTTGGATCAAGTCCCCACGTAGTCTCCTCTGTTCCAGGGTGAAAAGGTTCAGTTCCCTCAGTCTCTCAGTAGGACATTCCCTTCAGACCTGGAATGAGTCTGGTTGCTCTCCTCTGAACTGCCTCTAGAGCAGCGATATCTTTCTTGAAGTGTGGAGCCCAGACCTGTACACAGTATCCAGATGAGCTCTAACTAGTGCATTGTACAGTCTGAACATTACTTCATTACTATATGAGGTGATAATTACGGTAAAATAAATACATAAGAATAACTTGCAGCTGCAAAATGTCATTGAGTGGGAAACGAGCTCGCCAGGACTATTTTGGAAACGCATTAACAAAAAATACATTAAATGTGAAATAATGCCAATTAGAAATAGTGACAATTTTTGCAATTGCAAGAAGTTCTGAACTTTATTTTAAAATAGTCATCTAACACAACTTTATTAAATAAATTTGGAAACATACCTGTGCGTTCAAGTTCAAGCTGGCTGTGTGTGTTTAATTAATATTAGTTTGTTTGTTGCTCCTCTTTCATTTTCTGTCATTGCTAGTTTCGCAGAAGGGTGTTTGGCTTTTAGGTGGGTTTTAGGTGGGGGGGCGCAAGCTGTGACCCAAATGCCTTTGGGGGGGGTGCCACCCAGAAAGTTTGGGAACCACTGATTTATAGGACCTTGAAACCGAACAATGAAATTAATAGTCATTAAATGCTGATTAATACGCAAGTCTAACAGATTATTATAATCAACAATATAGCTAATGAGTACATATGTCATAGCCTTGGGTACAATTCCATCTCACCATTTTTATGACCTTGGGGACAACAGGAATGTTTGTAATCAGTGTAGCCATGTTTACCCCATCCCATGAAAATGTTAAGGCAGGGAACTCCGATGTTTTAAGAACCAAGTGTCTGTCTGCTATAGACTTCTCAAGACACAGAAAGAAAGGCAGATGCACACAAGCCCTGTATTATTTGTATAAGTTTGGTATAGTTCCTGATCCATACTAGAAATTCTCACAATAGTATTGGATTGGGATTTTTAAAAATATATATCTATATAGCATTTTAAAGGATCAAAGCCTTATTAATTGTCATATTTAAGAGCATTGGCTAGGTACATTTTTTAGTGAACTCCATAGTTTCCTATTATGGACAGTAGGGATCATTGTTTTCGGCATTTCAGAGGCTGTCTGAATGATATATATTTTTTACTTGCACGTAATTAAAAAATGTGAACTGCTGTTTTTTTCCAGATATCCCTGAAGAGGAGGCGAGGTACTGGACAAGTAAGCTGGAGCAGATCAACACTATGAGACTGCATGATGAGGTACAATATGAAATCTTGAAATAACTATCTCCAATGCAGAATGATGAAACGCATGTTTTTATCCATTTCAGATATGAGCACAAAGATGAAGGTTAATAATATAAAAATGAAAATGGTTTCTAGGTTTGACTGTGCTTCAAATACAGGGTCCAGCCACACTGACTACATAAGCACAGACCTTCATTAAAGAAACCATTAACCGAAACTCAAGATAATAGTTTCAGTTAACAGCAAAATGATGTACAATTATCACGTGAATTAACCATACGGGTAGTTATCATAAATTGCTGCCTGCATTTTTCACAATTATCTGCTTCGCCTCAGTGCAGGTGTTACTTTCTCATTCACTGAATTTACAAGTTTATTAATACCAATATATTTTTGCCAAACCTAAGTAATTGTGTATTTTGTCTCTCATTAATATATTAATTTTAAAGTTGGTGTAATTCAGTGGCTAACATTGTTTAATGATTTCCTACTTAGGAGTTTAGCAGTAAAACTTAATTCTACTAAGAGAGGTTTGTAGCATCTTCTACTAAGATTTAAAGGATCCATTTCTCTGATTATTTTCCTACAGAGTATAAAGTTCTAACCGGACAAGAGCTCGTATAATTATTACATTACACGTTCACCTTTTGAATAATGGAAAAACTGTGAAATACTGTTATCATAAGTATGGTCTGTTCCACTTTAAATGTCAAGTTATTTTAGTTAACCTGTTTTTAAAATTCATTCCAGGTTAATGCTAATAGCACGTAAGATAGGACTGTTTTTATTGAGTCCTATTCGATTTTCTCAATTCAGAGCAAGCCTTATTGTGCTCCAGTCTAAATTAAAAACACATTGTAGATGTCAGTGCCTTGCCACTAAATTGAACATGATAGAAAATGTCTTATTGTACATGTTATTACCATTCATCACAGGACATATTTCTTTCCTCATCAGTTTTCATTCTGCATACCTGTGTCACTGGCGTATCTAATGACATTCCAATGGCAAGTTACGTTTGATCTTGTAATGTTTTAAATTATATATGTAAATAACAAAACGCACATATTCTGATTTGAACAGCTTCATTTCCCTGCTTACGCACACCAGATCGGGACTCTCACTCTCTCCACTGATGTACTGTGGGAATAAACCTGTAACTCCTTATATTTATGACACACACCTGCCATCTAGGCAGAGCATTTGAGAACTGCAACACATGCGTTCAATACCTTGATGCTCAAAAGACATCTGGAGAAGATAAATATGATACTCTTTTTTTCCTCTTCATTCTCTAATTAAGGCAATGTGAAACAAACTATCACAAAGATCCCGATAAAAGAGAAGAAAAACATTCTTATTTAGGACCAACATATAAAACCTGAAAATATAATTCTGTGCAAAATGTATCTTCTCCTGCCAGATTAATCAGTTTTGCTAATTTCCTTCCACTGTGTTTATTAATTAATACAAAGTCAACCATTTTTTGGGGAACTGCTTATCTGCATTAATTAAAAGCCCAAACTGGCATAATATCATATTAATCAGACCCCCAGTGCGGTGGGCAGCATGGATTAGTGAATTGAACGGTGATTAACATTATCATTTGCACGCTCTTTCCCTGTTGCATTAATGTTGGCTCCTCAAAGGGTAAAACTAGGTATGTCTGCATGAAGAGTGTGTGTGTGCTGGGGGGCGGAGGGGTGGGGATCATTTCTATATAGATCTAAATGATAGTTAACCATTTTTGTGTAATAATGATGGTGCTGATACCTCCGTATGAATTAGGAACTATTTTTCATTGCTATTCTCATGTGTACCCTTGTATGAGCAAATGTGCAAAAGCAACTTACTGGACATTGATGTTAAACCCAAGAAACTTTACATATAAAAATATGTAATGATTATGGGAAGCTGTGGTGTTGAGGAGTGTGTGTCCGCTCCTGCCATAAACACACAGAATGTCATAAGTGTCGTTTGAAGTGAATTTTACCTCTGGTGTGCTTTTCAGTTCTGTGAAGGTTTGCGTTTGGTCTAAATCCCATCGCTCCTCTTGTTGATTAAACCTCTGGTTGCTCCCCTCTCCAGTACTTGCTGCAGCAGGAGGTTCAGAAGAAGCCGCTGCCCACTGCTGCCTCCCAGTGCTGTAAGTGTGAATTGCATCCCCTACTGAGCATATCTCTCCCACTGGATTCATTTATCTTCCCTTGCTTTTTTTGTTTACACACACTGACATCATCATTCCCTTCTTAGGCCTCGACCAAATCAAAATGTTAACCTATCCAACCTAACTGCAAATCAGATTATATATATATTTTTTTACCTGTTCATGGTTTAATTTATTGTCAGAAGTCATTGTTTTCTACTTCTAATGCAAAATATGAACGGGAACCAGTCTGTAGTTTTCATTTGGTCTGGGCCTTAGTGTTACAGGGCTGCCATTTTGACATTGTGAAGAATAACAGACGATCTTCTGTGCAGTTATTTTAGAAGCTGAAATTTGGGCCAAATAAAGAATTAATCCCTTTAAATGACGTGAATTAGTAAATTAGTCTGATATGATAATTCTTCACTTAACTTGGCATGAATGTAAATGTTTTATGAATATGGCTCATATGTCTAAAGAACCTGTGGCAGTCTCCACTGGGCATTTTAGTGTCGCAGGCTCTTTTTATTAGGTTAATTGGTATTACTTTGATTTATTTGAATGCATGTATGTCTGTTATTTTATACCATTTCCTTTCTTAATTTCTTCAGTTCTTACTTATTAGAATGTCTGATGCAGTCTCATACTTAAAGCCAAAACAAATCCTTTTTAAACACAATTCTTTAAAATCGTCTGTCTGTGCATAATTTGACCCCTAGCATGACTAGTATGCAAGTAATATAGGGTAATTTCCACAGCAGTAAAAATGAATCCTGTCAATAATACTCAGTCATATAGCAGTTGCGTTTCTCCAGAGAGTATGGAGTTAGTGATGTAAAGACAGCGGCTACTCTAGAGTGACTAAAAACAGGATCTTTTTTTTTTTCTTTCTGATTTTACAAACTGAGCACAAATAGGTTAAATAACTTGCTCAGGCTAACAACTAGTCTCCTCCACCCAAACCACTGTGTTAGCCTGCTGTAGATGGACAATGTCACTGATAATAAACTTATATTCAGTCAGTGAATTGTAGAGAGTTAATAACAAATATATTGACCGTTTAACAGGCGACAAGCTTCCTGTGTTTATCTGCACATTGAGCGCCTCTCTTGCCTAGTTAGTATTGCTGTGTCTGGATGGATGTGTCCAGCTGTGTAGCACTCGAGCAAACTTGGACAATACCACTAGATGGAGTTCTTTCACAGAATTCCCAGCTCTCCAGCATTCTGCACAAAGAGATCAGTTCACTTCTTTTTTTTATCATTGTGTATTAGTCCCCTGTGTTGGCTGTGATTTTCAGTCTGTATATTGTGTTCCATTCTTTTTTTTTTTTTTTTTTTTAATTAAATGTTTTATGATTACAGTAAGGATAAAGTTGAATGTACGCATTTCTATCTCAAGCATGTAACAATATTCATGCAGGTTTCTACAATTTTACTAATGAATGGTACATCACTAAAACACAAATTGAAATAGAAACATTGAAATAGTAATGGCAAGTAGGTGATTAATGTTTCATTGCATAAGAACAGACATTTAAAATGCAGTTTGGTTTTTATCGCATACATACACACACACACACACACACACACACACACACAAACAGTGTTTTTTTTAAGTGTCTTTATCAAGCCCAATGCATGATAGTGCTGGGACGTCTTCTCTCTGGTGCCCCTTCCTAAATCAGGTACATGTGCACTACAGGATACTATTTGCAGTTCATTAATCACTACAATGGCTCCCGCCACACTACCAGGACGCTGTAGGGACACTTTCTGCCTCTGAGATCCTTAAGTTGTCTGTAATACTTACCAATCCCATCACAGATGTCTTCAGCATTGTTCTTAGCAACTGGACAGTGCTTTGTCCTTTACTGTGATCCCAGGACATCTGATCTCTCCTGGACAGAGTGACTGAGCCCAGGCCTGTGAGATGGGGATATGCCCTTCAGTTCAATTACAATCGGTGGCCCCATGCACCATATTTGAGAGAAATAATTGCTGTAGAAACAATAAAGTATTAACTTTGATTCTATCTGACTGCTGACAGGTGCATATTGAACCTTTGAAATATATATATTTACATATTTCCTTTTGCAAATGTCTTGTGTGAATATATCACCCTGCCTCAGAAATGAAATATTTTGATCTTTGAAATGTAAATCCCCAAATATTTTTCTGAACTTTTTTTTTTTTTTTTAAGGAATACATCCTAAGATCTTTGTATTTTTTGCCTTTTTGTTTTGTTTTTTGCTAACATTTGCATCCTAACCAGGCAATTGGAGTTATTTCGGATGGGGAGAGCAGCAGAGTATGTAACTCTTCTACATTTTTTTTGTTCTCCCCTGCAAGTATCCTAACAGCTCCTACTGTACCTCTGCATGCTCCGATATGATCAAAAATATCCCCACCACTGAGGATATTCATGCATAGAGGGCTCTCTTCAACCAGTCTCCCTCCCTCATCTCATACCTCTACCATCTTCAACCTCTTGGTCAAACTCATTGCCGCTGCTCTGTAAGAAAGAAGACTTCCTCACGTTGCCAAAGACTGATTTCCTGTATTCATCTGTATATATCTGTATGTCTTTCATCAAAAGACATACAAAATATTACCTTTGCAATTGTTAGTTATTTCTAAAACGAGTCTGTTGGAGTAGTGCAGAGTTTGCCGTATGACCAATAAAATTCTATAAGAAACGCATAAGAAGCTACATTGTCACAACATATAGAGATTGAAACAGTTTTTTGATTGTAGCCTACTTTAAAGAAACAAACCATAAAGAAATCGAGAGAATATATAGGCCATGAGCTAAGCCAGATCCGTTCAACAAGAAGTGTGCTGTTAGTCCTTGGGGAAAAAGAAAAACAAGCGAGTAAGAAAAAGACAAACCATTGCCTCCCAGAGTGGCTCGTTAAGTAAGAGTTTTAACTAGAAAACATGCATTCATTAGGTATAGTTGTCTTTGAGATATGAATGAATGAAATCAAGGCTCATGGCTTCGGCCTATTTTCCAATGCAGCAGCACTGTGAAGGGCAGGCCTTGGAGACTTGTTTTGTCTCCGTCATCTTAAGAGAGAACAGAGTGAGATTAGGAAGAGTTAGAAGTTTATAAAATGAGAAGATGTCTGAAGACCAATATTTGCCACTTCTTGATGCATCCCTCCCAAGAGCGTCTTAATTTCCTCCATTCGTTTGCACTTATTTTCATATTCAAAACATCTGGTTTGCATGGGATCATAATGGCAATACATCTGGCTCTCTCGATAAGTGAACAAAATAAACCTTACAGAAAAAAAATAAAGGAAAATTCATTAAGTAGATCAGTGAAGCTGAGCTTAGGCAACACAGAGTTTAGGAGGAGTGACAATGAATCTGGAACATTATGTGTGGTCTCATCTCATCCCATTTCCATCTCATCACCTCATGCTCTACTGTTTATTTGGGAAGGTAGCAATGAGGGCAGTATGCATGAATATTGTAACTATTTACCAAGGTAAATGCATGTATGCCCCCTTCTCCCAGTCAGACCTGCCCCCTGTGACCTGCTGCCCCTGCGAACGGCAACGAAGAGAGGAAGTCAGGGGAGGCCTTGCCCTCTCCCTCTCCATTACAATACAGGAGACAGAATATCTCAAAATGATCTGTATGCAAATGTGTGTCTGAGCGAGTGTGTATACAGAATGCCATATGCAGCGACCCACACAAACACACATGTATTTCACCCTGTGTCTTTGCATCTATTCTTCTTTTTAATTCCCTTAGATAAAATGGCATAATAAGTCAGGAAGGTTTTTTGTAACGCCACTGCAGGGTTATGCCATTTTAATGCCCCCGTGAAACAGTTTTCAGCTCCTTTTTACTTAGATGATACCTCCTGTCTGTGTAAATTCTAAAGAAATCTAATGCCTTTTTCACATCATATGGCCGAAATTAAACAATACTTTATTAGACTTCTCTATTAATTTTACGTTAAATGTGGGATACTGTGAAATTTTCAGCAAGAGTTTAACATAATGCGTCATGCAAGCAAAGGATATTAGTTTGGGTACTAAGAATGGTATAAGTAATTGCATGAGAAAGCCAGGTCAATTTAAGAGCATGAAAATGGTTACAGAAGATTAATTTTCAGTATCATTTTCTAAGACCTGGCATTGCAATCATAATGCCTTATAGAAGGTGTCTTAAAAATGACTTATTCTACCTTTTTCTTAATCTAAATAAAAAAATAAAAAAGCTCTTTTAAAAGTCAAGAATCATTTAAGTTGGATTTTCTTTGAATCCATCTATCAACAGATGTGAAGGAGGACTAATAGGGTTGGCCATATAAGTGCTGCACTTGAATGGTGATGTGTGTGAATGTCTGTAAATTACATTGTGGCCAGTAGGGTCCAAGTGTAACAGACTGGAATCGTGAATGCTTGCGACTCTTAGTTTGAGATAAACAGATGAGCGCATTTTCCAACCACATCCTCTTAATTGTCCTCAAGTGGTTGTTGTCCACATCAATACTATGTATCTGGGTACATTTGAGTAGATGCTGTTTATATGTATCGCATACCAAACCCTAACTGTAACCTTCGTCTTAACCGTGAAATGAACCATACACATTGATTTTAAATGTACCCAGGCACATCTGTTGCTCATGTGCCAACACACTGGTAGCCAAGCTGACTTTTGTGTCTTTGTATAGTAACCATCTACTCAGATGGTGACTTGCAATCCCGATTCACAATGAGAAATTAAAGCATTTCACTTATAAGATCTTTTATACTTCAAATCGAAAAAGTACCCGTTGCAGGAGAAATCCCACATTCTGAGATCTTGGTTCCTCATGATACAGTGAATCAGACCTGGTGTAAGAAACCGGAGTTTCACCAGGAGGCTGAAATCCAAAATCAATGGTAGTCATAAGGGATCCACTTTTCCTCACCTTCCCCTTTTGTGTAATTGGTTTATTGTGACGTGCGATTAAGGGCTTGTCCATTAACATGATGTAGTGAAATGTTGCAGTGGCTTTTAAACCTTAAGAGGAACACCTTGTTTGATCACAGGGGCTTTAGGTGAGCATGTGAGAAAGTTATGTGTTTATTTTATTTATTTTTTGATCAAACTGTTTTATGGAATGGTCTGCTCTGGGTAAGTGGCCTCCAATGTAGCTAAAGCATGAGCTATTTATTTATACATGCACAACCAATAGAAGGCTGTAACTTCCATGGCCATTCCACGTGAAACCCACTAATTGATTGGTGGCCACATCCTGTGAAACCCGATGAGTCTCTGACAATCCTTGGTAAATAATTTCTGGATGGACTATTATTCTTTCTTTTTTTAACATATTTCAAATAGTTTGTTTTATTATCATTTTTATTTGTGTAATGGTTGAAGGGCTGTATGGATTTTGCCTGAAATATGATATCCTCCTCCTTAGTAAATGTCTAAAACATGCCTGTTAGTTTCTGTCTTTCTCTGCCTTTATTTAGTTTCTGTCTTTCAAACATCTTTATTTAGGTAAATGAAGGACACCTCTTTGTGCAAACTCTGTATGACATTTTATTGAAGCGGTTTGTCTTAAATGCTATGGTGAATTCTTAATTACATTGGCAGCAGTTAAGGGTTGCTACATCATCATGCATTCTTTACCATTGATATGAAACTTATATTTTAGAGGATACACCTATTGTAGTTCACAAAATGTCCTAAATGGCTTACAAAGATTCTCTGATTTGGTTGCAGACCGCTTCTGTTTGAGGGATCATGACCTTGATAACTGTCCCCTGTTTTCAAAGCTAAATCTTTAACTAAAATGACAAAACCTTACTAAAAGCCACCCCTTCAATCTTTTATGTCTCGCAACTCGAAGCAACTCCATTTATCACCGATCTTTAGGCAAAATCTTACAGTTTTTGTTTTACTTTCTTTTTGTAAGAGGAATTTTAAGTTCAAGTAAATTAGGGCCTACCTGGTGCCATGCAAGATTATTTTTTAACTATTCTTCTTTGCGTACAATTTTGGTTGGCTAGATTGGGCTGCGTGTGTTAGTGTATGTAAAGCATGTATTCCTTCTGCTGGGTGACTGTGGTGGAAGTTTGAATAGGGGGTATATATTCACAGCCCGTGCCCCTCCAGACCTCTCCTCTCCCCTGCTGCGTTTCGGAGCTTGTTTTTTCCCCGCAGCTCTCGAGGACCACGACAGTGCGGTGGATGACCGGGACAGTGACTACCGCAGTGAGACCAGTAACAGCATCCCCCCCCAGTACCACACCACAGCCCAGCCCAACTCCTCCCTGCACCAGTACCCCGTTCCCCCCCGGCTGCAGCACCAGGCCGACTCCCGCGAATCCTGCACCGACTCGATGCAGAGCTACGACCTGGACTACCGCGAGCACAGGGGCACCAGGTACGGCATGCCCCACCGCCGCTCAGACACAGCAGTTGTATATTTTTAATTTTGCAGTGTTGGTGTAAGACAGTAGTTGGAGCAAATGAACACAAAAAACTATATAGGTACAATAGAGGGAACAAGCACATGTTTTAGTCGCATCATTTACAAGGGCTTCCCAAGGAATCCTTGAAATGAAATCTGCTTTCATATTTCATTATTATTCCTTTCAATATTTCACCACCAGAATGTCTTAGTCATTCTAATGCATGTCTTACTTCCCTATTGTTTTGAAGGATGAGTTTTACTGTTTGACGTAACAGTCACGCACAGTGGTTATATTGGCATCCACACCTAAGATTTGCTCTGCAAGTGGCTAGAAATATATTTTTCTGTCTCCAGTGAAGATTTTCCAAAGCTAATGGATCTTGACCATATACCAGTTTAAAAAAAACAACCAACCAACCAAAAAAGCATATTCTCCATTTAGTTAGACTGTCTAGTCTGAAAGGAGCCCTAGTCAAGTCCTGTTGTTTAGGCTGAAGTCATTGATGTGAATGATGTAATGTCACTGAAGACATCACAATTGTATGAATAACTGGCTGCAATTATTAAAATCTAAATGACATCTCGTATGCCTTGCTTTCATCACCCTTCAGACTCCTTCAACTTTTTCTCACATTTCTCACACAAAAGCAGTTTTCTCTGCTTAAATAAAATTGATGTTTTCCAGTCACTTCCAGAAACACTGGTTTCACGTTGAATATTTGTTTCCACCTTGTACTTTCAAAACAAACTATTCACCCGGCTAATAATTTTTCTTTCATGCTTGGAGATTTTAATTTGTGTGCAGATTTTTCAGGTAAAGTAAGGACTTGCCTTTGCAAAACCAAAGGTATATTTTGAGGATGGTAAAAGTAATTTACTTTCTCTCAGACTGCCCTGTTTTTAACCTGATTTTGTGGTTTATATCTAACATGGCCAGCATGGCCAGTGAAAATTGGCATCTGAACAAAAAAGTCACATAAAATGGCTTTTTGACTTGGTGGGGAGAAATCACAAACACCCTATATTAACCAAACCACACTTGCAGGGATATGGATACAAGTTCTCAGTGATGGATTTAAAGTGAATTCCAAAAGTCTGGTTAACAGTAAACAGTAAGTCTTTCATGACTAAATGAGTGAGTGGGAATTTAAAAATAAGAAATTAAGATTGATTGGATCAGCAAACATTTCCACCAAGGTATTCCAAAGAGGTGAAAAACATTTTCACTTTATAAAGTAGTCTGACTCCAATATCCCATTGATGTTGCTGATTTGGAGCCCCCACGTTTTTCTGATTCATGTCCGTCTCCCACAGTAGTGAGTGCTAGACATCATTGCCATTTACGTAATCTGCATTGACTGAAAACAAAATATAAATCTCTAAAGTGCTCTGTTAAAAAAGCATTTGTATGAGATTTATGGAATACATTGCACTTCACAATGGTCAAATGTACACACAGATGTAGATCTTCAAGCAGATCAGATTCCTTAAAGATCATTCTAGCAAGGAACTGACCAGATATAATCTTATCGTAGTTTTACTACTGATATCAGAATTCTCCAGCTGTGAAACAAAGACTGTTAGACTGTTTAATGGTCTCCGTATGCTAGTTCATACCCCTTTGCAAAGTAAGTTAATGAAAGTTGACAATGAGTTGAATGAGTTCAAGACATATATTCCATACCACCGGGTTCCTGAACTTTGAAATGTTTAAGTAGGAATGCATCCAAGGTATATAAGCTCTTAGGCACCAGTTATCTGCCAGCTTTTTGTGCAGTGAAATCTACAGCTGGGTGATGCAGGGGTATTCTCTGTTTTGGAGCCAAATAACAGGAAGATAAACAGCCTGTGTGCTCTTAAACTGCTGTGTTATATGAGAGCGACTTAAGGGATGCTAATGAACTGTCACTAAGCACAGTCTGTTTACAGATAGAGAGCTGATCTGGTGCTAATGCAACATAAAGTTCTACATTTCAGTGGGAAACTGATCAAAGGTTTGGAATTGGAGGACTTCTTTATTCTGTTGTTGATTTTTGTCAGTGTGTAGTGAGGAGCCCAAGTCTTAAATTCTTCTGCAGCAGGCAGGGTAAAGTTTACAGAGATTAAGTTGCATTTATTCTGATGGCCAGCTTCTGATGTGTACTGTGCTGTTTGTCCATCTTGCATCAGAAAGTGCAGGTCTAATTGATTGAGCATTCAGGCCACTGTGTATGTATGTGTGTATATACACTCACCTAAAGGATTATTAGGAACACCTGTTCAATTTCTCATTAATGCAATTATCTAAACAACCAATCACATGGCAGTTGCTTCAATGCATTTAGGGGTGTGGTCCTGGTCAAGACAATCTCCTGAACTCCAAACTGAATGTCTGAATGGGAAAGAAAGGTGATTTAAGCAATTTTGAGCGTGGCATGGTTGTTGGTGCCAGACGGGCCGGTCTGAGTATTTCACAATCTGCTCAGCTACTGGGATTTTCACGCACAACCATTTCTAGGGTTTACAAAGAATGGTGTAAAAAGGGAAAAACATCCAGTATGCAGCAGTCCTGTGGGCGAAAATGCCTTGTTGGTGCTAGAGGTCAGAGGAGAATGGGCCGACTGATTCAAGCTGATAGAAGAGCAACTTTGACTGAAATAACCACTCGTTACAACCGAGGTATGCAGCAAAGCATTTGTGAAGCCACAACACGTACAACCTTGAGGCGGATGGGCTACAACAGCAGAAGACCCCACCGGGTACCACTCATCTCCACTACAAATAGGAAAAAGAGGCTACATTTTGCACAAGCTCACCAAAATTGGACAGTTGAAGACTGGAAAAATGTTGCCTGGTCTGATGAGTCTCGATTTTCTGTTGAGACATTCAGATGGTAGAGTCAGAATTTGGCATAAACAGAATGAGAACATGGATCCATCATGCCTTGTTACCACTGTGCAGGCTGGTGGTGGTGGTGGGGGATGTTTTCTTGGCACACTTTAGGCCCCTTAGTGCCAATTGGGCATGGTTTAAATGCCACGGCCTACCTGAGCATTGTTTCTGACCATGTCCATCCCTTTATGACCACCATGTACCCATCCTCTGATGGCTACTTCCAGCAGGATAATGCACCATGTCACAAAGGTCGAATCATTTCAAATTGGTTCCTTGAACATGACAATGAGTTCACTGTACTAAACTGGCCCCCACAGTCACCAGATCTTAACCCAATAGAGCATCTTTGGGATGTGGTGGAACGGGAGCTTCGTGCCCTGGATGTGCATCCCACAAATCTCCATCAACTGCAAGATGCTATCCTATCAATATGGGCCAACATTTCTAAAGAATGCTTTCAGCACCTTGTTGAATCAATGCCACGTAGAATTAAGGCAGTTCTGAAGGCGAAAGGGGGTCAAACACAGTATTAGTATGGTGTTCCTAATAATCCTTTACGTGAGTGTATATACATAAGGGCATAATACATCATAAGAAAAATTATGTATCTGGGAAATGTCTCATTGTTGTCTTTTGTGTTATGATGTTATGTTATCAGCACCATTTCAGTTATAGATTTTAATGTTTTCTGTCTGATTATTGTCTGATGTATTTCCTTTTCTTTTTATTCTTTTCCAATTCTTTGTTTCTGTCCCGTTTTCTTTATCACATCTTTATCACACATTTTCCTGACTCACTTTATTTGCACCCGAGAAGATTTTGCCCCCTTAACCAGAGAGGAAGGGTTAGGATAATCCCCGTAGATTCTGGGATGGGGGAAGAAGATTGGGAAAGTAAATATTGTGTGTTAGGGAAGAACTTGCTGGAGGATTACCTAGACAAGGAGCAGGAGCAGTGGGAGGGTGAGAGTGATAGCAGGAGTGTCATTTTCCGAATGGCCAGGGCGAGCAGGGAGTCAGCTGGCACCAGGTTCTACCAGAGTGTGGAATGCGACACTGTGCCTCCTGCAACTTACCCAGAGGAGTATGACACCATAGACAGGCGACGCACAAAGAAGTTACGTGACTATGGCCTGAGTAATGGTGAGCTCAGACTGGTTTACAAGGAGGCGAGCAACTTTGAGGATGAGTCGTCCCCTCCAGAAATATCCATCATCCCCTCAGTTGAGCGTCTGCGTCATCAGCGGTGCGAACAGACTCTTGACCGGTTGGCAGAGCTGGAGGAAGAGAGCCATCTGATGCCCTGTCTACGCCCCTATAAGAATGGATTGCTGTATAAAACAAAAATGTGGGCTAAAAACAAGTTGGAGAATACCCTGGAGAACTATGTAGCGTTCCAAGAAGAGGAGGCGAGGCTTCGAGGCCACAGTGAATATGACAGCAGTGGCTCAGATGAGCTGCAGTACTCCATAGGTTCAGATGAAGAGATGGAGGAGATAGCCTCCCTAGCCGAGGCCATCAATTCAGAGAATGGAGATTATACTAGCACTCCTGGGTTTGGATCTCCCTTCGTTGGCCATTCAGATAAAAACCTGGGCTATAGGGAAAGGAAGAATGGCAAGGGCAAAGTTGGTGGTTGGGCACCAGAAGCCATGCTGTCACCAGTCGAGGAGCCTAGTGATGAGTATGTTGATCCCATGGATGAGCTGCAGTGCCTAGTAGAAACAGTATCAGAGTACCTTGCTGAAAAAGAAGAAGAGATTAGCAAATTTGGGACCTTGCCAAAGTCAAAAAAGTCAAGGCACTCATCTCAGGATAGTGCAAGGACAGATTCCTTAGGTGAGAACCAGAGTGTAACCTCAGCAAAGGATGAAATGCCAACAGAAGCAAAGGAGACTAATGCAGAGACTCCAGCAGATCCTAACCAAGGAATGACTGGTGTGAAAAATGCTGTTAGCTCTTTGTTCAGTTCATTAACAGAGAAGGTTGGCTCAGGCACAAAGCAGTTATCCACCTCTGTAGAAAAGCTGGTTACAAACCCACCGCCTGAGAACCCTGAGCCAAGTGCTCCACCTGAATCAGGGATCTCCAAACTCTTTTCATTCATTCCAAAATCCAGCAGTACAACTCCTGTAGCAGCTGTCCCACCAGCTCAAGGGCCTCATCCAGATAGGAAGTTCTCTCTGCAGTCTTTGCTGCACTTCCAATCATCTGATCCTAAAGAGTCTGGGAAGAAAACAGAGGAAGACAGCAACCAAGTGACCAATCCAGCCATGGCATCTTCCTCTGAAACTAAGGAGGCCCTGGGAAGTTGCAGCAATGCTACCAGTGATAAAGCCCAGGACTCTTTCACAAATCAGCAACCTTCTGTTGTAAACTCTGTGTTTGGCAAACTAAACCCATTAAGGTTTTTCTCTGACAAACCACCCACCACTGAAGAGACTGTAATATCTGTTGGGGAGAACAACATTCCTGTGCAAAGTGAATCCAAAGGGGGTACTCTCCTATCTGGTGTAAATGAGGCTTCAAAAGTAAAAGGTGGGGGAAGCTTAGATGCAGAAAGCATGCACAAAGACGACTATACTTTAAAGAATGATGGGAGTCTGCCCATTACAACATCTGTAAGGCAGCCTCATCCAACTAGTGGTTTGAGTATGTTAGACAAAATACTACAAAAAGAACAACAGGTTCAGAATGAATCTGCTAGTCTAACAACTAACTTGCAGGGGAAGATGATGTCAGATCAGCTAGAGGAAAATAATACCCTTCCCAAAATTCAAGCAAAAATAGCAGAAACTAAAGCTGGTAAATTGGAAGCTGTTGAGGACTCGGGATTCTTCAGCCCTTTGAAAAAATCATTTAGCCAGTTGATGTCATCTCCTAATGAAAAACTCCAAAGTGAGACTTCAGGACCTTCCAAGGTTTCTTTGTTCAGATCTGCTGAGGATGTTAGAATAGACAAGCCTGCTGAGGAACACTCTTTCTCTCTTGGGGGTAGGTTAAAGCTTCCATTCTTTTCTTCTGAAAATGTCTCCACACCTCAGCAAAAAGACACAAAATCTGAAGCAGGATTGTTTTCTGGGCTGCTGAAGTTTGCTTCTGGTGAAGAGCTCGGTGATCCTAAGGAGCAGACATCCAAAAATAATCTTCATGGAACAGGCAATAAGGTGTCAGGGATTTCCAAAACAACATCAGCCATCAACCTGGATAGTTCTAAAGTTACCTCAACAAGCCATGGTATGTTTATAGAGAGAGAACCTAAAGGGAATACAGAAACTGGATGGTTTTCAAACCTCTTTAAGATTACATCAAATGAGGATGTGCACACACCCCAAGGTCAGCAGCAGGGAAGACCATTTGACAAAACTTCATCACCCAATGCTAGACTGCCAGGCCAGAATATTCCTCAAGATCACAGCCACACCCTACATGTTCATGATCAGCAGCAGTCCGTCAACCAGACCCCTCCTGGACAACCGCAATCTGGCAACCAACAGAAAACAGGACATCAGGACCCGGTCCAGCATCATGGCAGACAGCCAATTACAGGTCAACAGCAGTACAATATTACACAGGGCTTTGTAACGGCTCAGAATCAGGCTTCCAAGGGCAATGACCAAAACACTGCTACACAAAGCCAAGGTCTGTTTTCAGGACTGTTTAAATTTGCTTCATCAGAAGATGTATCTAGTATTAATAGACCTCCTGCTGGGCACAGCCAACCTCAACAGAAGCCTGCTGGACAAGGACTGCTTTCAGGTCTTTTTAAATTTGCTTCTTCTGAAGATGTTTCTACAATCACCCAGCAACAAGCTAGCAGTCAGTCTGTTCAGGGGTTTAACCAAACACAACAGAACAAGCAACATTTAACAGGACAAAACCAGAATGCACCACACCATGCTGCAACTGGCAGAGAGCAAAAACCTACTGAGCAACATGGGCTGCTTGCAGGGTTGTTCAAGTTTGCTTCTTCAGAAGATGTTTCTGCCAGCAATCAGTCTCCTTCAGCCCAACAACAGACTAGGAGTCAGTCCATTCAAGGGCTTAATCAAACTCAACAGAACAAGCCACATTTAATGGGCCAAAATCAGAATCCACCAAACTGTGGAACCACTGACAAAGAGCAAAAGCCTGTGGTACAACAGGGTATCCTTTCAGGGCTGTTCAATTTTGCTTCTTCAGAAGATGCATGTGTAACCAACCAATCATCCACAATGCAAAAGCAGCAACAGCAACAACAGAATCTGTCTGCCCAAGGGAATCGGCAGCCACGGTTTAACAGGCAGCAACCACATTACCCACAGTCAAGTACAGCTGACTGGGACCAAAAGGCTGCTGTGCATCAAGGTCTGTTTTCGGGACTGTTCAAACGTGGTTCCCCTGAAGAATTGTCTGCCAGAACAGGGGAATCATCTCATCATGAGAGCATAGAGCAGAAGTCAAGTAACAGTTCCCAAGGTCTGCTCTCTGGCATTTTTAAGATGGGATCTAATGAAAATGTTACAGCACCCAAACAGGAAGATCTGATAGCTGGCAGCAAGAAGGACGGACCCTTAAGTTTCTTAAAGTTTAGGAGCAAAGGGGATGAGCCTGATTCTGTGAAAAAGAGTGACAGTGATGGTCATGTGGTTGAACAACGATCAATTGTCAATCTCACGAATATCAACAGTGAGGTAGAAAAAGAGAGGACTAGCTTTGGCATCTTTGATCGCTTCATTCCAAAACAAAAGAAGGATGATCAGATTACTCCAATTTCCAGCAGCACAGAAAGTATAGACTTGAGGACTTTTGAACACTCAAAATTGCAACAAAACCAACCACTGTCATCCTCTTATAGTACTGGACACTTACCTTATACTTCCTATAGCCATCAAAGCTTTCAGCACCATGTGCCGATGACAACTTCATACAGTACAGAGCAACTTCATTACTGGAAACAAGGACAACAGCCATCTGCAATATTGTCTTCCCAGAGCACTGGGCCCTTACAACCCTGGATTAGTGGCCAACAGTATCCTCGGGTAAATGATTATCAAGTCCAGCCATTGTCATTGCAACATGGAACAGCACCTATTAATAGCTTTGAACACCATCACCTCCAAGAATCGTCTTCATGGCACCAGCAACTTAATGAGTATTCTGAGTCTGATGTTCATGCTGAAAGCCCAATTTATTACACAACAGGTCTGGAATACAGACAGCCCCCAGATGGGGCATCTATGCTAGAAGCCCCACTCTGTTGGAGCACCACAGAGATGGACCCTTCCCCTTATTATGTTCCTTCCCACCAAAGAGAAGAAATCATTGATTACCAAGGCCAAGACGGTTTCCAGCAGGAAAAGAACAGCAAAGTATATGACATGAGCTATAAGTATGAAAGAAAGGAGTTTAGTAGTAGTTACTATCAGAACGACAGCAGAAAGTCATGGAATAGCTATGATGACCTTAGAGATGTATGTTATCAGACTGGAACTGAAGATGGTGAGAGTTGGATAGACTGTAACAATGCTCTGAACCTGAGTGTAAAAAAGCCTAATCCAAGATTTAACAGGTGGCATTCACTTAATGAAAGTAGCCACTATGACCTGCAGAGTGTTGCATCATATGAATCCTTGGGATGTGTCTCATACCATGAGGACTATTTTGAGGAAAATGTGCCATGGAATGATACTTCCTTGAAAGGAGACTTTAATTATACTGGTACCCCAGAGTTCCTTAACAAATGCCCTTTTGAAGAAGCACCAATCGATTTAAGCTACTCTATTAGTGATGAGAGAAACCCGTGGAGCTACCAGGATAGTAATTGTCCAATTGATATGGAAGAGGAGTATAGGTTCCTTGAAGAGGCAGAATGGTACCAGCAGTGGCTGTCTTTGCTGGAGCAGGGAATGTGGTGGCCATCAGAAGATGGGGATTATGGATACTTCATATACACTGATGGGGAGTTCATTTACTCCTTGCTAACCGATGGGGCTGGACAGAATGTCTATGTGTGCACTCCTGAGGAAGAGGCTTGGGTTTATGGAATGTATTCTGATAACCTGCCCAGTGCCTGGTTAGAAAATGAGATGGTTGCTGTCTGTGGATTTAAAATTCCTCTCTACAATGAAGATGAGCTATTCTGGTTTCCTGGGGAAGATCAACAGCAGACAGAGCTTCTCAGTGCTCCCCTGGATCTCTCTGCAGCCTTCAGGAAAGGGGATCAGATCATGAACATGAACCTAGAGATCTTTTCCCAGATGTTTGAGGACTCCATATACTACCAAAGAGAAGAGCCTATGGACTTCTCCACCTACAGACTCCATAAAGTTGGAATGGACCTACAAGAGCAACATCGGTCAAGATATACTTATGCAGAACCCCAGATAGAGGCTTTTGATCTAACGGTAAAGAAAGGATCTGTGACAAAGAGAATGGAAGGATTTAAAGAGCTTTTCTCACAAAAGGTTTCTGTAACCCTATCATCCGCTTCACCTTCTGAGTCCACCTCATCGGGCCTGTTCGGGCTCTTCCGCAGTCACTCTAAAGAGCCTGAGCATCTAGAAGCTAAAGACAGACATTTTGTTCAAAAACCAGGTACAGAAGAACAGAGCCAACCGATCCAGAAGATCTCTTCCTTCTTTTCAGCTTTGGGAGATTTGGTTGGTAAGACTCCTGATTCTGACACAAGCAAAACTAGCACAGCCTCAATAGCACCTGCTACAACATCTGTATCTGCAACCTCAAAGACAATTCCCAACCAGTCTAAAGATGGAGCCTTGTCTTTAACATCAAACAGTAGGTGCAGAGAAGAGTCTAAGCCAGAAGGACATGACTTACCTCCCATGGACCAGCACTCAAGGAACATTTTGTCTTCAGGCTTTCAGAGCCTTAAGTCAAAAATCATGAAGGAAGAGACTCCAACACCAACAAGTGTGCCTCAGCAGGTAGATCGTCAAGCAACCAAGCCAGCCACAACCACTTCTCGAACTTTGCCTTCATTGCCTACAACAGCCATAGTATCTGTGTTTGGTATTAGTTCAGGGCAGAGTGAACCACCAGTTTCCCCCAGTGAGAAACCAAAGCCTGTGCAGTCTAACTTGGCATCCCAAACCCCCAAGCCATCTCAGCCAAACCAGGCTTCTACTGAAGCTGCTAACCAAGACTCCTTTTTCAAAAATCCGTTAAGAATCTTCAATATTTCTGATGCAGCTCCACAAGACAAGCAAGCTGAAAAACCACAAGGCTCTGGCTTCTTGGGGTTCTTTAAAGCAGCAGTAGGAGTAGAAGAAACAAAACCAGAACCTCCCAAACCTCCACAGACTCAAGCTAAACCACTAGAAAAGAATGCTGCCAGCAGTGAAACTATAAACAAGGAAAATATGGGAATGTCTTCCCTTTTTGGTTCAATTGGTGACTTTTTCAAAGTGGAACCTCCCCCAACTAAACAACAGCCTCCAAAACAGCCACTTACACAGCAAGAGCCTGAAGGCGATCAGCAAGGATCAAACATTATTAAAAATGACATGAACCAAGACATCATGGGCCCAGTGCCACAGCAGCACACGCAAGAGGGATTGAATGAGGTTACTGGTGATGCATCCCGTTCCTCTTCCAGACCAAAGGGTCTTCGGAAGCAGCAAACTTTGGGTGGAATTGGTGAAGCTCGGCAACCCGATGTAGGAAGCATGCCTCCATTTGGCCAACCTCAGGGCCCAGCAAGAAGTATGTCTCAAAACTTCCCTCCCAATGCCAGTCTTTCCAAGCCTCCTGAGAGGTCACAGACAATGCCGACAGGGACACCAAGACCCCCTCCAGCAAGGCAGAGTAACCAAGGGCCACCTCCAAAGCAAACTGGTGGTTTGTTTGGCTTCTCTATTGGGGACATGCTCTCTGGAACATCAGCCCCCAAACAAGAAACCCCTGGCAAAAGTTTATTCTCCTTATTTAGTGGACCTAGCCCTCAGCCTGCCCCGAGTCAGACAAGCTCAGCACACGCCACACCTACAGCATCAAAACCACTAGCTGGGGAGTCAGAAGGACTTTTCAAGATGCCTTCTTTCTTTTCTCTTGGTGGTGCTCCAGAGGAGAATAAACCCAAGGCAAGTGGCTCAACCTTCAGTCTTTTCAACTTGTCCTTTATGGATGAAAAGAAACCAGAGGTACCTGCTGCTCAATCTGAGAAACCTCTCAGTCATGTGAGCAGCAAACCTTACAGCAATGAAAGTAAAGCGAGCACAAAAGATGAACTTGACTTCATGAACTCAGTGCTTGGCCTTGGAACTCCACGTCCTAAACACACTGAAGCTAGAAATCGAAATGAGCAAGATTACGTGTCTTCTGAGCAGCCAGCTTCATCCTTGAATAAGAACATTGAGGTACAGTCTGAGTGTATGGTTTATGAAGACACTAAATCTGTAGTACCTAGCAGTGAAAATGAGTTTATAACTCAAAGTCAGGACTCTCTTGTAGAGGAAATCTCACCAGCCCTTATACCTGAAATCACTGGTTTTGAAGTTGTTGAGGCTTATGAATTACAGTCGGATACCATTCATTTACAAGAAGATACTATTGTATCCCATGCAGATGGACAGCCAGATGGGTTTTGCCAGGTTGGGGAGCCAGTTTGTCAAGCATCTAGTGTAGAGGGAGAGCTTCACCTAGATGCATGTCCTCCTGTAGTTGATAAAGCTTTTCCACAGCCTCCTGAGCAACTTCCTCAGACTGTACAGCCACAGCCCAGACCTGTAGAACAAAGACCCCCTGGTTTCCCAACAGGCCCAGTTATTGATGGCGTACCTAAAATCTCTGAGCCAGAGAAGACCGTTCTAGACTCTTCAGTTGAAATGTTTTCTGGATTTATGTCCAAGGTGAAGTTATTCTCTGGTGGACCGAGTGCTCCCTCAAAACCCTCCTCTGGCTTTTTTTCCACAGCTCAGCCTTCAATGTTCAGGTCCTCACCTGGCCCTGCTCCGCAGCAGCAACAGAAAAGTTATTTTTTCAACCTTCCCGGGAGCCACCAAACTGAGTCTTTGAAAAATGAACTGTTTGGTATCTTCAAGATGCCTGGGGACAAGCCTGCAGAAGAAGCCAAAATTCCAGAAAGCAAGCCCACTGCTGCACTCATACACCAGGCTGGTGTCCAGGATATTGATGTAAAAGCAACTGCTAAAGAACTGGCAGAAGAAGGAGTTTTACATGACTTGCTTACTGAAGAGCCACAATCATTGGTGGAATCAGAAGCAGTCATTTGTGGCACGATGACAACTATTGAAGGGACACATCTACAAGAGTTCACTGAAATAGAGCCAGTTTTGGAAACCTTACAAGAAGAAGAATCTTCACTAGACACCGAGATTTTACCTGCCACTTTGGCAGCAGAGGATATCATAATAACAGCAGGAGATGTGAAGCCCCTTGTAGAAGTAACAGTTCAACACATGGAAGCTGAAGAGACATCCCTATGTGTTGTCACAAGTGAAGAATGTCAATCTGCAGAGGAGCTCAAAGTCAATGTGGAAGATTTATCTAGTTGTCGAGAAGGAGAGGTGACACATACGGTCACTACTGTGATCACTGGAGATTTTGAGGATAAAGGTGGAAACCAAGAAAGTGTTCCACACGAAACTTCCCCAAAAATGCCAATGGCAGAACCACCTCCTGGCAAATCCCTCTTTGACATACCTGGCTTATCCACACCCAAATTTGGTTTCATGTCTTCTAGTGACAGTGGAAAGACTTTTGGGTCATTCTTCTCACCACCTTCAATTCCTAAAGTTATGCCACAGAAGGAAGGGGGGCTGTTGTCTGGATTCAAAAACTTCTCAGCTGGACTGTTCCAGGAAGACAAACCAACTGTGAAGGAAGATCCCTCTGCTACATCCATGTTTGGAAAGAAACAAGACTTTGCCTTCCCTTGGCAGAAAGAAAGCCCTGAGCTGTCCAAGCAACAGCCTGCAGTAATCACCTTCCAGCCCACAGCCAAAGACAATAAATTGGTTGGTGCAAATGGTGCCATTAGTGGAACGCAAGTGAACAAGTCCACAATAGTGTCTGATAAGGAAATGGCAGAAAGCCATGAGATTAGCAGTGAAGTTAAAGAACTCCATAGCTTAGATCAAACTGTTCACACTAGCCGGGAAAATGCTGAACCCCTAGAAGAAGGCTTAGATGCCACAGGTAAAGAACCTGTTTCAGACAGCTCAGCTACACCTCAGGTAGAAATCTTAACCCCAGACCTAGATCAGTCCCGACCCCTTGCTGAAAATGGAAAGGCCTCCCTTTCTGAACCCCTTCCCTCTGCAGAGCTGACTCTAGGAGCACTTCATGACGACCTACCGAAGAGGGACCTTTTGAATGTGACAAGGCCAGTAGCAGCATAATAAATGGCTGTTGCACACCATTTATAATGCAATGTTATTGTACTGGGAATAAGTCGTTAGCGATGCCACCTAACGGTGCCTCCCCCCACCCCTTCCACCCCGACCCCACTATTCTTTGTTTACTGTGTTTTTCTGTTATTACCTTTTGTGTTTTTTTTTCCTTTTGATATTTAGCTCTTTTTAAATGCCCTTTCGCTTGCCAGTATGTGTTGAATGTGCTTTAGATATCCGTTGAGGTGATGTGCGTTTCTCCAGCACTCAATTTAACCCTAGTAGCACCACTCTGGTAAAAATGACTGATTGTATATAACATTATTAATGTATCATTATGAAATACAAAAATACCATATTTCCTTTTTATTGTACTATATTTTATTGATAATTGCTGTAATTTAAGGCCTTATAAGTGTTTGGCCATAAAGACGAAGAGATTGTGTATCAGCTTGTCTTATTAGACCTGCTGGAATCATATGAATGTGAAAGAATGTGAAACCCCTTGAATGCAATATCTTCAAAACAGTTTTGAATATTTTTAGATTATGCAATTTTGAGTGTTCCTATTGATATGCAGCTGTTGATTCTCATTTACTAACTTGTATTCGGAGCAGCACTGACATGAGAAACCAGTGTCAATGGGGCTAAACATTAACATAGACAAAACCTTTCAGAATGCACAGCTGTTGAGGAAAGAAAATGTTCATTCTTAACCCAATAAATATTTTAGCTTGCCTTAAAATATAAATAAATGATTCTGATCACCAGTCTGTAATACATGATTGAATACAGATGTGTTTTCAACTTTACTCTAAAAACAGAGGAATTTGGGAACCATATATTTGTAATGCCTTTTTATTTGTTAGTTTTAAGGTAGTGAAAATATTCAGAATTGCATCTAATTGAGAGAGAGGACAAACTTCATAAATGCACCATGAAGCAGGATTAAAAGGTCACATGCTTAAGTAATGCCTTAAATGCTTAAATGTCAAGATTGGACCTTCAGTTACCCTGCTTCAGTTCTGGAAGTTATTGATTCAATACCGAACATCTGCTCTCCATGGACACTGACAGCAATGCACTGTGTCTAGTGAAGAATACACTTCTAACAAGACTTATAACCGTAGGCCAAAAGGGTCTCTCTAAAGGCAACATTCAATGAGACAATTAAAAGTAGGTAAACTACTGCAACCTAAGGTGCATTTAAAGGGTACAAGGTTGCATACTGTAGCAGTACAGCAATGCAATACTTTTATGTATGATAAGTATTAGTATCTGATTAGTGGTAGTGCTCTCACACTACAGGGTTCCCCATTTAGCAGACACTTCTATTCACAATGCACTGAGCAGATGGATGTGGAGGTTTACATTCACCGCAGTTCGAGATGCAGTATAGAGAATATGAATGAACCGAAGCAATCATTTAGTGCACATTGAGCCACAGGAAGAGTGGGGATCAGCCTCCATTCAACAGGCTTAATAGTTTTGTGAATTTCATTCAGCTTTATAATATTCATGCTGTGAAGTGATGCTCAGCTGTTACAGTCGCGGGCCATAGAATTCTATAGACTAGCAGTATTCTCCCACTTTCCATATTTGACTGAAGTACTTTTACTAACCTCCCCCTCTTAATATTTCCCATAGTTTAATACAGTAAAGGATCAGGAATGAACCAGTAGGAAGCATTTAGAGAATTAAAGAAAAGATGCAGAGCTTGTTTTAAACCAATGGTTGAATAGTACTGCTTTCCCATCTTTGTATTATTAATTCTTATTCGTTCAAAGTGAGGTATTAAAATATATTCTTTATTTATAATAGTATTAGGCACGTTCAGATTTACAGATTGGTGAGGCAAAAGTCAATACTTGTATATTATTATTGTGTTCTCTACAGTAGTAAAACCATCTGCACTCCAGTCCTTTTAGCTTGAATTATTGAACTAGACCACAGAGCATAGATAGCCCAGTAGTAGCACACTAAAAGTTACTTGGCCTGATTTACCAAGGTTTCAATCAGCCTTCAGAGTTCTCATTTTTAGCTACAGGAGAACACTGATGACAGGAGTTTTTTCCTGCTTCCCAACTGGATTACATTTCCGAAAACCTACATTTGATGTTTTGCCGCAGTCGTGCTTATTTTGTTAGACTTGCTTCTTCTACACAAAACTGCATGCACCTTGTGTCCAGGGTTGGTAATTGACATCTCTTCCCTGTTTGCTCAACTGCAGCCCAGTGGGGAGTAGCCGCTACGGCTCCTCTGGGAACCTGAGCCAGGCCAGCTCTCAGCTGAGCGAGCTGGGCCCGGACAGCGCTGGCGGCTCCGAGCTGGAGGAGCGCCGAGACCTCGAGTCCTTCCACTCCTACCACAGCTCTGGCAGCTACCGGCCCAATGGCCACGTCTGGGAGGATAAGGAGGTGGCCCCGGAGACAGGGCTGGGACCCAGCGTCCGCCCCCAACAGGATGAGCTCACACCTGGGGCCCCACTGGAGCCCAAAATCCAACCGGAGAGGAAGCTAGAAAAGCAGCAGAGCAGGTCAGTGTCTGAGCGAGTCTGGGCTGGGGGCTTTAGGGAAGTGGAAATCCAGGAAAACCACAGTCGGACACCAGGTGATGTAGGGCACGATGCTCCAAAGTAAATGTATATACAGCTCTTACTCATTCGTACATCCTTACCAGTTTAGGAAAGTCGGGCCCATAAACTGAAATGTTATTTTTTTACTTTTAAGTTTTCTTTTTTTTTTTTTAGAGAGCAAGAATCTGTTTTTCTAATCTTGTAAGATACTGCCAAGCATCTCTCACTAAAACGTTCTCTCTCACCTTCACACACACCCAGCTGCCTCGAGGACGTGGGGCCGCCACCCTTCTCCCCATCGCGGGCGCGTTGGCTGAGAGCTATCAACAAAGTGCGGGTCCAACTGCAGGAGGTAGGGAGTGCCACGCTCCTCTTGTCTGCTTTGGTTGGTTGCTTGTAAAGTTTTTTTTATCTTGCTCTGCGTTGGTTGAGTTTCACATTGATCTGCCCCGACTCCCTCCTGTCCTAATTTGATTTAATATGGGGAAAATACTGAGGTCATCGATTGATATTCATGGTGCAAGGAATGGTGCTGTGATACAGGAATGAACAATCTTTTGTTTTTATATCCTTTACTATATTGAAATACCCTGTTATAGTGTGCCACCTGGTCGGCAAAAAGTAAAGAAAAGGCCAAGACGTCAACATGTCTGTTTTTTTTTTTGTATCTGCCCTTCATCTATTTGGACAACATGGTGTTGTCATTCAAAGTGATTTTGGGGAATAAGTTCACCTCATCTCTTATGCCTATAGTCACAGTCACAGAATGCGTATTGCTTCCTGTTGTTAAAAGTTAGAGTGGAACACAAATCCTTCTCCCAGTGGTGGGGAAATCTCAGTACAGAATAAGAGCCTTGCGCACCACTTGTTCTTTTGTTTGTTTCTGAAGGCAACGATTGGATGTTTTTACGACTCACGATTGACTTTGTGTGAAGCTGGCCAATGTTTCAAAGATAATTCGCTTTACTTTGTTTTTATTTTGCAGATTCTTTTCCTTTAGTTACCGTGCTTAGTGTTGTAACTAGACTGCTTCGGTTTGATCAGAGTTGTTTGAGTATCGACTGCCTGGTGTTTCTTGTGTGCCTTCATTACGTTTCTCAGTGTGTTTCTGAATTGGTTGTGATCGTCTCTGTACTGTCATGTTCAAATAATCGAGGCAAGACATTGTCCCCATGGTTACCAGTGTGGTCTGAGAAGAAACATCAAAATAAAGTTGGAGTCTTTTCTTTCCCTGAACATACCATACAAATGCTGCTTATACAATTAAAAATATGAAACTTTAGAGTGTCCAGAAAGCCGTTACATTCAAATTGCATTTGTTTGTTATTTTTATTCCCCCCTTCCATTTACATATAAACCTTTAGAAACTTCACTTCGGTTTCTAAATATGGTTTAAAACCGTAAAAAAATCGTTCAGGGACATTTTTGGTAAGGGCTGGTGTCTTTGAGATTAGCCTATGTCTCATTGCTGTACCTACTCCTGCACACCTCAGTGATTATCTGTGATAAGAGCTGTGCTTGAGTTTGTTCTTTCTGTCCTTGTGGTTTGATGGAAGTCCTACATCAGAAAGCATTTAATACTGATCGTAAGTCAATTTGTTCAAACTTTGTCATTTTAATAATTGGTTTAATTTTGTTCTTTGAGCTAGACTGTTGTCATACATATGTCCATGATGTGATTGCGTTAACCTGTACCTTTATGGCGGAATTGATGGTCTGTGTAGAAGTTTGTATGAGGCTACAGACTGAAGGAGGCCGTTTCTACTTTGCCATCTTGCAACTTTAATTGGTTTGATATGGTTAGAGAAATATTTGAGAAAAATAACACCATGAAGGAAATGAAAATGTCTAGGATGTGAACCCAATCACTGTGTTTGTTTTTTAAATGTATTATTGTTTTTAATATTGTGGCACGGTGTGGGGTTTGGGTCGTGGCTTTGGTTTGCTGTGGTACGTAGTCGTTCAGGAGGATTTTGCAGTCTCGTAGTCCGTGTCCGTTTCAGGTTCGGTTTCCAAGGGGTGTTGTTCGTGAATGGTAGGTCATGTGTTCTGTGATCAATGTCTCGTCTCTCCATTCATCTAGTAATCTTTATCGCCGATTCTCCCTCCATGGTTTTCCCTACTGGTACTGGTAGTGTCAGTGTCAGTTGCGGGGTGTTTTTATGTGATTGATTAATGCAGGACAGTGGTGTGTAATTTCACTGGCTGGACAGGTGACTGGCGTAGCATTTTTGCCATCACGCCATGTTGAAAAATGGAATGGGGAAACTCAGTGGCCCTGAAGTACCTCCCCTTGTATACTCCTCTCACACTGTCACAATATAGACATCCTGAATACAGATGGTATACACTCACGTAAAGGATTATTAGGAACACCATACTAATACTGTGTTTGACCCCCTTTCGCCTTCAGAACTGCCTTAATTCTACGTGGCATTGATTCAACAAGGTGCTGAAAGCATTCTTTAGAAATGTTGGCCCATATTGATAGGATAGCATCTTGCAGTTGATGGAGATTTGTGGGATGCACATCCAGGGCACGAAGCTCCCGTTCCACCACATCCCAAAGATGCTCTATTGGGTTGAGATCTGGTGACTGTGGGGGCCAGTTTAGTACAGTGAACTCATTGTCATGTCCAAGAAACCAATTTGAAATGATTCAACTTTTGTGACATGGTGCATTATCCTGCTGGAAGTAGCCATCAGAGGATGGGTACATGGTGGTCATAAAGGGATGGACATGGTCAGAAACAATGCTCAGGTAGGCCGTGGCATTTAAACGATGCCCAATTGGCACTAAGGGGCCTAAAGTGTGCCAAGAAAACATCCCCCACACCATTACACCACCACCACCAGCCTGCACAGTGGTAACAAGGCATGATGGATCCATGTTCTCATTCTGTTTACGCCAAATTCTGACTCTACCATCTGAATGTCTCAACAGAAATCGAGACTCATCAGACCAGGCAACATTTTTCCAGTCTTCAACTGTCCAATTTTGGTGAGCTTGTGCAAATTGTAGCCTCTTTTTCCTATTTGTAGTGGAGATGAGTGGTACCCGGTGGGGTCTTCTGCTGTTGTAGCCCATCCGCCTCAAGGTTGTACGTGTTGTGGCTTCACAAATGCTTTGCTGCATACCTCGGTTGTAACGAGTGGTTATTTCAGTCAAAGTTGCTCTTCTATCAGCTTGAATCAGTCGGCCCATTCTCCTCTGACCTCTAGCATCAACAAGGCATTTTCGCCCATAGGACTGCCACATACTGGATGTTTTTCCCTTTTCACACCATTCTTTGTAAACCCTAGAAATGGTTGTGCGTGAAAATCCCAGTAACTGAGCAGATTGTGAAATACTCAGACCGGCCCTCTGGCACCAACAACCATGCCACGCTCAAAATTGCTTAAATCACCTTTCTTTCCCATTCAGACATTCAGTTTGGAGTTCAGGAGATTGTCTTGACCAGGACCACACCCCTAAATGCATTGAAGCAACTGCCATGTGATTGGTTGGTTAGATAATTGCATTAATGAGAAAGTGAACAGGTGTTCCTAATAATCCTTTAGGTGAGTGTATATACCCAAGCCATAGACCCAAGAGCAAAACCTACTATACCCTGGAACTGTGACTGGACCTTTTGTAAGTATTGTGAAGAAAAAGGGTTCTGTTAATTGTAAAACTTTTTTAAAATATGGCACTTTTTCTTTTTGTTCTTTCAAATAGGATTCAAAAGTCTGTGTAGCAGCTCCTTTCTTCTGCAATCTTCCTCCTATTGTCTGAGACTGACAATACAGACCGACCTGAGCTGCACAATTCCTGGCATGACCAGTGAGAGTTAAAAGGCTTTCATGGTTTAATTTTTAAAGCCACTGGGCACATCAAAGAAAGGCAGCAGAGTGAGTTTTACCTGTATGACCTCTTAATGTCTTTCAAATCAAAGATTACAATATAATTACATCTTACTATTCTGCAAAGGCAGTGGAGGAAATAAGGCAATCCTATTAGGAAGACATCAGTGGGGCTCCAGTTCTTCTTCCAGACAGACCTCTCAGCTTAATTTTCTGATTACAAGGCCACTTACAAGCAGGGGACTGAGTAGGTGTACCATCTAATTCTCATGTCTAGAGCTCTTTGTTTGATTTGCTCCGTATAGCAAAGAGATCAGATTTGAATCTGTGTTCAGTATTTATGGATCCATTTCTTCTCATAACACATATTCCAAGACACAAAAACATCAAAACACAAATCCTGCAGCATACAGAAGTAAGCATTTATGAAGCAATTCTCATCCCAGCAGACCTTGTTTTTATTCCAAAATGTGTATGTACTTTGAAAAAGCATGCAGGCACACAACTCCATTGACTTAGTGTTAATTTACAGCCTTTAAGTCATACCATGATAATAATTGAAACTGATTATGTTTCAAAGCTTTTTGATCCATGAAATGTGCTCCTCTCTCTTTACCTTCACCATCTATATTTTCAAGAGTTTACAAATGGGGGCGAAAGCCACTTTATTTAATGTTTGCTTAACTACATTTCCTTGTGACATTTCACTTTATAAAATTGACTGTCACTGTCAGGAGATGAAAAGCACCCTGTATTTTTGCCACGGTTTCTCATAGAATTGCTACCATGTGATCTGAAAAGTGTATTCACTTTTGCAATGTTACTTATCATGCTATATCTCCCATTCCACTCGTCTCTGGGAATATGGTGTGCTAATGGGTAAACTAGAGACAATTAATAACCTGAGTTACATGGATGATGTTTTACCAATATAACAGTTGTTTGTATACATTTCAGGTCCATAATTATAGAAAAAAATCCATAAAGATTGACTTATTTGTTTGAATCGTTCATCAATGACATTTAAAAGGACAGTGAGGTTTTTCTCATCACCTTCTCTATTGTTCTGTATGTATATGCTGTATTTTGTCCCCTCTTGTATGTCTCCCTGTTAGTGAACCTTGAATTTGGCTGTTTAAGAGTTCCGAGAGCCAGAACAGTACGTGTCACATGAAGCGGATAATTGAACAATTCTGTAAATGTATATGACATGCACTGAACAGCAATGGAAAGTGTCTACGTTATTAGGGATGCTCATTATAGCGATATCCTACAACTGTCAGCTTGTGATCGGCCCACCACCACTGTTGTTTGGAGCAAATTAATGAGGCTTTCTCTTCATGGTCAGGTGCTGTGTTCTGCTTTT
Source organism: Amia ocellicauda (assembly GCF_036373705.1). Classification (NCBI taxonomy): domain Eukaryota; kingdom Metazoa; phylum Chordata; class Actinopteri; order Amiiformes; family Amiidae; genus Amia; species Amia ocellicauda. The sequence goes on from NC_089857.1 coordinate 21,532,002, forward strand.
GACAAGCAGGGAGGAACAGTGCAGCACCAATGGGAGAACATCTTCACAGGGTTTAAAGTGAACTGATTGCCCCAGCTTCATTTTGTGTTTTGCCACAAGTAATACTGATAGGAAATTATATAACCATATTAACTACATATAATGGGGAAGAAAAATAAATATAATTAAATTTTATTGTTCGTGTCCTCATGGTTTCATTGCTTATTTGTGAAAAAAGTATAGTGTTTTGATACCTTTAATAAGAAAACATTCCATCTTTTTCTACCAAGCTGTTGTCTGTTTTTTTAAGTATATAACCTTTGGGGGAGGAATATGGATTATGTTTCAAATTGAAGTTCATAATTTATTCCGGGCCTCGGATAAATGTGTCCGTGGGCACATATTAAAGAGCAAGTTGTGGCATTGACAGGTTGTGAGTCATTTTAGGATCCTTGTAAATGATGGATAATTCAAGTGGAAAATAAGAAGAAAAAAATTATACTGCATTAAAAGAAAAAGTGAATTTGGAGATATTGATCCAGTTGCCATATAATTCCTTTTTGTTACTAGAAGGAATCGTTCCAGAAGTTGAAACTTGTTAGTATATGTGCTGTGTTGACTACAGTACATTGTAAGCAGATTTTGTTTTTCCAATTAGACATATCCAGTTAATCACAAATAAAATGTATCCATTGCACACGTGACTTTAGTTTGGTGTCCTAGAGAAATACGTGTGAATTCAGATATTTGTTTCCAATGAAGACATGCAAGTGTGACAAGCCAGAACTACAAAGCTAGGTTGAGCTACACCAAAACCAAGTACACTTTACAACTGGGGTGCAGGTCCTCTATTAACAGGATGTGACATCTCTAATGAGGCTCTTCCCAGGAATTGCGTTTTTGTCACCCTGCTCATTTGTTTGTCAGTCCGTAATTTAAAGGGTGGCCGTGAGTGGAAGTGCATGAAAGCACTGATCTGTATTAATGGCAGAGAAGAAAAAAAAAAAAAAAAAAAGACCAATCCATGTGTGCGCTAATTGATAGCGGCATGCTGAGAATAGAGATTGTATGCTGTCACGTCCCTGGCTCCAGGTTGTGGTCCTGCTGGCATCTGCGTTCATGGCGGAGCACAGCTGCATTTACAGGAAGAATAGAGAGGGTGGGGGGATGGGTCTAAGAAACCGTGTTACAGTTCTGAGACATTTGTGCAATAATTACTGTTCTTGGCTACCTGCACACAATATTTCCAAACTGGCATTAGAATGACTAGAGGCAGGGGAGGAAAGAACTAGAAAAACATTAGAATGTTTTTCATGAGGTATAATGCTTAATCGATGTTTAATTTATAGTAGATTAATGGATGGTGCTGGAATTCTTGAATTAACAGCCATAAAATGAAAATAATCAAATCCCTCCCCACCCCTTAGTGAATTGATGAACAAAGCAAGCTTTTTTTTTTTTATGTATAGCATATTCTTACTGCGTTCAGTCAGACATGTAGGGTACTGTACAGAGTGTTTAATTGACTGCAAGCATGGATGATGGATTTGGGGTTATGTATGGATGTATACCAATATAAATTTAGTCAGTGGATGCAAGTCTGTCTCAGACTTAACTTTATACCTCTTTCCCACTGGCATATCTGAACATCAGTACCCTCCTACTCTGATAGTTTTGTTGATTTTCCACTGGCTGCTTGCCAGAACTGGACTATAAAATGTAAGCCAGACAAATCAAATCAACTGCTACAGACTTGCAGGACAAAATGAATAAGTGAATAGACCTGAAGTGGACTTGAAGTGAAAAATATCCCCTTCGAATCTTTCTACTCCTTTTGAATATTTGGCCTGTAGAACTAAATTACCCCCTGTGTTTCTGCTCATTGGCAGCGGACAACTGTCTTTTGAAAGTAATCTGAACTGTCTGATAATTTCAGACGGCGTTTACAAAGCTCTTGATGGATGTGCCACTTAGCGCTGGCAGTACCCTTGCTGAGTTCGTTCTTTTGGTGCCAGAAGAAGGATCTTACCTAACTGGCATGTTTAAATTGTTAAAACTCCATCTAGAGCACTTAACACAAGCCTTCTGTGACAGGCATTATCTGTGCGATGGCTAGAAGCCCTACCTTTGAAGAAAAAGCTCTAAATGCACTGTGAAATTTCAAGTTTGGGGAATAAGTTAGAAATGCAGGAAGATTTAGACTTGAGAGCTGACATTTGGTTGCAGGGTTGACCTGCAGACTTAAGTGCACTGGTGAAGAACACTTTCAGGTAGAATTAATTGAGTGGGATGAACTGTGTCATCAAGCTACAAGGCACTCTTCCAGCATTCAAGACTGAGCTCAGCACTTTTTAAAGCAGTAGCACACTTGTTTGTATTTTGTTTGTGGTTTGTCTATGGCGGTGGTGGTTGTAGTGGTTGTTGTTGTTGTTTCCTCATGTTGCCGCTATACTTTGCATCTTTAAATCCTGAATTTAATCTTTAATTGGAGTGCATTCAGGATTTAGTTTAGACTAAAAATAGTCTGCATATCTCCTTGCCAAATTATCTGCCATGGCAACAGAGTTGTATTACTATGGCAACACAATAATTGTGTACTTTATGGTGACGAGAGCAGAGTGTCAATGTGTTGTCGCTGGGATTAAAGTAGGACAATTGTGTATAAATGTCCCCTCGATAATGTATGACAGCTGTTCTTGTACCCCCCCATTGCTTGATTTTCAAAAGTTTATACCAAAATCTATTCCTTTTGGGAATGAAAGAATGGGATCCCACTTATTGTGGTGGAATGACTCTGAGGCTATCATATACACTTACAACTAAAACTAACATCTGCTAATAACTTCTTCTAAATGTAATCTACTGGCCTCCAAATTTACTACCTGTATGTGAACCATAAGAAAAAAAGCATAACAGGAATTCGGGGAGAGGAATACCCCTCAGTAAAGAAGAATGGATGAAACATTATACGTTTTTTTGTTTGTTTGTTTGATATTAAGCTGCAAGACATACATGTAAGGTCTTTTTTGTTTTGTTTTTGATAAATAATGTAAATGCAGGGTCATTGACATCATCGGCTGTCATAGCAACTGCAGCATGTCTCCCTTTGTCTAATTATCATTGGAGTTGTTGGTTTGAAGAATTCTGTCTTAAGTCAAATTGTTTCATTACCAGAATTCCAAAGCAAAAGCAAGGACAAAGAAATAAGTCAGCATATGAAAGAGGGGAGAAAGAAAGATAGATAGATAGAGAGAGTGAGAGAGAGAAGTACCAGTGTACTGGCTGTCTGCAGCCCTCTTGGCAAGAGGCTGAACGTAGCCAAAGCACGACTCCTCTTCATTCACCTTGACATCCACAGGGAGTGCATGACTGTGGGAAAGGAACTTCCTGGTTCAACAGCAGGGTTCCTATCAGGTAAAAATTGGTTTTGTGTTGGTTTGTTTACAAATCATATGGGGATTCAAATGCTTTACAGATTTGGGGAAAAAAATACAACGGTGAATTTCTTTTGAATATCTAAGCATTTTAGTTTTTTGTTCTTTTAGACCAACATTCAGGGGAAAATATTAGAAGCAGAAAAAAAAGCATGACCTTTTTTGTTTATCTCGCCAAGATAAGGAAATGTGCATTCACTCTCAACCCCACCACACTCCTCAGAAGTGGGTGACAACCTCCTGAAAGCCGTGCTCCTCACCTGTGCTCCAGTGCTTTTTCAAAACCTGCTTTGTAAGGCCTCCTCACTCCAATAGGCTGCTTGCAATGGTGGGTGTCTAATACCTCACTGTTCAATAGGTACTCAACTGAGAGGAACATGAGCCAGATAGTGTTTTACAGCTAGGGGCCACTTGACTCTGGGGCTTGGTGTAACTACAGCTGTGGTTCTCAGCCTTGGTTCTGAAGGCGCACTATCCTGCTGGTTTTCATTCCAGTCGAGCTCTGAATTACTTAAATTCTGTAATTGTAATTTTTCAATTGCCAAGCTGGAAAGCCGTTGGAGAATTCAGATGGGATTATATAAATAATATGTACCATGAGCAACATAAATATTGGCATTCACAGGCCTTGGAATTGTTGGGATAAATGTGCTTTGAGGAGTAGAATAGAATGATTGTTTCTTTCTTGCTTGGCACTTTCTTAAACATCAAAAGTGTTTGTTTAGTTTTACATCGAGAACAGGCCCATTGCTGCAGTGTCAGACTGGCTTCCTTAAAATGACAAGAAATGCATCTCAGAGTTGATCTCTTTTCAGAATGTTTACAGATCAAACTCCGACTAATAAAAGTATAAACACTGTGTGTTAGAGGGGAAATCAGGACATTTCACACAGGTCTATGCATTTGAGCTCTGAATGTCACACAAGACGGAGCAGGCTTTGAAAGAAATCAAAGTCCTCTCAGGAGTTGCAGATCTGTGCCGATGCATGGTTTTTCAGCCTTTAGAAAAGAGAAGACAAATTGTATGTGATTTTGTTCTCCTTTTCCTACCTCACCGTCTCTGGGTCTTGTCTAATAGCAACTATCGGTTATCTTGGTGCTGTCCTTAAGAACACTCCCCAGACAATTTGTGGAATATTAAGCATCACGTAAACTATAACAATAGAAGAAAATCCAAGTCTTTATGATGAATTTGACTAATTAAGAACATGAATGAAAGTTGAGAGGAATGTGTATCTGTCCTAAAAATGACCTCTGAGTCCCCTTATAAAAACAAGGAAGAATGTGTTCTATAAATGTAACCTTGTTTGTTTAATGTATTCTGCCAACAATACCCTAAAAAATGCTTACATACAATAAACCTAGCACAGCTGAACCTGACACACTGTTACATTCTCTATTAGTGGTGTCAAATCTCTTTTTGCTTCCAGCATTTACAAAAGACCTATTTGTACACATATACCGGCAGGGAATATTGTAATAATTCATGTTAATTCCGTTTGGAAAAAGCTTCGATAATGTCATTTGCTCAGTGAACTCTAATTGAAACTGGATTCCAGCCAACACGCGCAGATTGACATCAGAAAGTTGCCCCAGGATGTTTCCTGTATACACAGTTGATTGTGTTAAACTCCTGCACGTCTCTCCGTCAGCAGCACTGAAGGAAGTACACTCATCTTTCGTTGTCTGCTGTGGTGGGGCTCCATTAGCAGCCCTGCTCATTAGCTTGTGATTGCAAACAGCGTGAGCGGGCGGAAAGCATTCAAATGCTTCCTTATCTTCTTCTGCTTCAAACTAAGCCGGCAAAAGGCGCTCACCTGCAGCTAGGTCCCCTGCTGCAAACACATTGTTATAGTCAGGATCAAACTTGAAATGGAAGGCCTTGGGTACCTTCAATTTCCACAACTAGGATGCCGAATGGTGTGCATCTGGATGGGCATTTCTGCTTCTGTATTTGACTTTTTTTGTTTTGTTTTTTGGTTAGTGAAAATACTGCGTTATTTGTTTGCACCCCCTTAGAATACAATCTTACAGTGCAGTTTCCATGTTGGACTTGTCTACTTGATCCTTCTCATATTTTCCCTCCCGTTGGTCACCACATACAACATCCCACCAAGTCATTGGAAACATTTCTCAAACCAGTGAAGTAAAGGACACACAACTCATCCAACATATTATTTGGTCTACCAGGTTAATGTAACTGAAATTAGAACATAATAACATAAGAAAGTTTACAAACGAGAGGAGGCCGTTTTACCCATCGTGCTCGTTTGGTGATCCAAGGATCCTATCCAGTCTATTTTTGAATGTTCTCAAGTTGTTTTCAGCTTCAACCACATGGCTGGGGAGTTTGTTCCAGATTGTGACTACTCTCTGTGTAAAGAAGTGTCTCCTGTTTTCTGTCTTGAATGCCTTGAAGCCCAATTTCCATTTGTGTCCCCGGGTGCGTGTGTCCCTGCTGATCTGGAAAAGTTCCTCTGGTTTGATGTGGTCGATGCCTTTCATGATTTTGAAGACTTGGATCAAGTCCCCACGTAGTCTCCTCTGTTCCAGGGTGAAAAGGTTCAGTTCCCTCAGTCTCTCAGTAGGACTTTCCCTTCAGACCTGGAATAAGTCTGGTTGCTCTCCTCTGAACTGCCTCTAGAGCAGCAATATCTTTCTTGAAGTGTGGAGCCCAGACCTGTACACAGTATCCAGATGAGCTCTAACTAGCGCATTGTACAGTCTGAACATCACTGCCCTTGTTCTCAATTCTACACTATTGACAATATAACCTAGCATTTTGTTTGCTTTTTTTATTGCTTCCCCATATTGTTTGCATGGGGAAAGTGAGAAGTCCACATAGACTCCTAAGTCTTTCTCATGGTTAATCCACACTGACGCTTTTTGTGCCAATAAAGAAAACGTATATTTGTATTTGGCTGTGTTGTATGATAACTCTGTGCTGCAGAGTGGCAGGACAGACCCCACCATGCCAACTTAACCCTAGCTGCATTTGAGCCAATTTAACGCTGGCCCAGGGAGGGGAGCAAAAGCGGATTATTGCGCAAACCGTGAACTGAAACATGATTTTTCAGGTTGGAGAGTTGATCTAATACTGCAAGCAAAGGAATTCCACAAGTCCTAATGTCCGTGCTTTAGTGCTGCTGGCTGTAATTTCCTCCCAGTCTTGTGAAATCAGAGCCTAGATTAACAGTATGGCCATATCATTTTTGGTTGGTATGTGAGGAGGGGGTTGGTAATTACACAGCTCTCTGTGTCCCTCCACTCCTCTTCCTCTCCCCCAGGGAATCCGAGGGTAGATTAAGGCTCCCATGGACAGTTTAATTGTACACTTTCTATCTATTTCTGTTGTGCCAATATCTATGTCTGCATAATCCATCTTCATCTCCCCAATAACAGTAGCCACAGTAGCCCTTTCAGTCTCTTTATGAGTGAGCAGATTGCAAGCTTCAAATTATACCTTCAGCTTATATATGAAGTATGGTAAGATATCAGTTTTGATCTTTCTTATTTGAAAAAAAACAAAATATATAGTTTGCTCGTTTGTTAAATTATTTTAATAATAATTTGTTATACATTATATTTTGCATTGACAATGGATTTCACTTTCATACTGTAAGAACATTTAATTACGCTTGGATTTTAATTAAAGTTTTAACTAAAAGAGTAAAAAAAGAAAGAAAGGAAATGGGAAGAAAAAATGCTGTCACTCCCCTTCCTCTCTGCCAGAGAAGTAAAATAAGAGAAAAGGGTCCCATTGACAGCCTAATTGCATACTCCAGCTTACGGTTTCTCTCTTCTTTCACTTGGTGTCTCGTGTCAGCCCTCTACCCTCCTCGCCCCCTGGCCCTGTAATTGCTGAATATAAGCAACTATTCCTTGTATTATCATCTTTGTGTCAAAGTGCATCAGTGATGTGCTAATTAGTATGCATGGATATTAAGGTAATGGTAACATTTTCCATTCTCAGCCCAGAATGAGATGTGAAGCTATTCTGCTCTGCTCTTGACCCATAATGGGTGGAAAAAAGTTACATTGCAGACTCTGACTTACACCAAAAAATACTTGCAAAGACTTGAGGATATTTGGGAGTGCAATAACAATTTTCACATTGACAGCTGTTGGCGATTCTTGTCTAAATATAATCATATGCCTTTAGGAGCATGAGCCATTGCTTAAAGCTGCAACATGTAATAAATATATAAATATGAAAGAATTGCCTACTTCCTCCAAATATTCAGTGATGCCCCAGTGAATATGTCGTGTCTGAGGACAAGATCAGTAAAGTGACATCATTGAAACAGACCTGTGGTCCTTATTTCTTTGAATGTGTTTGTCTTTCTCGATGCTACTACCGTTTCATCCACAATGCCTTTTAAAGTCATTTAATAAAAAAAAACAATAGATTCTGCAAAGGATAAGTTAAACCTTTGGGAATGCATTTTATCCTCGTCTTATCTGCTGCCTCCACCAGTGTCTCTGTCTGCCAGTGGCTCTTCCTGGCTCGTCCACCTTCTCTCCTTCTCTTTCGGGAGGGGAGTGGGCAGCGCAGACAGCCCTGCGGGGGATTCTCCGCAGTGGATGGAGGGGAGAGTGTGAGGCTCTGATCATTGGGCTTTGGGGTGATGCTCGGCATATTAACATGGTCAGAGTCTGAGATCAAAGGGGCAGAAAGTTACACTGACTTATATGCTTTTAGCAATGTACACTAATATGGTATGGTAAGTGTGTGACAGGGGAAGCGTATGTGAAAACAGCCCATTTAAAAGCCACAAGGGGGCTTTTTAAATAAGGGGGATAAATAAGAGCCCGAGGTGGAAATGGATGATGTCACATTACAATTGGATATACAAAATATAAAGGCGAGCCATGTTAATTTATTGTTCACAAAATAGTTTCATATTTGTTTCTGCTCTGAAACGCATGCATTTGAAGTTCTGTTTAAACTGAGATTAATTTAACTGTAAAAGGGTTGTCACTTTATTCCCTTCTGTAATAGCGTTTTGTGATTGAATTGAAGGTTGAATGGATATACACTGCAACCAATCATACATTTCCTAGAGGCCTGTAAAACATAATCTTATTTTGTTCATTTCAAATATGGCAAATGTATCATAAACCTGAATTAAGCTTAGTATCGCCGTTCTATGGAGTAGTGGGGGATAGTTTTGCATGGGTCTAGGTTAAAATGTTGGCGTTGGCTAGTGTTGGGGTTCCACCTGTTGCTTGTGCTAAAAATGGGTTAGCTGATCTTTGATGTACTAGGATGGTGTACTCTGCAGACTCACGCTACAATGCAATGCAAACATGAGTGACTGTTTTTGTAATTCTGTGTATTTCTCTGCCAAGTCCTTTTCTCTGCTTTTTGTATTTCACTAAATGTGCTGTATCCTTATTTGTAATCTTGGCTCTGGGATTCTACAGTATGTGCTTTCTGAAGTGACTCTCCTGCTTGTTTGTCCCTGTCATGGGTATTGAGTGTGTTGTGGCTGACTCTGGCTGCGAGACAAAGGAAGTAAGCAGTTTTTTCCGATTTTGCTCTGTGACTTCAGCCCTGGCGCTGCTGAGAGAAACAGCTGGCTTTTGGATGTTGAATTGTGAAACCAAATCCAGAATATATTACTGTAGCCTAGATTGATTCCAGGTTAGTTTCTGGACTGTAAAAAGATGACACCAACAACCTGTAGATCCGTCTTAATAACTCGCTTATAGAACAATACTTTCAACACGTTATTTGGGAGATTTAGATCATTATAATATAGGACTTAAAGCTGTCCCATAGAGGACTACAGGGTCTAATATTGTTGTCATTTGTTTGTATTTGCATACATTGGCATTTTATTGGTTAATGATTTATTAGGCTGATTATTCATATTTTATTCAAAATTAATGAACATAATGAGTTTTAATTTGCTTTCTGGTAAATGGATTTGCTTTTATTAAGTTATTAATGATGGGCATTGCTGGTTAGAAAATATTCATTGTATTCCATCACCACTCCTATTCTTTGATAGATGTACAGTTTGTATGTGTAAATGTGTGCCACAATATCTGCCATTTGTAAAACACGGAAATCGTTATACTGTTTTTCAAATCACATTGAGCTCGGCCCGCCTCAGATTTCAATTCATGACTGGTAGTTTTATTTTGCCTAAGGCATAGTTTTTGTGAAAAGCTCTCAATGAATGTGAGATTCATTAATATATGCTTCTTTGGATGTGATTTCTTTATCGCAGATTTAAAGCCCTTTTTAAAGCAAATCTAAACCCTGCATTTATTATTTTTTGTGAGAAAGAGTAGCAAGTGCTTTTTCATTGTCTCAACACCTCCTTATTAATGATGGAAAGGTGTGATGAAATATAAATAAATTGTCAGATTGTTTGTTTTATAGAAAAACAGAACATATTGTGCAATTTTATTGTCTTGCTTTATTTTTCAGAATTTTTTAAGGATGTGAAATAACTGCCATTAAAATATATTTGGAGTTTGGTAACCTGTAAACGAATCACTGCTGACATGAAGAGCTCCAGTTCATGTGCGTTTCATGTTGTCTGAGAGCGTGCCGGCGTGGCTGTGATTGTGCGTGTGTGTTTGTGAGAGATTGGAGGGATTGCGCTCTCGTGTGGGAGTGGAGAGGAGCCTGTGTGCCTGCTGGAACAGCGCGTGTAGAGTGTGCTTCTCCATGTGTGTGCCTGCGTGTGTGTGAAAGGAGAACTGCACACAGGGAAAGAGGAGGCTGTCTGTCACAGGGGTGGGCCGGGGGAGAGAGGGAGGCAAGGCTGAGATTTGCCTGCCTGACAGTTCAGCTCCGCTTCGTGCAACAAGATCCACCTGGTGATTCGGCCGTTAGGGAGAAAGAGAGGGAGAGACGCGTTCAGGGTGATTCTCAGTGTCTGTGATGCGAGGCGGGCTGTGCCGGGTGTGAGTGTTTTCTGTGGCACATGCCTTCGGTCCGTCTGAACAGGGGTCAATCCGTTTTCACTGGCATTCACTGGCACACGGATGCCGATCGCACAGCTTCCCTGGCTGAGGAGAGACCTTGGATTTCCATACTTGGTGGTCATTTTCCATGGGAAATGGGCTGAAATATAACTGGAGACGTATTACTATTTTTTTAATATTTTTTGTTTTGCTTTGTTTTCATTATTATTTATGTGTTTGTTTATTTTTTTTCAATCTACCATGGAGATGATACTTTTTTTTCTGAAGGTGATCCCTTTTCTTCTCATGGTGATTTGGTTACTTTTAAACTTTTGTCCTTCTCTTTCTGTGGGTTTGCCTTCGATCAGGTAAGTTTTCAGGTTTGCTGGAGTCCCCTTGCAGTTTGCATTATTAGTCTTCAGTAGATTTTTCTGATGGTGTAGTTTATGAAGAAATGGCTTGCTTAGTTATAATACATACATCCTTGTGTGCAGTGAAATATGTGACCTATATGTGATCTTTATATAAATTAAACTTTATTAAATTGAATTAGATTACATAAATAAATAAAATCATCATTTTTAAAAATACAAAAATGTTTACTATTTCCTTTCCTCATCAAGAACTTTCTCATCAAGAGCTTCTTTAACCCCCCCTGGAGTTAATAGAGGAGATAATGACTAGAAAGTTGGCTCTATACATGGACAGCCTGTCTTTGAGCAGGACTTGAGGATTCAAATATCCCAGGGTTAGAACTGTCAGGAGTTTGACTTTGACTTTGTCTTTATAACATTTTATACTTTTTTCATTGGTTAGCTGATTTGTGGTAGTTTTCATGTCTTGGAATTAATATGGACATGTATGAGGGAAGATGTGATAAAACCATAATATAAATGAAAGCATTGCATCTATTTAGCCTTCGTTGTAAGTTTAGTAATCTTGTTATACCAAGGGAAGCCCATCTTAAGGACAGTGCCAGCAGGGGCAATCAAATCTTAAGCTGGAGTTTTTCAGTCAACAGATTGATGGAAGAAAGTTGTAGCTCTGACCATGTCTATTTGTGTGTTGCATGAGCAGATTAATCTAGACAAATACCAGCTACTTTTGTTGTGAATAAAAAAAAAACTGAAAACAGCTAGACTCCACCTCCAGATATTTACCAAATTGTAATACCTTAATTAACATCACATTTAAAATTACTTAACTTTAACATTTGAAAATATTTAAATTTAAGTACAATTAGCCAGGGTGCATTTTAACCTACTGTAACTTAAAGTAACAATGTTTCTAGGAAAACTTTTGTAAGGCTCCTATTCAGGTCTAGTAAGTGCTGGAACTGACATGTATGTAGTTACAGAGAGAAAATCTGCTTTTGCTAGTACGAGGATGTTAATCTTGTTTTGTGCACTATTGCTTGTCTGAGGCAATGTGTTAAACGTGTTTAATAGTGACCGATAGATTGCTTGTTATGTGACTTTGAAAATGAAAAGGCAGCCCCCCCAATATTTAAAAACATACATTAATTAAATAAATTAAATTAAATACGCTACTAGCTCATAGATGAGAGTTTTACCAGGAACTTCCAGTTTGAAGCCCCCGGCTCTGCCACTGACTAATTGTGTATTACTCTGCGTACTTAATCTTGTGCGATGTCCTTTACACAATTTGGAAACCTGATGTCCTTCAGTAAATGACTCTGGAGCTACAGTTGTTAATGCGTAGTTAACTGCTTGACTCTCTTGAATTAAAGCACCCATTCAATTAGCTGTACTAATAGTATACTACACCTAATGATAGTGCTTATTCTACTGTAAAAACTGCAGAATTTAGAAAGCAGGCATTACTTACATACATTTGTTTTTTACTACAGTCTTTAGGTACTGTAGCAGGCAGGTGGGAAAGGAGAAGAAAATAAATAAAAGGATATCACTGCATTTGCTAAATTAATCTTTGGAGAGAAAAATAACAACCTAGCTACTTGTTTACATAGGTAATAGCACAGAAATTAAAATTAATTGGACTATTTTTATTGCCCATCCCTTTTGATGTAATTTGTAAATCATTTAATAATTTTAGATGAGAGAATAATTAAACAAGGGCACCACTAGATCATTTTTTTTTTTTTTTTTTTTTTTTTTTTTTTTTTGTTGCTATGTGGAGTTTAAACAGAGGCATTTATATGAAATAAAACCCTGAGGATAATGTAGATGAACAGTACTCTTCTACTCTGATGTACTATAGTTAAAGGCATCTTTATTGGTTGGACAAATCATTTAAGATTAGCCCGATTTCTAGGAGGTTTGTTGTAATGCAAGTAATAAAAAAAATATAAAAACCATAGGCAACGAACGTACAAAACAAAATGCAACCACCACACCTTCCTCTCACAGAGCCAGGACAGGAAAAACCTCTGTAGATCTTTACAACATCTTGTAACAGCCATTGTTAAAAACCATAACAATCATTATATTCATGTTTATTAATAATAGCAATTACAGTCCCTGCAGGCTAATGTTGTAGAGCATCTGCAAAGTGCTTTTGCATTAACTGTTGACACAACATCAGTACAATAAAAACATGTATTACTTTGCAAATTGATTGTGACTCACAGTTATTCATTGTCATCTAAAGGACATTTTCAACAAAGAAAAAGATGATGATTTTTGTGTGTGTGTGTGTAATTTCTGATTTTAATTCAAACTTTGCTTCACTGGAATTAGGTGTGGCAGGGATAGGTTTGTCCCATTTCCCCATGTATATACCAAGGAAAGTGTGCAGGGTACTGCGCCAGTTAGATTACATCTGCAACCTGGACCAGGATGTTAAAGAACAAGGAGAAGAAGACATTAAATGTGACAAACTATCACAATTTGTACATCAGCTGTGAGGGAGAGGTTTATGGCTTCTTTGGCCAGCTGAAGATAACATGAGAGACACAGCAGGAAATGGTGCATTCAGGATTGGGGGAGAATATAGTGATTTTTTCCTACCAAGTGATGACAGTGAACTTACAGCACTCCAATAGGTTATTTGTAAGGGCCATGTAATTAACAGATAAATTTAATATGCCTGGGAGAGGTGTTTCACGAGGAGCTGATGTATGAGGTGAATGGATGGTCACAGTCCCCCCCCCATACCATTTCATCCAAGTTGAATGAGGACAATACAGAGGGAGAAGCTGGCCAAACTTGGCACACCGTGTTGGATGAGCTCTGTGGTACAGTGGGAGCTCCAGGATCTGCCAATAATATTGAATGTTGAAATCATGGAGGAATTCCATCCCTATTTTGTCACAAACGGTTTGAGTAGTTATGGAAGCTAATGACAGTCGAGGCACAGCAAATGATTGAGCTCGGGGTAATTGAACCTGCAGACACTGACAGGTGTTCCCCAGTGGAGACGGTTTAAGTGATGGCCTAGTAAGGACTCGTATTGACTAAGGCAAAAATCAATGAGCTTTCACAACCTGACATCTTATTTCCTCATTTTAACCCACCCTTGAGAAGTGGAATGAAGTAAGATCACAGCCAGGCTTTGTAGTTATCCGTTAATTACAAGAAAGGCAAGCTGTGCAATCCGCATTGTTCAATATGTCAGGGATATGCCGTGGCATATTTTCCTGTTTGCAGTGCCATTCTCTCCAGGTATAACAGGTTGTAGTATCACAACTTTTAGCCTGGTTTCTATAATGGTAGGTAGGAATGAACGGAGAAGTCTGAAGTCCTGCCCCTGATTTTACTGGAAGCCTTTCCTGAAGAGTGTTGCAGTTAGTGAATAAACTGGGCTGGCAAACCAGAACGTAAAATCAGGGGAAGAACTTTGGAGAACATGTTGTTTTTGTAAGCAGGCATGACCTTAGGCTATTGGCTCATTGAAGTAAATAGCCTTGTTCAGTACAGCTCCCTCTGTCCCTGCAATTTGGCACGAAAGTGGATTTTTTTATATTGTCAGAGATGTAGATTTGATCTGAAGCAGCCCTATGAGGTGTAAAGTGCCTTATTGCAATGCTATTTATTGTAATTTTGTGCCTTCAGCATGTTTTATCTGGCTAGATGCATCCAAGTGCTTTATTGAGAAAATGATTAATAGTTTTTCACATGACTCCTCTGATGGAGAGAAACTCAACTGGCTTCTCCAAAGAAAAAGATGCATATGGTAAAGGATGACCTAATATTAGAATTCAGACAGGATGCGTTTCTGTTCGTAAGGAGCTGGATTATGTGTGAAAGCATGACTATTTTCCATTGCAGGTGTTTCATTGATGCTTCAAATCTAAAGAACTTAAGAATGAGTGAACACGTTCTCAAAAGTCTTACTCGGGACATTTAAAATATGTTCGAAGAGCTCCAAATTAATATGATTTGAATACTGGAAAAATACAGCACCCTCTATCCAACATTTGCTGGGGCTATATATTTCTGATATCCTTATAAAACATGAAAGTCATGAATTCTGAAGTCTTATCGTCACTGTGACACAAATTGTATAATTTCAAACATCTAATATGATACAATTACTCAGTCATACATTTTTAAAGTCTGTTTTTCTTTTTTAGTCCGTTTGTGTTTCATAACTGTATTGGATTTAAAGCTTAAATAAAAGAAAACCTAAAACTACTTAAGCTACTACATCCAGGAACAAACAGGCTTCCTTCTTCAGAAGTTAAACCTTGTTGCTGCTTTATAGCTTCCTGTCACAATTCTCTGGCGGAGTGTTTCAAGGTAAGGGTGAAGATCTATCACTCGACGTCAGGGGCATTGTCTCCGAATAAGAGGACAGTGGCAGTCGGTGCCTGAAACCGCCTACGCGATCATGGCACACTGTGCAGCAAAGACACAGGATGATGAAAGAGTGAAATAATGAGAAATGTACCAGGGATTCACAGAAAGACTTGTTACTGTTTAATTACACACCATATCCGTATCAAAGTCACCTGCTTTTTCTTTTCATTTTTAACGGTAAACTCATTCTTGATCTAGAACGCATTCAATTTACTTTTATTTGGACATAGTCATAGGATTCTCATCAACAGTGACTTCAGTCTTCATGGACTGCTGTCTCTCCAAACTATACTGCTAAACTATACAGCTCTGGAAAAAATTGAGACCACTGCAAAATGATCAGTTTCTCTGGTTTTACTATTTATAGGTATGTGTTTGAGTAAAATGAACTACTGACAGCATTTCTCCCAAATTCCAAATAAAAATATGAATGGAGTGGAATGGCTGCCATACATGTAGAGATGCTGATTTAAGAAAAATTTGCAGTGGTCTCTTAATTTTTACCAGAGCTGTATATCATACCTCACGCTCATGTGAAATGTACACACTTTGTCTTTTTGTTTGGCATATATGGATATCAAATCCAACAAAAGTGAAACTGGTAGTTCAGACTGCATTCTTACAATAATGGCAGAGGGACGATCCCAGCTCCCAAGGAGTTTTACAAAATGTGTAAAATGCATGTTTTCCTGTGCAAATGATCACAGTGAGTTACAGTGAGGAGTGGTAAAAGAACAGCGCCTTGTCCCTCACCTGTCCTGCCCTCTCGGCTTTAATCATTTGCGCTGATGGGTTATATTGAACTGAACACAGGCAGTTTGGCGTCTGAGGGGGCTCTCTGTGAATCATAAACAGGCAATAAAAGCGATCAGGTACCATATGTGAGACGGCAGCTTCGGTTAATTTATCAACTTTCAAATTAGACCTGGAAAACATGCTGAGCCCCAGCATTAATAACCAGGGCTTTTTTTAGATGGTTTAAAAAAAAATAAATAGGGTATTCGTATTGTAGATTTTATTAGTTAACTGGAAATCATCCCTTGAACTTAGTTTTTGTAATTATAAACAGTAGGCTATACACAAGCTAGTAATGCTAGCACAAGCTAGAAAACAAGCTAGTAATGTAAAAAAATGGTTAAGAGTGCTTAAAGGCTCAATATAATGGTTATTTTATTCCCTAAACAGTGGTTTTCCCTTTTAGGAATATGAACTTGCTATTATTTTCACTGGGGGTTTAGATTGTAATGGTTTAAATAATCATTTATGTTTCTAGAATTCAGAATCTCACAGGGGACAATTAACGTGTTTGAATATTTACACATTTACATATTTTCATGGTTTTCTTGATATTGGCAGGTTGTTAATAGTAGATTTTCACTGATCATAAAAGCATACTTGTCTGAAGGAACGATTATGTTAGAATACAGTCAAAAAAACCCAGAAACAAGTCATTAAGATATTTGAATGCTCAAGACTTTGCAACTCGTCAACTGTCACCAAAATAAACATCATCAAATACTGTGTAAAGCTGCACCTTCGTTAGATCTGACAGCAAAATATTCCACCAGTCTATTTTATTTTTTTTATTTTAAGTTGAGACCTAGATTCTTCGGATACTAGGGCAGTGAATGTCTCAAGATGTAGAGAAGCTGGAAGTATCCTCAGTCAGGGGGAGAAGGGGAGAGGGCCCTGGCTGGCTGACTGGCTGGCTGGTGAGTGCGATGGTATTTATAGGTTATCAATAGCTGAGAGCTCAGTGCACTGTTCTCCTTTGTGTGGAGTGCGTCTGTCTCTGGGATTCAGGAGTGCTGGGAGGAAGAGACGGGGAGCTGGGAGAGGGGAAGGGAGCATTCTGCCGCAAGGGAGAGATCTCTTCCTGTTTTAAATCAGCTTGCTAAATGTCAGCTGGTTATAAGCTGATGTATAATTTTTCTTTCTCTGTCTCTCTGTCTCTCTCTCACAAGCCAATCCAGCTGACTGGCTCCTATTGTTTCTGTATTTCATTCTGTCTCCGTTCTTCGCTATCACTCTCTCTTTCTGTCAGTCTCTCTCTCTTACTCATAAGTTATCCTTTTTTTTCCTTCTTCACCCACGGTTTACAGCTCACAGCAAGGCGAAACACACAGGCAGGGGGTTCTGGCACCTCATCAAAGACCCAGTGCAGATGTGGGTGTTGCAGTTTGGAAACGTTTGGTTAATCGTTTTCAAGAATAGGTTCCTTGTGTCGTTTAGCCCTTTTGGCACCCTTTCCAATAGTACGATTCCAAAGTTCATAACAAACAAGTAATTCAAGTTTGGAAACATATATATTTACTAACTAATCTGTTAGTTTGGGATTCACAAAGTTTCCAGATGCTGTGACAATTTATTTGTGGTTGTTGGGTTAAAATCAATGGCATTTTAAGCCATAAAGTGGAAATAAATGAATTAGGGATGCTTTTAAGTGATACAAAATTCTCTAGTAATTTATGAATAATTATATTTCTTGATGTTCCTTAATTCCATAGCTCTGATACTGAGAATTCGGACAGATTCCATATTGATGCAGTGGTATACAGTGTGCACTATGAGCCATCGTCAACATTATTTAATTTTTCTTTGACCACCAGGGTCCTGATTGTAATAGAGCACGCTGTCACCTGTATGGCAGTCTAAACACAGACCTCGGACTCTGTGCTGTATGGCACTTATTGTTCTTGCCTGTGCAGCTGGGTATGCCAAATCCAGGAAGAGAGAGGATGAAATTTGCTAATTGAATAGTAATTGGAAACATTAATTGCTCAGCTATGACAAGAAAATGAATGCCTTGAGAAACTCCATGCA
Source organism: Amia ocellicauda (assembly GCF_036373705.1). Classification (NCBI taxonomy): domain Eukaryota; kingdom Metazoa; phylum Chordata; class Actinopteri; order Amiiformes; family Amiidae; genus Amia; species Amia ocellicauda. The sequence goes on from NC_089857.1 coordinate 21,549,943, forward strand.
GATTGCAAACTCCAGGGGTCCCCCCCCCACCCCCAGCCCAGTTAAAATGGCTAGTTAAAGCGCTCTGGCTGGTGCTGTGTGTTGTGCTCTTGACAAGCCTCCAGGCACAGTAACCGCCATGCTCCAAATCATAGTAGAGAGCTATTCCATCACATTGTCTTCATGCTGTAATATACAGCACCATAACACTGATTACTAAGCTTGGCAAAACTGCGGTCTTTTACTCTGTTGACCAAAACTAACTACTGATCTACTAAAACCCACTGCCATCCAGTCTACAGACCAGCGTTATTGAGCCAATAAGCATCCTAGTGGCCAGTATGTATATACATTGTATTCAAATTTAATATGGGTTAACCCATTCTGTAGTAGGGCTATATGTTGTTTCCATGTGGTAAAAAATATAATAAAAAATTACGTATGGTAATATATGGTTTAATGTTTGTAAACAAATGTTACACTTTGTTTTGGAGGCATGCTTTGTATTCATCAACTGGCTTCATTTATTCATTATTCATAAATAATACATCCTTCTGTGTTTCTGCGGTATATTGACTGGCATCGAGTTTATAAATATGCAAAGCAAAAAAGAAAACATACCTGTCTCTGATTCATACACAGCTTTATGCGTTGTATTTCAATTTGTTTATTTTTTCATGCACAAGCTTTCAATCAAAACTTCATTAATAGTGAAAACGCTGTCCCTGTAATTTCCCTTATTTTCATCAGGGTGCCCTAGTACATTCCCTTCCACTTCAATGATCAAAATCATCCTTATTGTCAAACGGATTAAACAAGTTCTGTAAGGAATCAAAAGAAAAGTTTTGGTTTGATTTAATATTTTTTTCCGATTTGATGGGGGAAAGAACATCCAATGATTCAATCAGAGATATTTTAGCTTGTTACTGAGAGAATGAAATGTCTTACTGACTGCTAATGGTACATGTATGTTTTGTAATACACATTTTCTTGCTGTCCGAACTGTCTTGTTTGCTGATTATCGATTTGCTAATATAAATGTTCCTCAACTCCAAATTTTGAGCTAATGTTTTCCATTAATTTAACGTTGATTTGAATAACTCTGATTAAGAAGCTCTTTTAGTTTAAAATAAATGAGAACAGCCACCATGACATGAAAAGTGGTTAATTAAACATTTTTGTTTTTATTAAATAAAAAAGTTGGTGCAAAAACATCTCAAGGAGTTTGTGTGACCAGGCTGTGTTTAATTCCAGTCACTCGTGCCTTCTCTGCTTTTTTGGTTGAATGTCTGCTCATTGTTCCCACCGGCATGCAGTCTCGGTTTCAGCTTGATAAAAAGGTTCACCTGCAGGGGTTTCTGGAAATTCGGGAGCTCATTGCCCCTGCAGCAGACGGCTATTACATTTCTCACAGAACTTTTTTCTTCCTTCTTCATCTCCCAACTTACTGAATTGTGTTTTGAACTATTGTAGTATTTTTGTTTGTTGAATTTGATACATTTGCTCTTCTGCCTGAAGCAGTCTTGTATATGGCTTTGTCAATGATATTTCCTTCTACTTCACAATCCTGGTATGAATCTAATCATCTACAGTTATTTTTTATTGTATTTATAATTATTTATTCACCATCATTTAATACATTATTTATCAGATAATATGGGAAAAGAGGAATAACATAGTTTTCATATATAACACTTTTCTGAGCAAGGTCATTATTTTTTCTTTGATTTGAAACCATAACTATGAATTTCTCTGCAAATGATGAGTGATGCACAGTTACCCTGTATCAGACTCTTCACTTCACTCTTCTCTCTGCTGGTAATTGATTCTACCTGATCTTATATGCTATGTAGAGGTTGTTTTTATGACTGCCAGTGCATCATGCATTGCAATATTTTGGAGAGCAGTGTAGTACCAGGATCTGATGGACATTATAATGTGTGGACATGTGCATCTACAAACATGATAACACAGTGTGCCATTCAGTGGGTCAAAGAGAACAGTGTTGAGATCCAACGCAACAGCTTTTGGGGTTTGAACTGTATAATCCATGAAGAGTCCTCAGGGAGTAGCTTCTCTGACAGCACCAGAAGTCCCAAAGGAATCCCCTCTGTCTATCAGAAGCATCGCAGTCTGGTTGGAGTAAAATGTTATGGTGGTCGGTGTGGGGAAACTGTTTTTGATAAGTTTACTTTTATCAATACATCACAGTTTTTAACAGCCTCCTGTGCCTATTAGGGAAAACTATTAAAAATGAATGTACAATGATTATTAATTCTCACTGATGTTCAGATAAAGAGGGACTACTAATAAAATATCTACTGGCTTTGCATTTTGATCAAGGGAAGAAATTAATTCTTCCTTAAGCAGTCTTTGAACTACCTGCTAATTATTTTTCTTTTATAACTTGTCCTTTATTGGATATATTGTCTTCAGAAAGTTATTTTTCCTTTCTTCTTCTACAGCTAAAGTTGATCACAGTTTGTAACAGTATACAGATTGTAGCTGAGATAATTGGCATGTTTAAACTTATTGTTAGTTTTCCTTAGGAGTAAGGTTTAGTACTTAACTCGAAATGATCTTTTACATAAAATAGAGAAATATAGTTTATAATGCATAACATACATTTCTCATCTGTAGTTTATGTCCAGGGCAGAATTTTGAGTAGGTTATAAATATATCTGGCAACATGATTCTGTTTTACAAGCTTACCTCTGGGTGTAATAGTTTAAGATGCAGAAGGCTCAATGTTATTTATGTGTAAATGTCCCCTCTTTACACACCCCATAGATTGCATGCACTGTAAACTATAAATTCTTGTTCGGGGCGCTTGGCTCAAAGGCAGAAGGTGCCCTCAGGAAAGTTTTCCGAGTCAATCATCTCAGACAGCATCCTCAGACGCAAGTGTATTGTTGGCAAAAGTGTTTGTTTTATATCAAAGGAAATCGGCTTTTGATACAACCGTCACCTTTTCCCTCACTTAAGGTGTATAGATGTGGAAACAGGAAATGAACAGTATGTTGCATAAATTGTGTATATTTTTTTTATTTTTAATGTCACCCTGTAAATGTTTATTTTTTATTTTTCTTATAGTTATTCTTGGTAATGCTCAGTAGGAGTGTTAAAATAAAGTCGGCGCTGGGTGGGACAATGTCTCTGAGGGGACAGCACTCCCATTGGGACACTTTATTCAGCCTTTTCTAGGAGATGGCTGCTTTTCCCCAGTTATTCTACATGCAAATGCAAATGCATGCGTCTTATATTTTTCAGTGCATAAAAATGCAAGTTAATGCAAAACAACAACATTCGTATTTTACAACTTCAAAACAATACTCTGGATTATAGACCCTCTAGGAGTCTGTCCTAAAAGTGTTTTATCTGTAGAAAAGAAGTAATACAAATTCAGCAGAAGAATCCAATTTCATATCCCTGATATGACTTTTTTTTTTTTATTCACAGTTAACTGTAGCATTACATAACTTACATACATTTTTTAACACAAAATTAAGTCCAGTTAAGTCAGGTTCTCCATATAGGCACAATTTGTTCCACTTTATTTCAAATTGAACTTGCATAAAAAAACTTTCGCAAGTGATGACTCAACTCTTTCGCTTCAATTAAGTTATAGCTTAATAAAACATTATTCCATACATTGTCACTATATATTTCCTTCATCTTTTTGTCCAATCATAACTAATTTTCACTGAATCATTTTCATCTACAAAGAATGTAATGTATTACCCGAATGCCCACTGCTGAAATTGCTGTTACTGTTATGGCTATGGTTAAGTGGCTGTCAAAATATATTAGAGATACATGCCATCTAAAACTTTTTACCTAATTACAAATCCCCTTTTTACCAGTACATTATTTCATTGTATGCAAATGTAAATTTAGTTCTGTAAAGGTACAATTTAAATACACATGGCAGCCTAAGAGTTAACATTTTCTACAGATTGCAGTTTGAGTCACACTTCACGGTGACTGACATATGAGGGTTCCTGACAGATTTCGGAGTCAGACATTGTGTCAATGGGTACTGCTTCAGTATGCTGAAGATTAGTAATATCAACTCCCACTCTCTGTTGGTGACAATTCACAGTGAGTGTGCAATGCATGTCCATGCAGAGCAGTCTTTGAATTGCAAACTACAATTTGCTAGCAGATGAGGGAGGGTGAGTGATGCAGGTGTTTGTAGCAGGAGGTGAGAGACCTGTGATGGATACTGGAGAAGACATTATGGAAATTGTGCATTGGACAGTTGGACAAAGGATTGGCAGGTACACTTGGTGAGAGTTTACAAGGCAGTCGAGGAGCTTGGGGGAATGAGTGTACATCTTGGCACTGGCAGACGCTTAAAGATACAAGAGCTAAGCTTACATGATTTCATCAAAGGCTAAAGCAGAAGGTTATTGAAATTATGAAGATAACCATAACTATTAAAGATTGGAGAAAGGAGGTGTTGAATTACAAAGCAGGTCACTAAGTACACTTACAGGCAAGGGCTGATAAAACTGTGACAGCTACAGGAGTATGTTTTTAATATCAGAGAGCATGCAACATGTTCAGGCTGAATACTTATAGATTTTTTTAAGATTGAAAGAATAGCAATTTATTACTATATTTGACTTATTATAGTTATATAAGTCTATTTTTGTGAAGTAAAATAATGAAGTTTCATCAAAATCTGTGTTGATGTAAATACAAATCCCATTCAAAGGAAATTGTGATGATAACATTCTCATTGTCTCGTATGTAGTAATGGGGGACATACATTTGTTTGCTTATTCATTATTCAGGAAATTCTCTTTGAATGACAGTTCTGATGGGGTAAAGGAAAACAAAATGGTGAATATGTATGTCAGGACCCAAACTTAATGAAAGGTTTTGCAATATATATTTGCAAATCAACCTTGTTTTTCCACAAATGTCTTAGTTGTGTTTAATCTTATAACTGCATATTTCAGTACATATGTTTATATAACTTGTTAATGCCAAGCAATAGAAGGAAAGCATTTCTGTCTCAACTCATTCTTCCTTTGTCTTGTTGAACGCAGAGTGACATATCTAAATGTTAAGTCCTAAGGTGTAATGGCAGTCCATACAAATTTAAATCTAAGACCAAAGGCACTGTTAGGCCCCTGAAAATCAACGCACAACAGGACCATCTGCTGCAATGTTTTCAAGGAACCGGCTCAATGGTCAAGATGGATCAGGGATTTTACCTCAGAAGAGGTCCAAGAAGAAAAACTTGGGCAAAAAGAGACCTCAAAGGCCAAAAGTGGCTCAGGGGCTGAGGAGCAAGATACAGAGGTTTCTTCAGGGTTCAGGGGAGCACTCTTCTCAGGATACCCCCGTCTCTCCTGTGGAGATTGAGAAGGATATGTTCGTCTGTGGCATTAAGAGAGATTCCCCCAGCACAGAGTTCTCTCTCCTTTGCATGCCTAATGGCCAGGGTCATGCCATGGCTCCTAGCGTTACCTGCGTAGGTGAGGTGGAACTAAACCGCGAAGGGTACATCAAGATCCCTTGCACTGTGAACATAAACGACCCAAAACTGCAGCTCCCCATCACAGATCCAAATGGTTCCAAGTGTGTGACAGGAGGAGATGACAATCGAGAAATAACTGGAGATGGGCAGAGTCCTACCAGTGATAAGGACTCAATAGTCTCCCAACAGACGTCAAATGGTACTGAAGAGGCAAAGACTGTGGAGGAAGAACAGGATGAGGAAGAGGAAGAGGAGGAACTAAATGGGGAAGAGGAGGATGAAGGTTCAAGTGACATCATTGAGCATATCGTGAAAGAGCTGCGTGGGATTAACCGGATCCAGGAGGAGATCTCAGACCTGCGACAGTACCTGACCTCTGTGCGTGGGTCGGTAGATGAGGTGTCCTGTTGTGTGGATGCTGTGCTGACAGAAATAGAGGGGCTGCGATCCGGAGTCCTCTCCCAGAGGGCAAGCTGCAGCTCCACCAGGGAGAGAGACAAAACTGTACAGGAGGAGTTAATCAGCAACCTCTTGTCAGAGTATTACACTTGGCAAGAGGATGGTCAGTTAGCGCAAAATCAGGATGGTCATCTTGCACGAACTGAAACCACTTGCCAGGCTGCTGCCTCCCAAAATGTAGGAGATCAAGGAGATCAAGATACTTCTGACCAAAGCTCAGATATTCCACCTCAGTCGGGGTGCAGTGTTTACAATATTACTTGTTTGGATCGCCAGGACTTTCCAAGCACAAGCTCCTTGTCTTCGGGACGTAGTTCTAAGTCCAATGAATCAGATTTGGAAGGGCAGGAGATATTTCCCTCCAAATTGGATGTGCGGGATGAATCTGGGACAAGGGAATGGCCTGAAGATGGTATGCAGCATAGCGTGAGCTTCAGTGGAGATGCAGGATGGAGTGAAGAGGAAGGCTACTTCTGCCAGAGAGGTATGGAAGAAGAACAGCCAGAAGCTTGGGACCCCTATGGAGGTGGAGAAACAAGCAGCACCCCAGGTCAGTCATCTGTGAGTAGTTCTGAACACTTATCCCTTTTGTTTGGCCGGCACTACCCCTCTCCTTCCCTGAGTACATCCAGTCTTGCAGACTGGAGAACACATGCACTGCACTTAAGTGAGATGGAGAGAGACCTTGGACAGGGAATAAAACCCACCCTTGAATGCGAATGTACAGTAGCTTGCCCATGCTCCGTGGACCCGGATTATCACGTCAGACAGGGCTATGCAGATGATTTGGGAAGTGGGCCATCCAGAAGCCTTAGCTGCAATTCAACAATTGTTTTTACGGACTGTGATGACTGTTACCAAGAAGGATACTCCTCTGAATGTTGCCTTGTAGCTGATATTATGGATGAGGGTTCTGGGGAACCGGTTATATCATGGACAGATCAGGTCCTCCAGGACAATGAAGGGGGGTTTCAGGGAGCGGAGGGAGGCTTCCACTTGGACTCTGATCACCCTTTCCCCAGTCTGGAGTCTGAGAGCACAGAGCTCCTCAACATGGGGTTCAGCGTAAAGAGAATCGGGAAAGCTGTTCTGCATTTTAAAACAGCCCTGAGAGGGGCTTTCAAAAAACTTGAAGGGACTGGCCCCCATTATCCCAGTGAAGAAAACATAAATCATTTACTTGACAGTCCTGGCAGCTTCCCACAGGAGGCACCTTGGTTAGAAGACATCCACGTGAATGGGCAGGTCCCCAGCCAATGCTCTCTCACTGATCTGCAACTGGAGACGTTCAGTGAGGTTTCCCTGGGCGGTGAGTATCCAAACACGAATATTCCAGAAAATGTGTTGTCCTGCACCACACCCTCCGACCGACTGGGCTCGTCGTGCACGGTGCTCTCCCACTGCACCACTGCGGAGTCGTTCTCGGCAGAAGACCCTGCAGCTCTGGAGCCCCACCCTGAGGACAGTTGCTCCAATTCCGAATGTGTCCCAGAGCTCAGCCCTGCGAAGCCTGAATACAGCCCACAGGATGCGTATCATCTAAATAAGTGCCTCATCAACTTCCAGAGTGTCCTGAAGCAGAAGAGACTGACCCGCAGAAAGCTCTCCAGCAGGACTGAAGGGTCCAAGCCCTCCTTCTCTGAGGAAGAATTAAATGCAGGTATCTTATTTTTTTCTTCTGCTTGGCATTTTCCTAGGCAGACAAAAATGGTACTGCTACAAATCAGGACATGTATTGAATCTGTAGTCAAATCTCCTAGTGCCATCATCTTTGTATTAAACATGAAACTGCAAATGTTAAATGTTGGTTAATTATATTATTGTCTGTAACAGTGCTAGTTATTTGCAAATTATTGATTCAAATATTGAATTTGTATTATACTTTACATTTTTATACTTAGTTAAGGCAGCTAGAGGTTAGGTGTCTTGCCCAACTACATGGGCCTAACTGTAACTCTCTGAAATATATTTAGGTAGTGCAGTGAGTTGAACATATATTTTCTAGCGGTTTATGGCATTTCTTTGTGAAATCTTCCACCCTGCCTAGGTCTGTTATATGCCACAACATATGATTCGCTTTAGAGTGAAAGCTTCCAAAGGTATCTGTTTCAGTTGAGTCTACCCAAGAAATGAACCAGCAATGCTTCAGTAATCAAAGACAGGCTTTGTATTGCTGGTTGCCTTTTTCTTGTTCTGTTGGAATAATTACCCCACACATTCCCTGGAGCCAAGAACCATCTTATGCAATTTGTGGTGGTTGGAAAAACAACCATCCCCCAAAAAATTTAATAAAATTATCTGTTTATTCTATTTATTATTAAAGTGAAGAGCATTATTTGTCTCACGTTGATGAATATCTCCTAATTTAAAGACACATTTTATGTCTACTTTTATAATAATAGTGGTAGCCTATCAGGCCCAGTTTTGGCAGTGTGATGCATTATGGTTTGTAATCTGGCTAATACAGATAGGGGCTATAGTGTGCTATACACATGATTAACAATTCATCCTGTAGAATCTGTTCCCTCATTATGTTGTGCATCATCATAAGTCATAATTACACCATCCATTGGGTGGATCAGGAATCCCTTTCAGTTTTCTAATTCTCTCTTCCTTGCTCCTTTTCTTGTACCTTTTCTTTCTTGCAGAAGGCAGTAGAGAAGATGATCAGGTTACCCTAGCAATATTATATATGTATATTCATTTGCATACACACACTATATTACAAAAGGTATTGGGATAGCAAATCTAGACTGTACCCAAAGCACACCTGCAGTGCCATCACAAAGCACTTCTGCATTTGTGAACTTGTGTATTGTGTGTGATCAGAACTTGGATTAAAAGCATCACCACAGGCTCACCTCCGAACACCAGGTTCATATGGCTCAAAGAGCATCCAATAAAAAAATACCAGTCTCTGGGCACTGGGGGTCCTTGTAGATCAAGAGGCAGTGACATCACAAAAGTACACATTGAGCCCTGTTTCGCCTGCAAAAGCTCATGGAGATGAAAAGCATCACACTCCAGACGATGTTTGAGTAAACCCGAACCCCTGCACATTTGATTACTGTCCCATTACTTGTGTGCTTATAGTGTGTATATATTTTTGTATGTGTATACATATACATACATTTTATTTTCATATGTATTGTTTGAAGCTTGGCATGCCTTACTTGTTTGTGTTATTTTTGCATTAGTCCCAGTGTTGAGTTGTTACTTTTATGACGAGCCTGTTCAGAATGTTGCTGACGTTTGCAACACATTTATTTTCCTTTAAATAGATTTCATCCGTGCTGGTGAAATTATTTCTTCTGACTTGTTTAGCATCACTTATTTTTCATCCATGATAGTGGAAGGTGAAAGAATGTTTCCCTCTTGCTAAATAGTTTAGATGGTGGCCCTGGGTCTCACACTATCACAATTGTTTTAATGTATTTTTTACCATAATGAAATCAAACCCTGTCAGAGAACAGCAAGTCATTTTGCACACTTAGCCTGATGTTGTGTAAAAGTACTTAGATTTTCTGTAAATCTGCTGTAAAAAGGCATGGCTTACTAATTGATCAGCTAGTTGTTTTGTTCTAGGAAAACAATGGAAAATGTGGTTTAAGCTTGTTAATGCTATTTCTTCCACAGTATGTTCTAAGAACCTTTAAAACCTTTATTCCATAATTTATCTCTCCTTGAAAATCTGTTTCCCTCCTAGATCAATTAAAGTATTTTGTTTGTCATGTGTTATGGTTCATAGAAAAATATATATAAATACTAATTGGGGGAAAAAAAAATCCTCTGATATTGCAAAGCATTCACAACAATATAATCAGCTTGATCATCTGTTTTGGCATTCACTCTTTCATTCTTCATTCCTTTTTTGTGCAGAAGCTGGCATAGTTATTTTTGATGTTAGTGCATATTGCCTCTTTTATTGCTATGCCAGTATCGCAGAGTGTAGGCAGTAATGAGTTCAGTTATTTCAGTCCTTTTGTTTGCTGTATCATGGTTGGTTGGTTAGTTGATTTAGGTCCTCTTCATCCCAGAAAGATTTTCCCCAGTTGAACTCCCATTCTGCATGTAATTACTGTGGGATTAGTTTGTCCAGAATCAGCCATTGGTTAACAACTTTAAAACTGTTTGATGTATTTAAATGTTTGGAGGAAATAAACTCATGGTGTTTGCAAGGTGGTTAATGAGGATTATTAGTCAATTTCCTTTTCTGCTTTACTTTTCCTTTTCTGCACATTTTGGACTGTAAGAGTTTACTTAGGTGCTTTGGATGCTAATGACCTCCTCCTGTTCAACCCCTCTACCCCATTTCTTGTTTTCTTCATCTATCACTTTCTATTTTTATTTTATTCTTGTTTTTCTTCACCCTTTTCCTTCTCATTCTCCTCCTCCTCCAACATGATTACAGTGTTAAGGTCCTACATATGCCAGGGCAGAAAATGTACCCAAAATATTTTTCCTTTGGTCTCCATAGTTTCAGATTTTTTTTTTTTTTTACAAATGCCTCAGTTTAGACTGCTTGTCTGACCTCTATACTTCCTTTACAATGAGCTGAACAGACTCTTTCACTGTTTGAGTTCAGGCCAAGGGTGTCTACTGATTCTGGCTGCCATCTTGCTTCCCATACTTTGTATTCAGGAGTGGAATGGGAGATTTAAATAAGCATGCATTTTGGCCGGGGGTTAATGATTTGTGAAACTCAACCAATGTTTGATTGCCTTTGTGTTGTTCATAGTGTTGGTGTATTTTTTTCCCCTTAAACTTTGCCTATATTCATGTAATTCAATAATTCATTGTTAAAACTGTATGTATTGATCTCTTTTCGTGTATTCATTTAAACCTCTGCAGGGTCGGGATTATGGCGACCCTTCTAAGCAGGCCTGGATTAAAGAAGGGTGAGTTTACTTAACTTTCTTCCCCCTATGAATCTCTGTAAGGGTACTTTCAGTATCACACGCGTGACACAATCGGCTGCCAGGACTGACCTTGGTTTGTTAGTATTTGTGCAGATCTGAAGAATAGCATGCAGGAGATGTGGAATGGGAAATCAGGTGGACTCACTGCTGCTGCCTACCGAACCTTTTTGTGAGCAAGACAGTAACTGTTAAGAGACGATTTCAGAATATATATATATATATATATATATTTTTTTTTAAATCACAGTTGGTATTATAAGAACAATAAACATATTACATATTTTATGAACTTGTGAATGCATAAGTAAAACTGATGCCAGGTAGGCACCGTCAAATGAGGGGACTGAAGCTGTGTGTCTGATGCCTGTGCTGTCTATCTGACTGTTCTGTATCCACAGTCCTGGAGGAGGTCTCTTTGGCATTGACAGCATGCCGGACCTTCGCAAGAAGAAGCCCATTCCTCTTGTTAGTGACCTGGTGAGTATCTCCCTTCACCTCAAGATACCGACAGTTAATTTACTTCTTGAAACAGATGCAACGTTATATTTCCTCCTTTGAATATATCTGTCAGGAAATAAATCTTTGTCTATCACCCAAAGAAGGTCAATGTCTTCTATTATACAGAAATCATGTTTTTTTGTTCTTTTTATACTCACAAATTAAAAAAAAGCCTATTGGCATTCTACCCCACTTACTGTGCTGCCCCCACACTATCCCAGAAGAGATGGAGAAAACACACATCCTGTAAGATGTGCACATCAAGCCATCTGCCTGTTTTTGCACTGCCGTACTCGAGACAGCCAGTTCCCGCGCTGCCAAACTGAGCTCTGGACCGCGGTCAAAGACAGAACCTACAACCTGAACTGCGAAAAGAGGCCTGTGGCCTAATACTACATCTTGGAGGATGAAATGCCATGAAACAATAACATTGGGGGAAGAATCAACTTGAAATTTAACGCAGGAAAATAGAGCACTCTCTCTTGTACGACATCGCAGTTTAATGTATACCTCAATAATCATTTCATTTTCTCTTCTTTTGAAGTCATATTTGGAATATGTGTGTAAATACATAAGTGACATTATTGACTTTGCAACCATCATCTTGACAGTATGTGTTTAAAGCGAGTAAATGTGATTCTGTGAGCAACCTGGAAATTATTCTTTATACATGCTGCCCAGTGCATTATTGGTAACATGCTATAAAGACCAATCAAATAGTTGTGTAAAACTGTGACTTCCCCTGCTGCTGAATTCCTACAATTTAACCCTCTACAATTCTTTTATATGCAACCATTCTCCTTGTACAGGCTATGGTAAGTTGAACTATAAAATTCACCCTCCCATATTTGCAAAAACCTTACTAGTATTATTATTATGATTATCTTACTCCTCAGTTACATTCCTTACTTTATTCCCTGTAGTCCCATTATTATTATTTTATTTGCCTTTATTTTTTTTTTCATCATGGTGCATGCAGCAGCATGTCAAGCCATCACTGCCACACAGGGGTTAGAGTAAAGACGTGAGCAGCCATTAGGCAAGACTTTGTAGTGTCTCTCACAAGCCCTGGTGGTCAGAGATGGACTTCAGACCTGAATATGTTCCCATTCCTCCTTGTAGTGAACTGATCTACAAAGATTGCAGTTCAGTGAATGGAAATCGGGTGCAGCGAGTTACTTTGTGTGAGACTGCTAAAGTAAAGCCATGAATCGTACTGTAGATTTAAAAAGAAACTTGCATTAACCTGTGACATTTCCTGTAATAGTGGCTATTATATGATTCATCGCTTAATTGCTGCAGTCTTTCATCAAAATTGAGTGGAAATGAAGCAGGGTGGCACATTTCTGTTCCTTATGGGCTTCTGATCTCTTCTGTCCCTCTGTTTGCTTGGGACCTGCAAAAAAGTGCTAAAAGGAGCTAATTAAATATATAACTATAAATATTCATCAATAAATTTAGTAATGCGGTGCACAGATGGAACAGAAATCACATGGCCCTGCTTGGCCTACATGTCAGATGTTGTGCATCACTGCCGAATAAGGAAACGACTCAATTTTGTGTTTGTAGCTGTTTGTGTACTGCAAATGTGAGAGAATTCACTGCAAATGAGTAGCTTCTTTCTATTCTTTCAGAGTTCATTTTCAGTTGTAATGACATGATTATTATTATACATGTTTTTGTTTGTTTATTTTAGTTTGCTTTTAGTTTATTAATCAAATACAATTTTTAATTATATTTGATTACAATTATGACATTGCCTTGGAATCCTGTGTTCGCCCATCTGGGAACCCAGCAATACACAGGTTTTGATATTTAATATAATGCATACAATACATAGTAGATGTATGTAGAACAAGCTCATTGCTAACCAGATGGTCTCTGTTCACTTTATTTTCCCTCTCCAGTACCTGTCCCTGTCGCTAGTCTTTGAATTAATTCAGTAATGAACTTGAAAGTCCTCCTGATCAAATGAAGAGCACCCTTAAGGAATTGAGTCTGTTCAGTGTCTCGTTGTGAATCCAAAAGTGATGCCCTCTTTCTAGACTAGATTAGACAGTACAGAAAAGAGCACCTCTGGTTAAGTGGTTGGACAAGTTAAATTTGATTAATGTACATTTAACTCTGTGCAAGCTGGAATACAAATGCATTGATTGGCTGTGCATAGGGGTTGCAAAACAGTGCCTCAGACTCTGGCCTGTTTTAATTAATATAATGAAGGAAAATAAATACAGCTTCTTAAGTTTTCCTGATGGTGAGAGCAAGGGTTCAAACATGTTGAAGGATATAAAGTACTGATACATTAACACCCCGCAAGTGCAATATGCAAATGAGATTAGTTAAGGGTTATTTATTCCTAGCCTGAGGCAAGTTGCCTCCAATCACTAACCACAGCCATTAACTTCAGTTTACACAATTACTATTAAACAGTCGGCCCTCTCAAACAACATAATGACACTAACGAATGATGAGCTTGTTCTGAATATGCTGTTTTATTCTGCATGGCTTTAAAGCTGATTTTAAAATACCTTATGTGCAGTGGCTGAAAACTGCTAATTAATATTCCGTAAAATATTAATTGCTGTTTGTGCACTGCATGCCTGCATTGAAAGGTAATAAAGCAGAGTATAAACACATTTTGCATACAGTATTAATGTATTTTATTAATTTGACATGTATAAAAAAAAAAAAACATAAATTGAGATGCAAAACTCAAAAGGATTTCAAACATGAGGTTAAGTTTTACATCAATAAGGGCCATTTAGTAAACTGAGCTACTTGACAGTGTTGAAATGGTTTGAGTGTACAGGATAGGTTGAGTGAATACTAATTGAATGTGACGCATTACTTAAATACGAATGTAAAAAGGATTAGAGAATGTGTTCTTATACACTCTTCAGCTGAAGCTACATGCTTGGATCTTGTGCTTCTTTTATGAAATCACTTTCTAAGCGATTAGATATAATTATCTAGTTTATAAGGATTATATCCATAAATGAAGACACATTCTTTATAAACATTATAATCTGCTATTAAAAGTTTCCAAAGTGAGAGGAATATAGTGAACCTGAGAGCTGCTTCACAGTGAACAGAGACAAAGCTAGGGCTCAGGCATGTGACAGTGTTTTGTTGCACCTGTCAGGCTACAGTACAGAAGGATGTGGCTAATGTTATGGTCTGAGTATTGGAGGACAGGCTAGGGAATCTGCTTAAAATAAAAGACTATTTATTTAATTTAACTTGGCTGAATTATTGATTGAAACAGGCACTTTGTTTTGCATCAAAACAGTTTAGTGCCAGTGTTTTTGTTTTTCTTCCTTTTTATTACCTTACAAAATAATACCTATTCTAATGATGTACTTTATGATTTGAGCTTTCTTATATTCTAATGTTAGGCTGTGAGAGTCTGATGTTTGGCTTTTAAGATCTGATGTTCTGTGTTCTGGTATTGTATGAATATGGCCGCTGTGCAGAGCTAACATGCTGTACTGTCTCTTGCGGTGTACAGTCTCTGGTCCAGTCCAGGAAGGCTGGCATCACCTCGGCCATGGCAACACGCACATCCCTCAAGGACGAGGAGCTGGTGAGTGTCTGTCCTGACACTGTTGAACTTTGTATGCAATCGATCTTGGTCAGAAAACTGAGGAACAAACGATCACCCTCACAGACACCTAACAGCTGATGTCCAAAGCCCACGTTGTAACATCTGAGCATTAGAAGTGCTTTATATTCGAAATAATTTATACCCAAAAGAATAAGATACAATAAAAACTTTAAACCAATAAAAACCTTCCCTTTTTTCCATTCCCAGTATTGCACACTGCAATGAATACAGGACAGTGTGCTTGTGTAACATTTCCCTTGACAATTCTCTCATACTCCTGAAGGTCATTTTATATATTATAATGTAATCAGTTTCATAAAATAAATCAGTCATATATCAAAAGCAAAGAGGAGCATACGTATATCCCACAACTATAGCACATCCTCCTCTCGGGATTTATCATTTTTCTGATGTCAGACTAGTACATGAATAGCATCAAAATAAACCCTATCAGTTCCTCTTCAAACACTTGTAACATGAACTGCAGGCCATCAAAATATATTAAGATATTTTTATTTGAATCACACTGGGGTGCAATTGTCCCCTTTTCCACTGGAACAAATATGAAGAACCTCTTTGTATAGCACACTGAGGGCGGGTGGAGCTGCTAGTTTCTTGTAATGTGCAATTATTCATTTTATATGTAATGCCTGTGATTAGAGATGTATTGTTCATTACTTTTAATAAACAATATACCCGTTCTCATGCACTCTCCTGCCTTTTGCCTCCTTGCAGAAGAACCATGTTTACAAGAAGACCCTGCAGGCTCTGATCTATCCCATCTCCTGCACCACGCCGCACAACTTCGAGGTGTGGACAGCCACCACCCCCACCTACTGCTACGAGTGCGAGGGGCTGCTGTGGGGCATCGCGCGCCAGGGCATGCGCTGCAGCGAGTGTGGGGTGAAGTGCCACGAGAAGTGCCAAGACCTGCTCAACGCCGACTGCCTGCAGCGTAAGTCCCGCTCTGCTGCCTGTGGCCGGTGACGTGCCGGGTTCCCTGCCTGACTCCATCACTCTACTTGCAAGGGTTCAGACCTTCAAAAGTACAACACGTATTTAAAAAAACAAACACTGATCTCATCCAAGGATTTAAGAGGTATGAATGTCATGGTTTATGAACTATAAACATAATCTGACAAGTAGGGAACTTGGTAATGAAACCATGAAACATCTTCCACCACTTTCAAGAAAGCAAATGGGTTCTCCTTCTAGGTTGCATATTTGATTGAAAACTGCCATCTCTTTCCTGCACTTTTCCCCCCTTTCTTTGTTGCACCATTTGTGTTCCTCACCCTGAATTGGGAATCTAGTATGGGAGATGGCCACAGTACTGTGCCGAGACGGCTCACGGGCTCTTTACAAAGTTTCTCAAACTCATGCGATCAGATAAGCACAGATTTTGTACACTGCTATTTGTCATTCTCTTCTTAAATTAAAAATCAGCATCTCGAGGTGTTAATCCATGAGACAGTTAAGTCATTTTAGTAATTTCACTGATGTGTCAAGCACTAGTAGATGTCCAGTGAATCACCAGCTTTGATCAGGAGCGCCTTAGCCTGCCTTCATTTGGAAATTAGATTTTTATTTATTTATACATTTTATTTATTTATACATTTATTTATTTTGAAAGTTTTAATTCTTAATTATCTGAGACTGTTGATGCAGTGCTGCTAAATTGTGTTGAAATGCACTCAATGATTTATTGCTCTTTAGATTAATTTAATATTGAATCATATTTTTTTAATTCCATCTAAATATGATCTAAATTATTTATTTGCCAAGGGGTGGGGTGTGTGTTGGGGGTATTGCTCCATATATCATGAACAATTAAACATACTTATTACTCTTGAGAGCTGTTTTTGTAATGTATTGGTCTCTGGAAATGTCACAATAAAGATTCCTTTTGCAGCACAAATTTTGACACAAAGGCAATCAAAGAGCCTGAAGTGAGAACCATTGACATGGAAGATGAACTGATACATATTGTCAAGATTGCCGTGTTCATACCTACATTCCTAAAATGCTCCAACATCTAATCCAGTATTGCCATACCTGTATGTGACAATTCATTTTTTTCTAGGGGTCAGTACATTGCCCCGTGTCCTCCTCTATTACATACCTTGATGTGCTAGTTTCCTTTAACCATTGCTGTTCTGGTACCAGGGTGTTGTTTGACTCCATCCAGCTCCTTTGTGTCCATATAAAAATTGAAAAAGTTAAACTCAAGGCCATTAAACTCATCATTCGTACTAACCCATGTATCCTCACAACCCCCCCGCCCCCCCCTGTTTGTTCTGATTGCAATGTTCTCAGTATCTGCGTTCATGAATAATTCCATCACCTTGTTATTTCACGCGGACCACATAGATGTTATCACAGGTGAGATACAGTGCTCTTAAAGCTGGTAAACAGGGTAAGTCCACATGTCACTGGACCTCTGTTATCCCACAGTGGGAAATGCCCCTGCCAACAATCAGCCATTGCATTGCATGTATTTGTGGCCTACAAAGTGACTACAAGTTACAACAATGCCTAACGTGTCGGGGTGCAGTAACCCATAATAGAATCACTAATGAAAACTATCATTTGGATTATTATAAAGTTCTACCCATTACGTAGAAATGCTCTCTACGTTTTCCAAATAAACACAGAATGTTGCTGTATCTGTATCTAGGAAACTAGTTAATATTTTCAAAATTAGGTAATTAAGTTTTTTCTTAAATATATTTTAGCAATAAGTTCCACACCATTTTGGTATTGTTTGTCACAAAGTTTGTGACTATAGAACAGATGCACAATCTATCTGTTTTCCAAACAAATTCTAGAATTATCAGTACTTACAATGGATTTAATTCAAATCCACAGCTGGTCCATATACAAACCTTGGTGCTGAACCATCAGCATCAGTGTTTCTCCACTGTGCAACTTTTCTTACTTGCACTTGGAAAACATGCAATTCATTTTCTGAAAGCAAGCAAGGATTGGTTCTGATCAGTGTTTTGGGGGACATAGGGGCCATGGGCAGGTGTGGTTGGGGAGTGCAGTTCTGTTCACAGTCCCTGGGGGCACCACTGTTTGGGTCTATCAAGCAGGATTGACTCCAGATGGAATACAAACACAAGAAGAGAGTCCAATGGAGTGTTGTCACTGTACAAATGCTCTGCACAAATGTCCTCTCTATGCAGATCACAGCACGAATACTTGAAAACTTGATATCTTTGCATTAATAAATATGTATTTGTTTTTGTTTTATATATATATATATATATATATATATATATATATATATATATATATATATATATATATATATATATATGTTTTATATTATAATAAATACAGTAATATCAGAATTATGCCTGCAGCCAAAACAATCTGTTCTGTGCATATGTTTAGGTCTGTCCTGTACATTGGGCTTCATATCAATACAATACTTATTTCCCCAGTCTTCAGAATTGTTAGGAATTATAATAAAAGGACACAGAGGGAAACAAAATGTGCATCCTCTGAATTATGAATATGGGACATGTGCCATTGCCCTTAGCTATAAAAACAAAAACAAAACAAAGGTACGTTTTCATCTCTTAGTGAGATTGGTGAAGTCAAGTGTTCTTAGAAAAGCCTCAGAGAAACAGAGATGTTCCTCTGAAAAGTTCAGTACTAGTTTACCAAAAGATGTATTCATATACTGATGCCAAAACCCCAGCTGGAGAATGCTAGCCATCCAATCTGGGTTGTAGGTAAACGCATTGCACGTTATGCAACACCTGTATGCTCATTGGAAAGGTGTGAAACCAGGATGATTAGGAAAGATTAATTTTGTAACAGTTTACAGGTATTTGACAGCAAACCCAATAATACGCACTGCCGCCCCCTTCCCTCCTCGTTCCTGCTGTGTAGGAGCGGCAGAGAAGAGCTCGAAGCATGGGGCGGAGGACCGCACCCAAAACATCATCATGGCCATGAAGGACCGCATGAAGATCCGCGAGCGCAACAAGCCCGAGATCTTCGATGTCATCCGAGATGTCTTCGTCATCACCAAGGTGGCGCACGCCCAGCAGATGAAGACCATCAAACAGAGTGTGCTGGACGGGACATCCAAGTGGTCAGCCAAGATCACCATCAACGGTACGACCAACCAAGACCAATATCTAACAATCTTAGACTTGCCTTGACAGTTAGATTAGTCTAATGCAGGTTAGTCAGTTGCATAAAAATGTATGAATTTAAGTCAATCTTTTCATGAATCTACTGGCCTGAGACACAGTTGCAATAGTAGGAGATTGTAATTCAAACAAGATTTCAATCAAATAACTTTTTACATTGACAGGTGCAAATAAAATCAAACCAATAAATGTAGTACACTAGTCTCTCTGGGGCACTTAATGAGGGAGTGCAGGATTCTCTTCAGCTCAGAGCCACTTCAGACCACACAGTCCTATTTGAATTGTTAGTAACTGTGTGAAAGCTGTCTTCAATAATAATAAAAAAATCTTCCAGACAAGCCTATGGGGCTGAACTAAAATGTTTGTGCTTTTATCTATTTTAGATGTAATTGCTTATTTTTTGACAGTATAATTTCTTAATCAGTTATTCTAAAAACTAGAAAAAATAATTATCATGATTGAAGTACTTTATTTTTGTCTAAAAATCTAATACTCCAGTCTGAAACTTTTTTGCATTTCTCATGAGGGTTTTTCCTAATTTTTGTAATATGATTATTTGTAACAGGAAAATGCAGACCTACAAAAACATAAGCTATGGTTAATAAGACAGCGAAAGGGCTGACTGTTTTTATAGGCCACATTTTTACATACAGTCTTGGAGCACATTGCTGGCAAGGATATTAAAATCACTTTATAACCAATAACAATGACAATAACATGCTGCCTAGAGTATCTTGGTAGCTCTGTTAGTCTGCTGACATGGTACATTGGTCATCCATCTGTCTGACTGCCTGTCCACAGTGGTGTGTGCCCAGGGCTTGCAGGCCAAAGACAAGACGGGCTCCAGTGACCCATACGTCACCGTACAGGTGGGCAAGACCAAGAAAAGGACCAAGACCATCTATGGCAACCTCAACCCTGTCTGGGAGGAGAAATTCCACTTGTGAGTCCTGTTCCTCTATACATTCAAATCAAGACCATATTCTTTTAGATTCTTATTTGTTCACATTAGTTAACATAATATAGTATTTGTCCAGTGTCAGAACGTCTGTATAAAACTGAGTGTGATTTATCTCCCTGTTCAAAACCAACCTCCTGAAATAAAAGGGCTACATTTTAAGCTCCGTTTGTATGTTTCTGACAAGTCTTCCTGACTTTCCACTGATCTTCCAGTGAGGGTGCCGCTCCAGTTTCTCTCTGGCCTTTTCCTGACTGCATAGCCCTCCAGGTCCTGCCAGTCCTGAACCTGCAGACAGAGACGGGCTGGTCTATCCTGAGTCAGGTTTATCCTGACTTTCTAAATGTCTAAGCACCTCTAGCACTTCTGTTTCTACTTCTTATAAATGTCAGTATCATTTGTTTTGCTTTACTGAGGCTAAATACTGAGGCTAAATTATATTCCCCAATCACAGTTTGTTAGCCTATTCCCCTGGAATTAAAATACAAAATACAGTGACCGAGAATGCTATAGTGAGGAGAAGAAAAAAAAACTAAGAGTTGGTCCAAGGTTTGGTTTGTGAGTGGAGCCATTTAAGTGAGCCGTGTCTCTCTCCACAGCGAATGTCACAACTCTTCCGACCGCATCAAGGTGCGCGTGTGGGACGAAGACGACGACATCAAGTCTCGCGTGAAGCAGCGGCTAAAACGAGAATCTGACGACTTCCTGGGCCAGACCATCATCGAGGTGCGGACGCTGAGCGGAGAAATGGATGTCTGGTACAACCTGGGTCAGTATTTAATTCCACACAAAAAGAGTCAATGCGCATGTATTTAATTCCTGTGCATTTGTCATCGTGTGCAAACTACTAGGGCTACTGTGGTGGCAATAGTCATGTCACAAAATAGACTTTGTCACTGTTCCAAGTGGTTGAAAAAACAATTATACTTGGCATAGCTAATAAAAAGAGTAAAATAATTGCCATCACTATCTTATCATTACATCTCTTAATATCTCTGTGCTTGTAGGCCACTGCGTGTTTTACTTAGAAATGGGAGTCATATAAACTATAGGCAGGATATCCCCCTATTTACAAGGCTTTGTTTCAGTCTTTACACACACACATTCCACAGTGTGATATTCCACAACGTATGCCAGTCAGGGAATATACACACACTCCTCTATCTGTGAACTATAAATAACATCCTTTCCTCCTCACTGAAGTTCATTCTCCTTTTCTCTAGTCTAAAGCGAGAAAACACTTTTATCGGATTAATGAGAATCCCAGAGCAAATCAATCCAGCATGTGAGGGGAAAAGGACCCTTTATCAGTCACGAGCAGAATTCTCTTCATGCACATGTTTATTCTGTATTTCCTTGATAGATGGAACTCTGTTCAGTGGCTGCTCTGTGAGTGTGAGAGGGGACTGATTACCTTGGCGCACCGCTGCCCATTAGTTATGTTAAAAGGGAATTAGACGGCAGGAGGGAGAGAGGAAGGAGAGCAAATGTTTTTGCAATAGTGTGAGGCATTGAAGTGAGGTCTCGGAGATGCTAGGGGCTTGAGCTGTAATTGCACTCTTGTGTTAAAGGCTGAAAAATAAGTTTTGCTTCATTTTCTATTTACATTTTATTTTCAGCAACATTATAAAAACATAAAATCAGTCAATAAGTCAAGGAACGGTGGCTAAGCAATTCGGTTAATTTTCCAAATGGCTCTAAGTTCATCACGAGCGTATAGTCATATATGATGCATTACTGGAATTACCTCAGTGACTACAAATTAACAGATCAATTGTAAATGCTCTAATTGTTTATGATTATTATGTATTTCTTAGCAGATGCTCAGATCCTGCTGGATCTCCTGATTAGAAGGCCTTTTTTATTTTTAGCCTCAGAAGAATATTACCATTATAACACCGAGAGAAAACAAGGCCCAAAACACTGTTCATTTAGAATCAGGACCCACCAGATAGCCTAATAATAATACTCATAATAAAACAGTGATGTAAATTGGTGTCCCAACTGTATCCAAATCTTTGTGTATAAACAGTCATGCTCGGTGAAGGCTGTTCAGTCCCTAATGAACACCACCTGCTTATCTGCAGTTTACCTTCACCTGCAGATGGTCTGGACTGTGCCTCCTCATGTGCTTAATAGCGCTTGTAAATTTGTTTTTGCCTGCTTCAGAACTGCATCTGTAGATCCTATTATCTGTGTTTGACGGACTGTCAGGCCTATTCATCTTGCCCAATTGCTTCACTGGGTTGTGTCGCTAAAGGCCTCTACTTTCCTAAATGAAAAAGTATTGGCTGTTGCCAGGCCTCTTTCACTGCTCTTTCTCCCCCTTTCCATGTCTCTTGCTTTCTCACCCCCCCTCCCTGATATCTGTCATTCATTGACCTCTAGGCCTCTGGAATTTGTTGTTTTCATTCTTTTCAGCATGTGTTCCCCAGAAAGATAAATAAAGTAAAATGAGCAGGGCTTTGAAAAGCCATCTTATAAGTATAGATTAGATTTACTTTTTAAATGTGATTGTCAATTTTAAACCCCCCACTATATGGTAATGTATATGTTTTGATTTATAAAAACAAGTGCGTGTGTGTGTGGTGATATGCAGGTCCACTCTCGTTAATCTGCCAAATTCGCGTACTCATTATAAAATGACTCGTTCGTCTGCCAATTCGCTAATTGCCATCAGTCAAGGAAGTTTGCAGCTCAATACTCAGGCTCGATAAGTCATCCAATGTGAATTGAAAACGTTGACTCTAGGATACGATAAAATCACTCCAAACTGAAGTGTTTACTATAAACCGGAACACATAGGAATCAAAATGACACACTCAAAACTGATAGAAATCAATGTGCAAAAAACACTTAACAAGTAAAATATTAACCTGTAATTGAAAAGATAAACTCTCACACACCTGTAAACCCCCATAGGCAGCAACCAACTACCGAATCGGCAAATAACCCAACCACCCCCCCTCCCGGGTTCTGAGAATATGAGCAATAACAAACCGCAATAACTTGATTAAAATAGCCCCTAATGTCCCACCCCATTAACATAAGAGGGGTTTGTTTGTCTTACTTGATTTGATCTGCAGAATATGCACATCAGCTGCAATCAGGGAGGAATAGAACTTTGAGTTTGGTTCAAGGTCCCTTTCAGTCCCACACTCCCAAACTGCAAGCATCCAGCTTTACTATTCTACCACTGTAGTGTCTCAGTACAAGGTATACATCCCTTCTGTTTTCCTTCTCGCTTTTCAATCAGCACACAGCATGGCGCTCAACACAACCTTCTCCCTCCCAACTTCTCTCTCCCGTGCCTTTATCTTCCCCTCTTAACAAACTACCAATTAACTTAATTAATTACAATAATGAGAACAATACAACACAGGTGACATGCATGCTTAAGGCATGTACTCTCATTAATCCAACACATTTTCAGAAAATTAAATGGGGCGGATAAACAGTGGACTTGTGTGTCTGTGTGTGTGTGTGTGTGTGTGTGTGTGTATATATATATATATATATATATATATATATATATACACTCACCTAAATGATTATTAGGAACACCTGTTCAATTTCTCATGAATGCAATTATCTAACCAACCAATCACATGGCAGTTGCTTCAATGCATTTAGGGGTGTGGTCCTGGTCAAGACAATCTCCTGAACTCCAAACTCAATGTCTGAATGGGAAAGAAAGGTGATTTAAGCAATTTTGAGCGTGGCATGGTTGTTGGTGCCAGACGGGCCGGTCTGAATATTTCACAATCTGCTCAGTTACTGGGATTTTCACGCACAACCATTTCTAGGGTTTACAAAGAATGGTGTGAAAAGGGAAAAACATCCAGTATGCGGCAGTCCTGTGGGCGAAAATGCCTTGTTGATGCTAGAGGTCAGAGGAGAATGGGCTGACTGATTCAAGCTGATAGAAGAGCAACTTTGACTGAAATAACCACTCGTTACAACCGAGGTATGCAGCAAAGCATTTGTGAAGCCACAACACGTACAACCTTGAGGCGGATGGGCTACAACAGCAGAAGACCCCACCAGGTACCACTCATCTCCACTACAAATAGGAAAAATAGGCTACAATTTGCACAAGCTCACCAAAATTGGACAGTTGAAGACTGGAAAAATGTTGCCTGGTCTGATGAGTCTCGATTTCTGTTGAGACATTCAGATGGTAGAGTCAGAATTTGGCGTAAACAGAATGAGAACATGGATCCATCATGCCTTGTTACCACTGTGCAGGCTGGTGGTGGTGGTGTAATGGTGTGGGGGATGTTTTCTTGGCACACTTTAGGCCCCTTAGTGCCAATTGGGCATCGTTTAAATGCCACGGCCTACCTGAGCATTGTTTCTGACCATGTCCATCCCTTTATGTCCACCATGTACCCATCCTCTGATGGCTACTTCCAGCAGGATAATGCACCATGTCACAAAGGTCGAATCATTTCAAATTGGTTTCTTGAACATGACAATGAGTTCACTGTACTAAAATGGCCCCCACAGTCACCAGATCTCAACCCAATAGAGCATCTTTGGGATGTGGTGGAACGGGAGCTTCGTGCCCTGGATGTGCATCCCACAAATCTCCATCAACTGCAAGATGCTATCCTATCAATATGGGCCAACATTTCTAAAGAATGCTTTCAGCACCTTGTTGAATCAATGCCACGTAGAATTAAGGCAGTTCTGAAGGCGAAAGGGGGTCAAACACAGTATTAGTATGGTGTTCCTAATAATCCTTTAGGTGAGTGTATATATATATACACACACACAATTTTTCACAGTTTTTTTCGTCTCACTTTTTCATATAGGACTACTTTATTTGAACTTTGAATTTTTTATGATGCTGCTGAGAGAGCTTTTATAAAGTTATCTGTCTTTCTGCTGAGCCCTAGATACAAACTTAATCATGTTTTATGTAATACACTGCAATATATGCACATTTTTTAGTTTACATAGTACAATTAATAACACAGTTTAATCATATATATAGAGGTTATATATTATATACGGACATGAAATAAGATTACATCAGCCATTGTAGGGTGTGAGATGCTACAAATGCAATATTTTTGAATAAATATGTTCCAGTATTATTCTACTGAGTTAGTTTTATGTTCTACAGCCTTTTCAAATGTCATGATTTTTTTTTGACATATGAATGCAATCATCTGTGAGAAGTGAACTGAATCGAATATATAAGGGAAATTGCATCTCAGGCTTATGAAATGATACACATCGTGCAAGGTTTGTGCAAAGACATCGGGCAAAGTTAAGCATATAAATTGGTTTGTGAAGTTTTGGTTCAGAACCCTAATTCTAACAGCATTGACATGATCTTGACCTGAAGTGCGCTTTGAAAATTTGTTTATGATGTGGTATCTTTGAAACCTACTGACTGTGTATTTGAATACCACATGTATAAACTGTCATCTCAGTGCCAGACTGATGTTTAAACAACAACAAAAGATTCTCATTGAGGTTGTTGGTCACGTATTCTATGTGAGATCAGGAGTGAAGCATTAGGCACATTTATCCCAATTTGAGAGGAATTAAACCCATTGAAGGATTTATACCATCAGACATCATCTGCAGTTCTAGATCTCGGCTGATAGAAGGTTTTGATGTTCCAGGAAGAAGTCATTATGTTTCTGTGCAAGTCTAGAGTCATTTGCAAAGTCTTTATTTTTACGCTTTAAACAAAAACACATTTACATTCTGTAGACACCTGTTACATTATGCTCAAGTGTTTTGTTGGTATTCTGGTATTAGTAGTAGTCATCTGTAATCCATGATGAGTGAATATTTAAACTAAAAAACTTTATTCCTGAAATCATACTATTAGCTGAAATAAAGATATAAATATACCGTTTGTAGCCAACCCCTCCCATACACACACATACTATGGGAACTGGCAAGTTGATGTTTTTGCCTTTTTTGAGCACTTAAGTCACTGCTCTTTTTGCCATTTTTCAAATTCTCCAAACAAATAATGCAGTACAGAAAGTGACATTCTTGTCACTACCACACAACCTGGATCCACATTTAAAATCAGTATTTGAAGTGGTCTTATCCCTCACAAACATCCCACTCAAGACAGAATGGCTCATTATGAAATGTGCTGTGTAAATAATCCCAGATCGACCGTGAGTGAGGAGCTGGTGTTTGATGTTTGGCTCCTCCGTTTCTGTGACAGTCTCTGCAAAAGAGCTTTAGCATTTGGTTCTGTGCTTTCTCTGCATTTATAATGCACTCTCAAATTTTCATTTTGAGATGAATATTGAAGAATGAAATAATTTCCCTAGAGTGCTTTGTGCCGAGCTCAGGATTATACTATTTATTATTACAGTGTTTTCTCAGCCTCTTGGAAACTAGGGAATAACACATTGCAGAAAGGTGACAGGTATTAAAACTGTTGTTGCCAGCTTTGTTTTTTAGGAGGCCTCGAATCCTTTGCAGTAGGAGAGAGACTTTATTAGCTTTATTACCACTCTGCCCACACACTGCGGTCAAACCCATTTTCGGAGGTCAGTAGTTGTTTTTTCCAGGAAGATCGTGGAGCCCAATTCGGTTCATTCAGTCCTCCTCTTTAATAATGATTTACTACATCTCCATTGGAAATTGCCTGCTCCACTAGCACATACAAATTATTTTATTCATTAATCTGTACAGAAGTGCTTCGGAGGACCAGATTTTCTACTGGAGTCGACTCGTCAGGGTGTCAGGTGAAGTCTCGATGTGGCAGTTATTCACAAAGTTTAATTTGCTTAAAATAAACGCCAACATTTAATTAGGCCCAAGAAAATAGTCATGATGGCGTATGACCAAGGTGGTTGAATTGAGAAGTGACTTGCGTCCGGTCTGTCTCCACAGAGAAGAGAACCGACAAGTCTGCGGTGTCGGGTGCCATCCGGCTGCAGATCAGCGTGGAGATCAAAGGAGAGGAGAAGGTGGCACCTTACCACGTCCAGTACACCTGTCTCCATGAGGTAAATTTCACCATGGCCTTAGTTTTGTAAAACGTGAATCCAGCACATACATTTTGGTCTGGGCTAGGGTTAGAGAGGCATAACTATTCATGGTACACCAATGTTCTACAGGAAACACTGATCTGTGTCATGTAAAGGCAGCTCAGCATATGTTACATTTGAAAGGCCTTAGTTGAAATCCAGGTTAATCAATAGGATTAAAAGACCACAGGCATTGCATGAGACTGGTGACAACTCTCTTCCCTGTTCTGCAGAACCTGTTCCACCACATGACCGATGTGCAGGGCGCAGGGGTGGTCAAGATCCCAGATGCCAAAGGAGACGACGCCTGGAAGGTCTACTTTGACGAGGTGGCCCAGGAAATCGTGGACGAGTTTGCAATGCGTTATGGGATAGAGTCCATCTACCAAGCCATGACGTGAGTTCATTGGATTTGACTCCTGCATTGAATTGATTTTGTGTAATCTATTACCTCGTCTGTGTGTGGGGGAAATTAAGCACAGTAATCTGATTGAAACAGTCGGTCATCGTTTCCAAATTAGTTAGAGGAAAAGTAATCAATGCTTCTGGTAATAAAGAATCAAGAAGCAAGCAGGTGATATGTTATTCAATAGAAGGGAACAAACAACATGATCATAGATCAGTTGAAACCATCTTCTCACTGTCATTTTTCTGTAAGCACATTTTCAAGTGAATCCTTAATTTTAATTCAATTAATGTAATAATAGTACTGTTAGACCAAAGTCCAGCAATGAAATGTGCCAGTGCTGCCTACTCCTTGATATAGATAGAAGCCCGTATCCACAAAACTGCCTCATGCTCAGAAATGCTTCTGACTGTAGGCTGCCCTCTCTCTCCTTGTAGACATTTTGCCTGCCTCTCCTCCAAGTACATGTGCCCGGGTGTGCCAGCGGTGATGAGCACTCTGCTCGCCAACATCAATGCCTACTATGCCCACACCACTGCCTCCACCAACGTGTCTGCCTCCGACCGCTTCGCTGCCTCCAACTTTGGGGTACGGTCCACTGCAGTTTATCACTGGCCCTGTGTGCACACATGCCCGTTCGCATGCCTCCGAGTACATGTGTGTCTGTGTCTCCATCTCCTCAATGCGGTCTTGCATCGGGCCACACTTCATAGTCTGTTGTTGGTTTTTGTTTGACCATTTGGGTTAAAATTAAATTAATGAGGCAGTAATTTAATCGTGATAGATGTCGTTTACCTTACTTTTACCAGATTGTTCTTGGTAATTAAATAGTCTTTGATAAAAATGTGTTCTGTTTCTGGTTAGATGGTACAATAATAAAATGCAGCCTTCCGTTCAGTGGAAACAGGTGTCTGCCTATAGATTATTAGAATTGGATTATTTATTGGTCATGACCAAGTAATAGGCATCTTTAATGATTTTATAATCCGTAAAAGTGAATCTATAGAGATACAAGTGGCACATTTTTGTAGGGGTGAATTTGTACATTAGGTTATAATTCAGTAGTTTTCTTTTTGAGTCAGACAACAGGAATGTACTTTTTCAACTGCTATCCATCATAATTAAGAGCTAAACCTAAATATTTCTCTGATCACTCTGACAACGAGAATTACACTGAATGCGATGAGGAATTTGATCCTGGAGAGCAACCAACAAAGGAGTCTCTGTAATTGAATTTACTTGTGCTTCAAAATGTCATGATTTAATTTTTTCTGATCCCCATGATCTGTCTTTTTTTTGGTTGCCCAGGGAGACTATTAATTCTCATTGTTGCAACTTACTTGACACAGAGCGTCTCCGCAATGATGAGTGATGGTGGCAGGGTTCCAGTTTGTGTTATTTTTAGGCATTGACACTGCACTCTGTGTTGTCACAAGCCTTCTGTATCTGACCTCTATGGATCTTCATCCAGGTGGAGCTTACATTAATTACCTGACAAAATCAGATCACCGTGTGTAAAGTAGTTCCTGAGTCTGGTTTAAACAACATAGGATTGATGGTTGGGATGTGGGTTCAGATAAAGAGAAGTGATTTCGGCAGTATGAGTGACCTTGTGCCTAGGGCTGTACACAACCAACAATACATGTGTCAATCACCCATGTAGACACAAACCTTGGCAGGGTGTTAAATATGCTCAGAAACTGCTTATGTTCTTTTTGCAAAAACCTTTTTTGGTGTGTGTGTGTGTGTGTGTGTGTGAAAAATATGTGGTGAGAATTGAGTGTTCAGAGTTTCTCAGAATAGGAAGGAATGACTCTTTACCCTAGATCTCATTAGTTCTGATTGATGAGCCTCCCTCTCTGCTCTGCCTCTCTCCTGAATATAAACCGGTTTCCTTCTTTTACTGATGCATGTAAACTTGAGCCCCTGCCCCAGTAATTCGTTTATCTCAAAGAACGCTGTTTTTTTTGTACTCTTTCTTTAACGACTGTGTTCTCCTGCTTTTCCTTTACCGAAACAGAAAGAGCGCTTTGTTAAGCTCCTAGACCAGCTTCACAACTCCCTGCGTATCGACCTCTCTATGTACCGGGTAAGTCAGAGCGGCCTGACACAAAATCACAGTGCAGCACTAGACCTTTGTGAGGGATTTATAGTAAATACCTTGGCATTGGTGTGATGGACTGAGTCGCATTTGAGAGCATTACAATACAGCAGAATGATGAAATGACAGTAAACCATGCTATTTATGTCCGATTCAGCAACATGGCAGCATATGTGGGAGAGACGAGCCTTAAAGACAAGTTAAATGAAGTATGAGGAAGTGTTAACCTGGTTTTTGTAGCACATCATAGGGATTTTGTTTCTCATGACAACATCTTTTAGCAGAGCTTTGAATAAATCTATCATTTTTTGTCATATATATTCAGAGATGTATCACCTTTTGGTTGTTGTATAATGTTGCTGAATTATACTGCTATAATTATACTCCTTTCATACATTTTTCTCCTACAGAACAATTTTCCAGCCAGCAGCAAGGAGAGATTACAGGACCTGAAGTCTACTGTGGATCTGCTCACCAGCATCACCTTCTTCAGAATGAAGGTAGACCTCCTGCCCTCTGGCTCGTCTCTGTATCGATCTTAATCTCTCCCACTGCTTTCCCTTCTGGTCCGCTCTGGTTCTTCTCTCTGCAGTCGGCCAGTTTATTCCTCTCTCCTGTCGGCCCTCCAGGTGTGGAATGAGGATGGATAAACTGCAGTTCTGACTCAATACCCTTAATAAAGAATCTTCATCTGTTTTTCTTAAATCTGCCATGCGTTGTTTTCAGCTGTCATGAAGGTCTTCTCTAATGGGTCTCCAGTGAGCATTAGTATCGGGTGAATTAATACCATGTCAGGGGCTGTTTATCATGCCTAAGGTAGAATTGTTCAGAATATCGGTCCTTCTGACCATCCCATGGCGGGATTGTGGTACAGCCAGTTGTGCGAGTAGTGGAGGTTCACTGAAAGTATATAAGTACAGTGTTCCACAAATCTGAAGTATTGATATGAGGTTCATGGACTCACTGGTGGAAACAGGTCTGGCCTCAGGTCTGGTCTACACTGTCGTTTTTTCCTGATTTGTTTATGATTGGTATGACCCATATCCCTCTGGACATTAAAAAAAACCTCAGTGAGGAAAGCGTCTTCATTAAGAGGTTGGTGAGAATTGCTGCTGTTCCTCTTATTGTTCCTCGTCTTTGTCCTAATAGGTGCAAGAGCTGCAGAGCCCGCCCAGGGCCAGCCAGGTGGTGAAGGACTGTGTGAAGGCCTGCCTCAACTCCACCTATGAGTACATCTTCAACAACTGCCAGGAGCTGTACAGTCGCGAGTACCAGACTGACCCTGTGAGTTGCCTGGGCAGGGCGGGGGGCCAGCAGGGTCGGACTGAAGGGTTTTTTGGAATTTCCTTGGTCTAATCTAATTCTTTTAATTAATTGAGGAAACATTAGAATCATAAGTAGATTTGCTTTCATATATATATATATATATATATATATATATGTGTGTATGCATTGTCCTGATGGAATGAGGATGTTATTATAATATTCTCTACAGATACAAGTGGGTGAAATACCATTTTGTATATGGATATCCCATTGCTATTCTTTTTCCTTCTAAAATAATGATGTTTAATGCCAATTATTGTTTTCTAATTTCAAAATTTAAACATCTCAAAGGCTGAAATTGCACTAAAGCATCGATGGGTCTGATGTCATTGTGTGACTGTCTGTGTGTGTTTTGTGCAGAATAAGCAGGAGGTGCCCACAGATGAACAGGGCCCCAGCATCAAGAACCTGGACTTCTGGCCCAAACTCATCACCCTCATAGTGTCCATCATCGAGGAGGACAAGAACTCCTACACCCCCGTGCTCAACCAGTCAGTACACCCTCTGGCCACACCTCACAGCCTCTCACAATCCCCACCGACTGTTCTCCATCTGTTTTCTCAACACTCACGAAGAGCAGTTTGTAATGAGATCTTGGTTTCACACTGAGCATGTCTGGCTCTTGTCTCCTCCGTTTGTCTTTCTCATTCTCAGTCTCTATGATAACTAGCTACGATTCACAGATATACTGACTCTCACTCATACTCTCTCTCTGACTCAAACCACCTTTCTTCCACACCCTCTGACCAGCTACATCTCGCATGTCCTCTTTTCTTTTCTCTTTCTTTTAAATCTTAACCAACTCTCTCCCCTTTTCTCTCTAGGTTTCCCCAGGAGCTGAGTGTGGGGAAGGTCAGTGCAGAGGTGATGTGGACTCTGTTTTCCCAGGACATGAAGTATGCCATGGAAGGTAGGCATGCCGGCGGTGGTCTCTGTATACTAGTGGTCTCTGGCCACACTGAGTGAAGAAATCCTCTCCCACAATTCTCTATCAGCAGTGCAAGATGCATAAGTTCAGACCAAGACTAGTTCATTTGCTTATAAAATCTTATTAAAACCATAAGAACAGTCTTTTCAAGCAACATACGTCTGTCAACAGTACACATTGGATAAAATCTAATTATGCAGTATCTTTAGACATTTGTTTGATAATCCGCAGGGAATTGAACATGTTCCTTTTGATATGCCACATATGGATAGACTTCAATAATTTATATACTCTGAGATACTTGAAGAATGAATTACATTTACCCCAGGTACTGACAAACAAAAAATAGAGGATGCTCACAATCTGATTCTTTTGTTTAGAGGATTGTGTGTTACTGGATCTGCTGGTCAGGACAATCTCCAAACTGTTGGTCAGAGAACCAGCTCGGCTAGAAAAACATTTTTTCAGTTTTGTGCATCTAACCCCATTTGTCAAAGATCATAAGGTGAACAAAGAAACCCAAGCGTTGGGAATCGCTGAGCCCTCCAAAACATCAGGCCATCGGTTCAGTTTGTCCATTGTTGCTGTCAGAACTACCCGTGTCGGCTTCCTTTCTCCATGCTGCTCATTCCTGTCCCTCTGGCTCTCAATCTTGTCTATCCTCTCGCCTTTCCTTTTACAGTCATGGATAAGATCAGTTCTTGTGACTGGCTGAGTGGTAAGGTTTTTCTTGTTAAAGTAGCGTAGGTTTGGTATAGCACTAGTGCACCATGGCTGGAGAGCATAGTTTTATTTTGTATAGAATAGTAATAATATCCCCACCCCCCTTTCATCACAGTCTTGTTGCACTTCAAATGAACATGGTGCTTTGTGAGATCGAGAGATAGCGGAGATTAACAATTAGTTCAGAAGAGACCCTTATTCCTGTGTTTTGAAATTATAAATGTGGTGTCATATTCTTATTTAGATTAATCTTTTTTTACAGTAGCTACCGCTGACCAATTTAAATTCCTAAATCTAAATTACTTTTTTTAATTGTGGTTTTAGTGTGCTGGAATTACTGCATAAGATGTTTGTGATTAATGCCTGGTAACAGCATCCAACATGAGATTTTCCATGGATGCTACTTCCAGTGAAAACGGTTAATGCAACTGCTTTGATTTAGTATGAGCTCACATTTGCAGTATTGCAGTCTGGTAGTAAATATTAGAGAGTTTGCCGTATATGGTAACTGGGTTAGATAGATATTGTTTACTACAGTTTGGTAGTTGTAATAGAACAACAGTGCTTGTATTTGTGCGCTGTTAGTTCATATGTTGTACATTTTCATTGTTTTCTCATCTTGTGTTCTGCCATGTTGTGTTTTGTTTTTTTGCCTCCACTTCTCTCTTTCTCTCTCACTCCCCATTCTCCACTCTTTCTGGTGGCCGTCCTAATTTCCATTCAAGCCCCTGCCGTGTTTTCCATCCGCAAAGTCCAGTTCTATGGCGGTAAGAGAGCCCCATAAGCCCAGCTCGCCCATCCCACAATCCTCCACTGATGAATGCCCTTTTCAATCACAGCAGCATTCGGCACTTCTCCGCACTCCGCCTCCCAAGTGCTTCAGATTGGCTATGCATCAACACCGCGAAAGGCGATCAATCGGAGAACATATTTTGACTTTGTAGAGCACCTTTTCATTCTGAGTAGCCTGTTAAAATGCTGAAGCATGATTTATGTATCAGGCCACAGCACTTATGTAAAACGTAGTATAATAGAAGAGTACAGGTAATAGAAAGTATAAACAAGGATAAATACATTGATTAGTTGCCTTTTTCAAACAATCTAAGTGGAAATTATATCCGAAGACCGAGACTTCACGTGTTGCTGTCTTTAATATGCATAAAATAAATCAAGACGTATGTGTGTGGTGGGTTGTTACTTTAATACCAGCTCACCAGATGCACCCATTTCTCTAAAGATTGCAGTCCCCAAAGCATCCAGAAAAGAGCCTTTTGTAGTTCACCCGTAATGAAGACTCTGGGTTTCCCCTGATGTCTTTGCGTCTTGGGAAATTAAGTGTGCTGACATGGAGGGATGAGAGCAGTTTATCCTGCAGTTTCTTTCATACATGGTATATGCAGAAGATCACATGGAATTGGGGTCCACTAGTGTGCATAAACTATTGAAACACAATATAAGGGATGACACTTGTAACTTAAAGCCAAGCAATTACTTTACAACCTCATTTGAGTTTAAATCACTTAATTTGCAATCAGGTAAACACTGTAATGAATGAATGTAAACAACACCTGTTGTTCCCAGACTTTCTTGTAGTTAAATAATTAATTAGTACTAAGCTGATGCAGGATTGTCATGAAAGTGCTGCGATGTCATAGTCTCCATTGCAACCTTGAATATTAGTGGACAGCCGTTGCAAGGTGTCTGTGTTCAGCACGTGGGTTGTAGCCGTTTAAATTAGAGTAAAGCGAAGCAAAAGTATCTAGCCTGAAAACCAGATTTGTGTGAGCAGAGAAGTGGGTTTCACCTCTGGCAACATCAAGTCTAGGAAGAAAAATCACATCTCCGGTGATATGATTGTGCCAAAGCTTCTCAGGCACACTGTGACAGTCCTAGAAGGCTGTAAGAAAGGTTTAAAACTGATTCTGAAGTGATTGGCTTTAAGAGGGGGGACTATGACAGAGAGGAATTGTGACTGGTTGAAAAGCCTCTCATTAGCTGTAGCTTTCCATCAGGGATAAGAGATACATATTTCTGCTGTGCTATTCAGGGATCTCTTCTTTCTCTTCTCCCTCTCCCTCTCTGCGTCTTCCCCTCAGTGGTTCTGCTCATTAACAGAAGCAGCTCCGGGCTCATCTCGCCCAATCTTACCACTGGCTGCTTGGCAACTCCCCTATAGAGTCATTAGCATAACGGCAATGGGGGGGGGGATCTGAGTGATTGGACTTTGTAGGGCTATAATTCATAAATATTCTAAAATCATGAAATGCCATAAAAACACATTTTCCATTGCTTACTTATGATTAGAATGGATCTTTTTTTCTTCTTTTTTTGTGTAATTAGATTAAAATGTCAATAAATAATTGTAATTCATTGACCATGCTGTAAATTAGCTTTAAAGATCTATAGCTGCCCTGAGTTCTTGTAATAGTGTTTATCATTCACATTTATTTCTAAAACATCATTACTTTAATTGTCTTCCCTGTATTTAGAAAGACAAGTATTTTTATTTTTATTATTTTATTGCTCCCAAATTGCAAACATGTTGGGTTAGTGTACAAACATCGTTTCCTGTAAACACGCTTGCCGATATTGGTGGAAGGACGAAGGGGGTCGTTACAGACAATGACACCAGTAATTGATACTGCGCTCTCCTTCAACACAACTCATGACCACTGGTGTGCATGCTGGATTTGCAGGAATTAAAGAAAATCCCTGTATTTGTAGTCAAACAGAGGGAAAAATTAGAACATGCTCTCAAGGGAGCGTCTGTATTTGTTCTCCCTGTGCCAGCACTAATCTCCCTACTGCCGCCTATTAAAAGAGTGGGCAGAATCGCTTCAGACTGAGCCGCTCTTCCTGCGCATCCAGGGCCTTGTGTTTCAAGCTGATAGGTTGTCATTATTGAAACCACAGTCCTCAGGAACAGGTTACTAGAGTGCACTGCACATCCTTGCCTGGAAGGGACTCAAGGAAAGATTCCTGCTCGGTATACAAGCCAGCCCTCTCCGTAGACGAAAAGCTGATCTAAACACAAAACATGGTTATGTTATTATAATTTGTTTTCTTTTAATCTTCCACAGTATAAACACATTCTCTCTCTCTCTCTCTCTCTCTCTCTCTCTCTCTCTCTCTGCCACACTTGAATATTAATTATATTAATTAATGTATTGCTCTTTAGAGAGAATAGGCTATATGAATATATACACATCATCAAAGGGTCTGTTACATCCCTTACAGAAATGTAAACACACTACCGTAAAGAGGACCACGCCTGTCACACAGCCTGTGTTCATTTGATCTTCAGTGGAGATGCATGCGTCTGCAGGGCCAGAGCGTTGTGTAAGAATCTGAAAATCCAGTGTCAACTGTAAAAACACTAATTGTAATTCATAAGTTAGATAATCTTTTTTTTTGTATGCGATGACTGAACCACTTCAGCAGCTCACAATCAGACACTGGCACTATGCTGCTTGAATGATGAGGTTTCCTTGTTCAGATGTGGACCCCCTGAGATGAGTTCTCTCGGGCCACCCGTTTAGCGGTTCCTCTCTTGGCTCACGTGTTGTTCTTGTCCCCAGAGCACGAGAAGCACCGGCTCTGTAAGAGTGCGGACTACATGAACCTGCACTTCAAGGTCAAGTGGTTGCACAACGAGTACGTCAAGGACCTGCCTGCCCTCAAGGCCATCGTGCCAGAGTACCCCGCGTGAGTCGCTATGCCTCCGGTTCTCTCTGGGCCCTCTCTTGCTCTCCGAGTGTTGTTATTATTTTGTGAATTTCATTACTAGCAGGCTGGCACACACATGAAAACAAACAGATTTTGTAAGTATCTCCTCGTCCGCGACTGCAGTTCAGTGTCTGTGTATATGAGTGTCATAAGTCTTAGGTTGGACCATTTAGCAGAAACATTTCTTTGTATGTCTGCATGATTGAGCATAGCTACAGAATTGAAGCGGTTTCATTTTCTTTCTCTCTGGAACTCATTCTGTGTCTCTCGGTTGATCCATGGGTCTCCTCTGTCTGCAGGTGGTTTGAACAGTTTGTGTTGCAGTGGCTGGATGAGAACGAGGAGGTGTCTATGGAGTTCATGCACGGGGCCTTGGAGAGAGATAAGAAGGATGGGGTGAGTGGGTGAAAACCAGAGCCCATTAAATAAGCCCAGGTGTCCTCTAAGGACTAGGCAGGGGAGCGTGGCTGTTCTGAAGTGAGCTATCGTGCCAGAAAACACTTGTTTTCATTCTAGAGTCATGGTTTGCCAATGTATGTTTTATATTATTTTTATTTTATTAGGATACATTTTAATAACCGATACACATACTCAGAAGTAAGACATTGTCATACATTATGCAGATGTTGCCTTTAGTTTTATGTAGATCAGGGGTTCCCAAAGTGCGGCCCGGGGGCCAAATGCAATGCTTGAGGATGTTTGGTGCAGCCCTCCAAAGCCAACCTTCAACCACCCCTTTTCTGAAGCTTTTCTGTATTTTTACACTTTGACAAATTTTACATGTAATTTGGGGGAAAATAATAATACAACAATTCAAGTTAATAAATGTTCCCTAATAGAAATGTATAGGAAATAAAATCGGTGGTTCATTTTCTACTGTGGCCCCCCCATCCCATGCAACCTCGGGAAATTGGCCCTCCATCACCAGACATTGGGAACCCCTGATGCAGATGATACATTTTATACTTTTAATATTATATTTTTATAATTTTATTTTATACTATAATATAATTTTATACTTTAATAACTATAATTTAGTGATTCAATTTATTCCATTTCATCTGGGTTATGAAATGGCTATGGTTATACTTTGTAAGTAACATTTTCACTAATTTGTCAAAAATTTGTATTCAAACAGTTTTTGTTGGTGGTATTGCTTAATATTCATATTAATCTGTTTTAAGAGAACAGCATGTTATGTGAATCAAATCTAATTTAATAAAAATGTTCAAAGGCATGTGGCTTTGTTTTAATTAGTTGATTGAATTTGCTAATGCAGAAACTTTGTATGCTGTACATTTTTTTTGAGTTGCACAATTAGTAAACAAAATAAAATGCATACATAAACACACCTCTGTTTAGTTAATTGAAAACGCATTAGGGATGGACAGTGCTTTGGTGGCCGTCCTGACCCCGCGCTGTCCCCCTCAGTTCCAGCAGACGTCGGAGCATGCCCTGTTCTCCTGCTCCGTGGTGGACGTGTTCACCCAGCTCAACCAGAGCTTTGAGATCATCAAGAAACTGGAGTGTCCCGACCCCTCCATCGTGGGTCACTACAACCGGCGCTTCGCCAAGGTAACCTGACTGTGCGCTGCTGGCAACTCACTGGCAGGGTCCGTTGAGTCGGGTCGCCCTACTTGGAGGCATGACTTCACTTCTTTGTACAGCAAGGGGTTGAAGTGATGCTAAAAATAATTCAATCCAGAGAACAAATCAAAGCATGAATTATAAAATGGATTTTCACATTCACAGTTATGTTCTGCTTTGCTACATTGGATGTAGACTTTAATTTGAATCAAACATCATGTTCTGTGATGGTTTCTCTATTTTGTCTATAGCCCACGTTGGCTTTCATCTACTGCTTATCTGGAATTGTGTGTATTTCATGTTGTTCTTCATGTTATGTTTTTAATTACTTTTGGTCAGTGTGTTTGTTTCGGTGTAAGTGATTGATTAACCTGTTGGCAGAAAGCTTTGTAAAGGTTGAAGATGATGGGAAGAAGAATCCAAGTGAAATATATTGGGATTGCACCCTACTGTAGGAAATCTGGTGCAGCCTTTAAAATTGTAAAAAAACTGATACACATTTATTTTATCGGTGCAGTTTTTGCCAGAATAGCTACTTATGGGCTTTAAAGTACCCCAGAAAACAACAGAATATCAGGTATGCTAATGACAATAATTACAATGCATAATACAAACCACTCCTTCCTGGTTCTCTAATTCCCAGAGGTAATCACGGCTCTGCTTAGTAATTATTATTTTAGACATACTTTCTCATCAAAAGACTAATTCACAGTTAGTCATATGAAATATTCATATGCTAGAGATAGCGATCACATTTATTTCCAGCAGTTAGCAGCAAGACATAAAGGAGAGATAAGGGTGGTGAAGAAATGTGGCCTGTCGGAGGAATTTAATAATTTACATGGTCTAATGCATTTCACACTGAAATTAATGGCAGGATTTGGAGCTGTGTAGGATTTGACAGATTGAATGATCAGCTTTTTCTCGTCAGAATTGGTTGCAAGTCACAGTTGTGCTCCACAGGTTCTTTTGCCATCCATCCAGTCTGCCATGGCAATTTGTGCTTTTAGAAAGAACAATAAAGTCAGACAAAGACAGTAATTCTGTTTTGCTGGTTCTGTTTGTTGAAAGTGTCTGTTGATGCCATTATTACTGTAGTGGATTCTAAGTTAAAACATCTAATAATAGAGTGAATGTTCCCTGTCTGTGGGGTTTGAGGCTTCAACTGTGTAATTTTGGACAAAAGTTACTGATGCTTTTTCATCACATGCCCACCAAGAGAAAGCAGATACTCACAGAGGAAGGTTTATATGCCTAAAATAATTTTCTAGCCACTAGTCTTGTAAACATCCATAAACATCATAAAAGAGTCTGAGAAAACCTGACTTTTCATTTGTGATTTTCTTTGCAACCCTGAACCTGCACAATACAGCCCTTCAGTCTGTTCACGTTCTGCACATTTATAATTGAGGCAGCAAACAAAAGTGAGTAGAACTGCGGTTTGATTGGGGTCTGGTTCTCAGATCCACATTTAATTTTTTCTCCTTTCCCCACAGACCATCGGCAAAGTGTTGATGCAGTACTCTGACATTGTGGCCAAGAGCTTCCAGTCCTACTGCTCCAAGGAGAAATTAGTGAGTCCGCTGCCTATATCACCATACCTGACCACTGTCCAGTAGGAACAAACACATTTCATCACCTAATAACTAGATGGAGACATAGATAAGTAAAAAATAACAAAAGAAAATATGTACAGGGACCGTGCCATTTGGGTGTGTTTCTCTCACACATCTTTCTCTCCCCAGCCCTGCATTCTCATGAACAACATCCAGCAGCTGCGTGTCCAGTTGGAGAAGATGTTTGAAGCCATGGGCGCCAAGCAGGTGAGCATAGACACAGGAGGAGGGTGGGGATGGATAGCCCGGCCATGACAAATACCAAAAGGCATCTTTTAAAACAGTATCCTTCAGTCCTTGGCTGCTAATGGCCTCCACATATGTTTCCCTACAGAACAGAACCAGCCATCTGCCAGTAGGATTTAATTTTTGTCACAATTTTTTGTCTTTCTTTCCATGTGTACATTGTCACCCTGTAGGTCCGGTTGATTTGTATAAAAGCCTAATAA
The DNA here is from genome assembly GCF_036373705.1 of Amia ocellicauda. Lineage (NCBI taxonomy): Eukaryota > Metazoa > Chordata > Actinopteri > Amiiformes > Amiidae > Amia > Amia ocellicauda. The sequence goes on from NC_089857.1 coordinate 21,589,898, forward strand.
TCACTGACACCTGTAGGGCAACCTCCTACAGCCTGAGCCTGTGGAAGAACTTCTCTGATGCCTAGAAAATATGTGTCAAAGCAGCAGTCATTATTATTATTATTATTATTATTATTATTATTATTATTATTATTTTATTTATTTATTTATTGTCAGAAGCCTTACAAAGGCCAGTGCAACTTACAAAATATAAGCGCAATACAATACAGTGCAGTACAAGGCATAACATATTACAAATTCCAATTCACATAATACAGTGCAATTCAATGCATAATACATTTTACAATTTCCAATGTACACAAGTGTATACAATATAGGAGGTCTTATATCTAACAATCATGTTAAACAAAGAATACTGTGGTCCTTCCTCTCCCAATAAGAAATACGAGACAATACGATATATATGAAGTACCTGGCAGAATGAATCCTGGTTAGAGTATACTATCCAAAATCAAACTAATTTCCCGTGAAGAAGGTTAGAGGGAGTCCGGTGGAAACATTAATAGAAAACTGTTAATAATATAGGCTTCTCCCTACATTTTTCAACTTTGATTACTCATTAGGGACTATTAATTGGCTAACTTAGAACCCTGCTTTAGTGGGTGTCAGTATATCCACCCAACCAGTGCTTAAGTATTTGGGTTTCATATCAGCTTTGCAAAAAGCAGCTTCCAACTCGAACGTAAAGAGTGTCCGTCAGCAGAAACTTTTTTTTTTTCTCTCTCATAATCACCATTGCCTTATAGTCACAATTCTTGGAGATAGACCGGTCCGCATCACTATCATAGGGGATGGCCTCAAGAGCAGCCCACATAAAGAACTGCATCAGAGCCACCTCAGAAATGAATTCATTGTTCACTGTGTTATTTCATTACCAATCTTTGAACACTGGTCAAGTGGTTTAGCATCATATGGCCATGGTCACTTAGGGGTCACTCCTCCTGAACAGTTTTATTTGTTCAGTTTGTGATTGACCCCCACGTTTACTGATAATACTGTTGCGATGTGGGTGGCCCTCTTGGTCAGGGGTAATTTTAGTTCACTGACCAAGACCAGTGAGCAGTTCTGAAAATGTGCCCATGAATAAACTGAGGCCAATTCTGTTTCTCCAGCCAGGCGGTGACAGAGTGCTTTCTTTATTGTCCAGGGCTGTGAGATATGAGATATCCTAGCCTGCAGTTTGTCTGTGTATGGGTTAGCATACAATAGGACTGAATAGCCAGCCCCTTCCATACAGCCTAAACAAAAACAGAGCCTTTGCAGTCACAGGGGTTATGTAACCCACACACAACTGCATACACAAAATACTGTATTGATGTGTGCCTGTTCCGATTTCTGCAACAGTGCAGTCTGTATCACCATGGTCTTTAACGTAGTCTCATAACATTAAATACCATTTCTAGATATCATTAACGTATGTGAAGTACCTGTATTCAACATATTTAACTGCAGGTTTTTCTGTTGCTGTCTGTTCACCTTGTAGGGATGGCTTATAAACATAATGTATGTTCCTCAACTCATATTTTAAATTGGTTTGTATAAATCCTGCTTTATGGAAATGTGGCACATAGCTTATAGATTGCCACCTGTTTGTATGTCAATTCGTACAGTGACACATAACTATAGGTGTTAAGGGATTTATAAATGTCTTTATTGGTATACTGATTGTTTAATCATTTTCTCCTCTGAACAAACAGGAGGAAAAGGTGGGTGAGATTAGAGTTGAGCGGATCCCTTAGCTAGAGGAGAAGCTGCAGACCTGCTCTGTCACATTAGCATCACTGCTCACCTGACCTCTGACCTCTGACTCCTAATCCCTCAACTGCATCTCAGCTGAACAGTAGTACTGTGGAATAGACACAGGACTCTTGGCTTCATCCTATAGAGTTGAAGAGGTGAAATTGTGTACATCTATGCCTTTTCTGAAAGTCAAACCAAAACCAAAACAGTCTGTTATAAATGCGTGGTCTCTGGGATGCAGCAGAGGTATCCAGGTAGACCAATCACTGAGCACTGTAGAGCCAGATTAGTTTGTAGTGTAGCCTGTGAACAAAGTGGCCACTGAACCTGTAGAAGCACAGTGAATAGATCATAGTCCGATATAATGATGCCATTCGGCTTTCCATCCTCCAAAATAAAAAAATAAAATGACAATTCTATCTTTCCTGTACTTCACTAGTTGGAAGAGAAAGAAGAAAAGGTGGGTGTGTTCATCTCGCTGGGGAGACGGTTCCTCCTCTCTAGAATCTGGATTCACCGAGATGCATCGCGAAGGTGTTATTAGCCGTGTCAAGACGGCTCTCATCTTGTTCTCATTGGCAGGCAGTGACGAGGATACTCTGAGTCTCTGAAGGGCTTTTCATGTCAAGATGTACGGAGGAGAGCGTTATGTTCTGTCCCGTCACACTGTGGGCAGAGAGCATTCGATCAAGTACCATGGGTGAAATGGCTTTAATGCTCTCTGTGGAATGCAGGCACATCAGTTTCCAAATGAAGCCTTTAGACTAAATGTTTTTACCTCCATTTAATGCAAGGCTACTTTTTTTACAAGAATAGTTTTAATTTTGAAAAGCACTGTGTTGAATGGCCAGAGAAGTATATGGACAAGCGATTGCTTTACTCTTACAAGCTTTAATAATAGAAGCCTGTATTTCTAACAAAATCAAAACAGCTTTGAATATTCATGTATTTCTGTGAATGGGTTCTGAAACAGATACAGTACAGTAAGTTTGCCGTGTGGGGACAGCTGGGTAGCTCTGTGCTCTGCTCTCCAGCAACACAAAACAAAAATCCATCAATAACAGTTTACTTGAAGCGGGTCTTAAGGACGCCTTTTCATTTTAATCCTCCAGGCTGATTTTGTATTCCTTTTACAGCTGAAAAACAAAACAAAAAATCTGTTGAATTCTAAATCTCTCTCTCCCCCCGACCCTTTAGCCGGAAGATAGCGAAGAGAAGGTGGGTTTGATGGTAGCTGTGAGACGTCCTAAGATTATGCTAGTTTGTAGAGTGCAACCCAAACATTGGTGTGATGTATAGAGACATTGTCATTGGAATCGGCATATTGGTCAGGGAGGCCAAATAAAAAATGCCCGTGATGAGAGTGCACACAGTCAGCATGTGGTCTGAATGAAGAGTCCCTTAGGACATCTCAGCACTGCTCATGGGGACCCGAACGACAGATCTGAGACACACTGGTTTGATTTATCCTCAGCAGATCACTTTTTATGGCAGTGGTTGCCAGCGACAATTGTGCTGTGAAGGTGCAAACGAAGTGTAAAGTGTAAATCATGAGGATGTGCTTTTTGTTGTTACTCCTGTTGAGAATTTGACCTGCCATGTTAACTAGTTATGTTTTTAACCGTCTACTAAAAGGGCTCTTTATGTTGATTTGCTAGACATGCAGAGGAGCTGTAGTAGTATTGTACCACACTCATTAGGATTTGCTTGCAGGATTTCGTTTTTTAGTTAGAATGAGAAATGATCTTGACAGAAGCAACACCACAGACCCACCGATACGGCTCTATTACAGTCTGTGTTGTATGTGTTGCTGACACTGCATTTCACAACAAAGCACTTCACTCTCCTATTTCTTTACTGTAATACTCAGTAGGAAGTATTTACTCACGTCCAACTGGAAGTGATTTCTGCAATAAATGAGTGTAAGAAGGAACATATCTTTCATGGATATCACAGTAAGATGGTCACAGCAGTAGTCTCCATCTAATAAAGTGAAAGAAATCCTATATTGTGTTAACTAGGAATTAAAATATCTATATCTATATAGTTGCTGCAATGGATTCAAGGACCACATTATTTCAGAAATAATGCTCACTGGTTATTTGCCCAAAATAAAAGTAAAAACCTCCTTCATCTCTTCTTTTTTTCACCCCATCGTTAGTCCGAAGATACGGAAGCAAAGGTGAGATTAGAGGGGAAATGGTGAGCCCTGAGTTGTTTGCTAGACTGCAGACTGTAGCCCAGCTTCCTCATATTGCTATCCATGTACTCATCTCTCATCCCTCACTTCCCACCCCTCCACTGCATCCCAAATAGGTCACGTCATTCCCATCTTGTCCCTCCTTCTAGGGGCAAATACTGTGTTATGGTTCAAAATAAGACGCTCTATTATAGTGATTCCCTTCCTATGGTAAAAAAGAGACGTAAACATCACCAATTGCCCATCCCAGAGCTAGTCTTTTGCTGTAGTGAGTTACTGTGCTTCCTTCCTTAGCACTGGTATTGTACTAGCTCACACCTCCTCTCTTAATAACGACTCATCAATTTATTTTGGAAAATCTTTCTCCTTTGTAAACCAGGTTTGCTCCTGTGTAAATTGTTCCATCCAGATTTGTGTTGTTTTAGTTTAGCCTGTACAACATGAGGCTTGCAGGAGGACTGCTGTGCTAATATGACTACAAAGATTTTAAATTATGAGATGCGAAGCCTAATTTTGGGGCTTGTCTGGCCAGGGAAATGGATTACTGAGCCACTGTAGTAGATGGGTTTGACAGTAAATTAAGGCAGAAGATCTAAAGAAAGGAAAGAAACTCTAAGACACAGCTGACATGTGAAAATAGGCAATCATTTCTTTCTCCAGGTTGAAAATAAAGCGGTTATGCGAGTGGTAGGAGTGATCATGTAGAGACGGTGATTTGAGCTGGCCTTTTTTTTATTATTATTTCTTTTTCTCAGAGCAACAGCTGTGGTCTGCAACTGTTACTTTGGAAAAGGTGCTATTTTGAAACACTGATTGCTTTTGATGCAGTGTGTACAATTTTTCAGGCCAGACTACGAAGTATATATCAATTTAAGATTTGAGGAAATGGTTTGATTTTTTTTTTTTTAAAGGAGAAGAGGAACACAATTTAAATTTCCATTTCCAAGTACAAATAGTTTTCATTAACCTTATGGTATTTAAACAACATAAAACAAAATTGTTTTTTTCCTACTCATTAGCCAGCAGATACAGAAGAGGAAATGGGTTTAAAACAGCAGAGAAAAGGCCCTGAAACATTAAGTTTAGTGTCTGAGAATTCACTGCTCAGGAAACGGAGGGCTGTATGATTTAATTAAAGTATATCGGAGAGAGTCATTACTGCAAATTTACTTCTGCATCCAGTGTATTCACAAAGAAATAGCTACTTAAGGCTCAAACTCTTCGGTTGTTTTCATATCCCTTGTCACTTGTGCATTTTTTACACGTCCTAGACTTCAGGGCTGAATGATTTATAAAGATGCAAAAACGAGAGGGTAGTTTTGATGAAGCCCAGTGATGCGTGGTTAAGTTTGGCTCTCAGGCTTCACTTATCCTTTTCTCATGCCAGCAGCTGAGAGTGCAGGGGGTGAGCTGGCAGGTCTGTGAAGGTGTATACTGAACAAACATGATGGGGGGGGGGGCAACCAAATTACATGAGTGTATATAAAGATGTGGAGGAAATCACTCTCTTCTCCACAGTTTTGAGAGCTTGGTTGGAGTTGCTGCTTCACTGAATGTTCTATAATGGAACCCTAGTCATAGAACTAGAAGGTTTGCCTGAATAAAACTGTAGAAACCACAGTGAGCACTTGAATGAATAATTTTGAACCTCTTTTCTCCCCCTTATTAGTCCGAAGATAAGGAGGCGAAGGTGAGATTAGTGCTAGTGAACCTCCTTCCATCAACCTGCCCTGAGACCTCACCTCTCATCCCTTTACTGCATTCCTGCCGGGCCACAGTGCTGCACGGCGTTGCCCCCCTCTGGTCAAGCATTAACATGCAACCTTTCAGGTTCCATGCATGAGGAAAAAAAAATGTTAAGCTTCTAGTGCAGTATGTGAAACTAAGTCCATTGCTTGTAGGTTTCAAAAGTTAATTCAAAAGTATAATGCTTTACACTGTTGCCAATCATTTTTGCTGGTTGTGCAGACATAAATGGTCCCCACAGTTACCTTAAGAAAGTGGGGAGAGGATTATGTTTACTTCAGTTTCCAGTAGAAAGTCAGCTAGTATGTTGATGACCTTTGAAATTTAGTTTTGGGTTCTTTCCCTTTAAATAAATCTCCCTCTTTCTTTTCTCATCCTCATTAGCCTGACAACAAAGAGGACAAGGTGGGCTTGGGGGAGATGTGCCATAATTCTATGATGTTGTTTGCTCTGATTTAGTTTAGTTTGTTAAAGGTTAATACTCTTGCCATATGAAGACACACACACAGCCATGACAGTAAATCACTAGGAGTTATTTAGCGTTTCTCTAGAAGTGATCTTGATTCAGTAGACTGTTTTGTTTTAGTCTCTAGCAGCTGATGCAGTTTGTTTGGTGTTAGCAGTTCAGTTGCTTCACGTTGATTTCCTCTTCATGATCATCAAACTCCCACGCCAGTTCACATTCCTGTGGGACTTTTTAACTACTGTTCTTTTCTTCTTCTTCAGTCTGAGAAAAATGAGGCAAAGGTGCGTCTATTAAGCAGTGTGAAATGACATTTGTTTCAGCTACAGTAGTTTATAGACAGAAATCTCCCTAGCTTTCTCCCTTAGACCATCAATCAGTTAGTCATCATCTGTATTTCACCAACTTAAATCATGTGAGTACAAAGGCCAGTCTGGGCCAAGAAACGAATTAACAATACTCATTTTGTAATAGTTTTTTGCTTCTTCAGGTTATTAATGCTTAACAAAAACATGAAAATATATGAATTGCCTTATTTACTTATTTGTACTGCACAGAATACAAATTATAAACCACATTTTAAATTATGAAATGAAAGTAATGAAAGCAGAAGTACAGGCTTCCTAGATTTAAGGCTTTTAAATCAGTTTAAATCTCCTTTCAAAACTAACTCAAGTGACTTCTTGGATCACTGCCTCTTTTGACAACTGGTTATTTATTTCCAATATGAGTCATACATTTTTATTTTATTTTTTCCCCTAATACATGGATTCTGGTCAAAACAAGAGCAAACCTCCCCCTCCATTTTAACATCCATTTGCCTCTAAGACGCTAGAAACTATATATATATATATATATATATATATATATATATATATATATATATATATATATATATATATATATATATATATATTATTATTTTATTATTATTATTAGTATTTTTTTACTCAAATGTTAGAACAACCAGCACATCAAGTGAATTAGTTTAAGGATGCCAGGCTTGGGAGGGAAATGTATTTTGCTAATTTGAAGAAAGCCTTTGAGACTACAAAACATTGGAGAAGGACTTGGAATATTCCACATTTGTATTCGAGTTTCAAGGACAGTAACATAATATATGTGATGCAAGTGCTTTTACGCCAGTATTGCTGAGTGGAAATGATTGTGCATCAGGGTCATTCCTCTTAACACCCACTAACAATATACGGTGTTTAACTGTCTCCCCATTCCATCAACCCTCTTTTTCCTCGCTGTCATTAGTCAGAAGACAAGGAGGTGAAGGTGAGATTCGAGACTCTGTCATCCCTGTACTTCTGACCTTTGAACTCTCCCCTCTCACTGATGTAATGTATCAAGGACTGGGCCACACCACTGCTTTGTTGCCCCCTGTTGTACAAACACAGATCCTTAGTTCTCCCAGGTCCCTAGTTCAAATCCATTGAACTGGCATTGAAATCAATATTGAGAGAATGCATTTTGAAGGTGCAGCCTGTCTGAAAAAATGTGATCAGTCCCACATTGACCCCCAAAACATTGCTAGCATAACAGCATCAAATCAATCACTATTATTATGTTTTTTTTGGGCATTATATATTTTTCATTCATTTTAAAATGTTGTCTATAAGCAAAGAAAACGCCCTTTTGTCAAGCAACCAGGAATCTAATATAACCATGTCCACGTACAGAAAACTCAAACTTAAACTTTAAGAAGCTTCATCCTTATATTTTCATTTTTTCATCCTCATAAGACGGAAACCAAGATGAAAAAGGTGGGTTGAATTGGAACTTGGCTGTAGTTAGGTTTTCTGGACTCGTTTTGACAATAAATCATAATTGTTAGTCAGATGAACAGAGAAACAAACCTTGCTTTCTATTGTTCTGAAAGTGCTATAAAGTTCATGTGTGTTAAATTGTGGTAAGGAGAAACTTACAGGGGTTTTGTAGTATTGCCCATTTATTACTTATCACTTGAAATTAATATTGTTCAGTTGCCCATGCAGCATGGTGGACAGTCCCCACCTATTAATCCTGTACAGTTTGTAAGGCACTCATACATATTATTTAAAATGCAAACTTATTTAAGCTCAAGCTTTTGAAGATACAGAAATCATGACTATTAAAAGTTTCCCTGTGGTGAACAACTGTACAGAACATGTGCAATCATCGAACAAAGGAATTCATATTCAGCGATTTCTTTTGATTATATTTGAAAATATGAACCCCTTTTTTCTCCCTCTCATTAGTCCAAAAATATGGAATCCAAGGTGGGTTTGAATTTAGCTCTCCAGTCTGTTAGTCTGTAGAAATGAGGCCTCCTCCCTCAGACTGTAATCGATTTTGATAGTCAATTAAGAGAAGTTAGGTCTGGTAGTAACATTTTGATGTCTATTAATGTCTTTATTAGTGGTGGGATGAATGCAGCTGTTACTTTGGGTTCTTGAATTGCCATAATGAATTAAACTCCAGTTTGGATTATCTTTTAGCTAAGTTCATCTAAAGCTAATTGAATAATTACCCTAGTTAAGCAGTCTTAAGCAGGTGGTTATTCCGAGAGTCGTACAAATCTGTAGGATTGTTGCCAATGAACTTGAATGCTGAGAGAAAGACGCTGATGCAGTCCAGCTGGTGAAACAACTACTTTTCTATCAGACCTTTAACACTGCTCTGTTCCTCGGGCAGTTCTGGTTTTGTTTCTGACTTGATTTCTTTAACATATTCTACATAATTAAAATTGAGTGCGTGCCAAACTGTGCCTTAATGTCGCTCTAGACACCAACTAAAAATGCTTAATGAAATAGACTTTGAAGAAGTGAAAACTGAATTTTATTTTCATTTTTACCCCCCCATAAAGCTGGAAGTCAAGACCAAGAAGGTGGGATAATTAGATCTGAGGGTCAAGTTGAAGACAGCTCTAGTTTTTTTGACCAGAAAAAAATATTTGTAGCGTTCACTGCTGGAATGAAGAAACTGATCCTCATTAAAAAGCCAGCACGGAAAACAAAGACTGATCTTTAACTGCCTAAGTTTCTTCCCTCCAGTAGATAGGCATTAACATGCGTAGAGATGAGCATTATTAGTGTGACAAAAGATTCTGTAGATGGTGTTTTGTGTGAGTGTGTTCATCAGATCTTGTTTGGCTTTGTAGTAGCCTGTGTGTTGCTTCAGCAAAATAAATGCCACAATTGTTTTCTTAATAATAATAGTATCACTATATGTAACACTTAATGTCAGCTCCAAGACTTAAATCTAACTGTAACCCTGTGCCACTTTCACTGCCATGGCTTATGCTCTTGTAAAAAGAAAAAACTGAATATATTTAAGTTTTTGTTAAGTTTTACACTATCTGGAAAGGAAGAAAGTCTTCCAGTTCAGTGCAGTTTTGAGCTTTTCCCCCAGGCAGACATCCTGTTTATGTAACTGGAGTCTTGGAGACTTGCAAATGATGCTCATCTGTTTCTTAGATGGATTGCTCCTACATTAAGTGTATGTGGTTGGCATGAGTTACAATTGAGCTGGCTTAATTGTTTATATAGAAAAGAAATAAAGACTTGGCATTGTGGTTAAACAGAGTCTGTGGAAACCAGTACACTCCTAATAAGCAGGTGTCAGTGTTTATCAATGGCCAACCAGAACAAAGTCAAAGCAGTGGGTAATATAGGTGAGATCATTAGAAGAAAGGGAGTAGCAGTGAATGAGTTTTATCCGAGAAACCCATTTCAGCCTTGAGAATAAAGACTTGGACACCTGTGGAGTCTTCAGGTTATAATTGGATCCAATTAAGAAACTAACATCAATCCTTTTCTGCAGCATTAACATCTCCTAATTAAACATTCATTAGAGAGGGCAGCTGTTTAGAACAGGCAATTAATTGAGAACGAAATGTTTATTTGCAGTGTTAATACTGGCACTTATTAGAATATAAGGTCCCACATTGTTTCTTGGCATTCCTCTCTATCTGATTGTTATTTATTTATACTGCATATAATCAGTATATTATATTGCTAAAATTAAATGTTCTTTTAACTAGAAGATGCTTTTATTTACCTTTGCAGATAGAAGCAAACTATAAATGGACAGATTTGAAGAAACCCCAAACAGCAACGATGCTTTGTTCTTTTTACACAATGGAAAATAAACTCCAAAAATCATTTGCATCTCACAGGATCCACTGCTGTGTCGGCGGTGTCGCTGTATCTATTATTACTCTGTGTGCCGTGACAGCAAATCACAGGAGGCGGAATGGGACTCTGGAGCAACTTGAACAATAAGAGACAAGTCCTAACTAAAGTGAATTCCTCTTTTCTCCCTTCTCTCTGCCTCTCCCGTCCACACGCCTGTGTTTCCCTGTTGGCAGCTGGACCCCGATGCCAGCGACATCCTGAATGAGCTGCAGGTGAAGCTGAACAACGTGCTCGATGAGCTGAGCACTGTCTTCGGGAACAGGTGGGTGGACATCAATGAAAACATTTTTATTTAGTTTAGTGCCCTTCGCAAGCTTCTCCTGGTCAGCCTGTTGTGGGGAGAGAATATTTTATGGAAGCCACACAAGGGACTCGGCGTAGACAGTGTGGCTTCCGTAAAATATTAGCGTTGCCCTCCCCCCCATCTGTGCTGACCGCCCTCTGCTCTCTGTCCCCGCCAGTTTCCAGCCCAAAATCGAGGAGTGCGTGAAGCAGATGGGTGACCTCCTTAGTCAGGTGAAGGGCACCGGCAACGTGCCAGCCAACGCCCGCAACACAGTGGCCGGTGATGCAGACAACGTGCTCCGGCCGCTCATGGACTTCCTGGATGGAAAGTGAGTGGTGCTCCACACTTCGGAGGAGCCTCAGTTTTTGTGTATGTTTTTTTTTCCTGAAAGTTGTGTCTTAAATACATTTTGCGTGTGTGTGTGTGTGTGCACGTCCTGTCTAGCCTGATGCTGTTTGCCACGGTGTGTGAGAAGACTGTCCTGAAAAGAGTGTTGAAGGACCTGTGGAGGATTGTCATGAACACCCTGGAGAAGGCCATTGTCCTGCCGCCGCTCACCGACACCTCGGTAAGGCTTCCCCCGGGCCTACTGATCATTTTATTCCTATACTCAATTTTTAGTGGGAAACAAACATATACACTTTCTTTTCTGCCAAAAGTGGTTTTAAAGACGACTGTATAGAGGCGGCAACAAGTCATGTTAGCCATATTGAAATAATCAAGCTTGATATAAAAATACTTCGACCAAGTCTCTAAACATAAAAGGGAGCAGGGATATCAGAGTCTGGTCACCTTGCCTCATCATTACCTGACTGCAGTCACTGCCAACACGCTCCATTTGTGTGATAAAATAAACCCTTGGATGAAAGTGTTCCATAGTGACACATATACCATGGATGAGCCCTTAAGCTTCTCTTTTATAGAAATTCTGCAAGATAGAAACCAGCTATGAAACACAGTAACAACCTCTCATTTTAAACACGATCACAAGGGCTTCCCAGAGAAAAAATGTTTTCAATACGAAGTCCCTCTCACAAAAAAACTGTTTAATCTCCTCAATAAATTAGTGAATTGGCAAGAACAGTGCAATTCCTGTTTGTTTGGTCAGGTCTGGTCTGTTGATTCTACAATGTTTTGCCCCTATTTTCCTGTTCTTTTTGTTGTTTTTATATATATATGAAATTACATGTTCACGTTTGTACTCAACTTACTCTCAAAACACTTCTTCTCCAGCTTGGAATTCACTCTTAAGCCGATTTATATTTCTGTGTCTGCGTCTCTGCGTACATGTGCGGGCGACATGCTTGCATGCAACGTTGACGCGTGGATAGGGGGCGGTGACACATTTACACATCACAATCTACAGAAAACAAAACCTAGGGTTGTATGGATGTCAATCAACACATACTTTTAATGACATGGTACAGAAACCACACACACAAATTGCCATACTGCATCCTGTATGTGCACATCTATATTGTCTTGCTATATTTGGGTAGAGACTTAACACTAGAACCACACAGCTTCTTTTTCAATTCAAAAGTAAATTTCCCTGCGTGTGTGAATTTCTTCTGCATATCCGTTCTTATGTTACTAAATATTTGAATTAAATAAATGAATGGTGTTTCAGCTGTAAACTCCTCAAACTTAAGCTAGAAATGCTTACTTCTCCAAACACCGACCCGCAGTATATGCAGGCTAAACTGAATATTATATATATCCCACAATCTGTCTTTGCAATACAGTTAGTAATTGTGAAAGATTTATAATCATGTTGATTGGTGAAATATGCGATTTCCTACACATCATATATTCATTATTATCATTGTTGTATTAGATCTGCCTGTATTGCCTGTCCTGATCGGCTCAGCAAGTTTCTAACTTTCCTGTGGAATTCAATGTTGATCACGTTGCAAACCCGGGTCTCTGGATCAATGCCTTGATCAGTCACCTGTATGATCATGTTGCTAATTCTTTTGCATCAGGTGTCGGGCTGGCGACTGGTTGACTGGTGCAAGAAATGTATTTTTCCTTACATAATTTTGTGGATATAATGGATTCATTCCAACCATGGAAGACAAAGTACATTTTATTTTTTGTCCACAAAATTGCCAAGCACGAAATGATTGGGCATTTCGTAGGACAAAATGTGAATCAGATGCATAAAATGTGCATTTTGAGGAACAAAATACTCTCATTATGTGCACAAAATTACGAATGACACACACAGTGAACCATAGTTTTGAGACTTCTGCATATGTCCAGGCCAGTACAGTCTGATAGTGTGACAAATGCATTTCGTGGATGAGGAGATGCATTTGAAATACTTTCGTATGTCACCACATAACTTTTCTGACCTGCTGCAGCGAATACAGGCAGACATTATACACCAGTCGACCCAGCACTGTGCAATTGGCTGTGGCTTTCAACATCTCCCTGCTCAAACAATCAGCGCTTGCTTGACACGCAACGCGCTGTTGAGATTTCGGAAGAGTGCGCATCGGCTCCTCTGTGAGCTTCTGTGAGCTGCGCTAACCCAGAAACGAGTACGAGTACCTATGCTGAACTATAAATCAGGCTTTAGGAGCAGCACCATTTGTAGCGCCATAAATGTTTGGATAGTCATTGTTTTCATTACTCAAATTTCGATATTGAAATGTTTTGCTAAAATTGATTCCTTTGCTATATTCCCAAAAAGAAAGAGTAAGTCCCTGACTGGAGCATAAATCATGGGGTATAAATGGTGATGTTGGAGGTATTTAGTGCTTTATCAATGGAACAACTGCTTGAATGTGAAGTCAATGCCCTCTAGTGGAGAGCTCGACTAGTTTTTACTTTTTGCATGTTTCACATTGAACAATTTCCTTAGTTTTCATTCAATCACCCTCCACTTAATTACAATAATAATAAACATAGTGAAATTAAGATGATGAAGAAGGAAACGAAGAAGAAGCAGTGTGGAGAATATTTTATAATTATCAATATTAGGTGTGTGGTAATTGAGTTTACAGAGATTGTACATGCAAGACAATATATTGTCAGTTTCTCTGAGTTTCTTGGGCTCAGTACTCAGAGCCAAGGTGGACACTGCTTGTGTGGGTTTCCTAATTTCCAACATAAACTACTATCTCCATCATCAGATCACTGCTTCACTTCAGTGCAGTCAGTTGCTCATGACTCACATCTCTCATCTAATAAATTCAACATATTTTGTTTAGTTGGTTTTGTGTTTTGTTCTTTGTGGTTTGCATTTTTCAAATTTTTGCTTTTATTTTCTTTCCAATGTCTTCACTCGATGTTCACTGTTTTTTTTTCAAAAATGCTTGTAAAGGAAATTGTCTTTCAGCTCAGAATAAACACAATTAAATATTTACCACTACATGATAACCGCAGCTTTCCCTTTTCAATTCTTATATTAACTGCCGGTTTGTTTTTTTTAACCTCGAAGGTAGAGTATAAACGCGTACATAACATTTTTCACCCGTCTGTGAGCGCAGCTATAATTATTGGCCGGATTGTTGTGTTAGGGTTAGTTGTCTCAGGGTGGTGCCTCTTCCTCTCTGTATCTTTAAACCTGTGCTCTGTCTCTCTCCCTGCTGCCCACGCTAACCCCTGCAGGGCACACAGCTCATTTTCTCTGCTGCCAAGGAGCTCGGACACCTGTCCAAGTTGAAGGTACCCATGTGTCCATGTGTGCAGTGTGTTTGATTCTGCTCTGTGCCACCTACTGCATGTGCCTCCTGTGTCTGGTTTGTACGGAGGCGTGTCGTGTCCCCTGCATGTTTGATGTACACATGTGCTTATTGAGCATGCTACCAACACGAGTAAGGTTATCCGATTCAACTTTCTCTTGTGTCACAGTTTTAGTTTTATTTTGAATTCATTTTTTCTTCACAACAGTGAGTACATTTTAAATAAGCGTGCTTCTCTCATTTTGGTTTTCTGTAATACAGAATAGTCCTATGGGTAACAGACTCCTTCCCATGAGCTGTGCTGGAGTCCATTTGTCTTTAGAGAGGTTGCTGTGTTGATTCATCTCCACGGAGAAGCCTCTCTGAGGTTTGATTAATCTAGACCTGAGATGTTGACAGTTCTCCACGGACACCTCTTTCATTAGAGGGAATGCTGCTGCCAATGATGTGAAAGATACATTTTTCTGCCTTTCCTGAGGACTTCTACATCATTCCTATGTGGGAGCCTTTCATACTGTATACAGAGATGCTAAGATTGTCCTCCTATTTGATGGATTACAGTTGAAAATCCCTGTTATTTATCCCATCTCTGATTGGTGTTCTAGGATCACATGGTACGAGATGAAGCTCGAAGCTTGACACCCAAACAGTGTGCGGTCTTGGACCTGTCTTTGGACACGATTAAGGTATTTTTTTTAGGGGGTTCTGTTACGGGTTTTTGTTTTTTTTTACGATGTGAACTAGGACAAGTCACAAAGTCTTTCATTAAAAAGTGTGTGTACATATGGATATTCATATACATACTAATATTATATACAAAGATTAGTCACTAAATGCTCAGTTCTAGCCCTGTAATTGAACATATCAGCCTTTTTCATTACCATTTTGAGTTACCTCTGTTAACGTGCATAACCTGGTGTGCAACACATTCAATACGGATCGGTGTGCATGGGGCCTGTCTGTTCTTTGTTGTTTTACACATTTTGAAACATGAAAGGCAACCGTTCTTCACTGAGACAACCCTCTTTTTACCCCGGAGTGCTTGAGATGACAGCTGAGATGAGTCAAACGCACAGACGGCAGAATTGCATATGAATACCCTTGTCTAGCACAGGATCTGGAGCTGAGCAGAGGCATCACTGAATTATCTTTTTACCCTTATATACTGGTGGTGGATAAAAAAAAAATTCTACTTAAATAAATCTTGGAGCATTTGTTTTGGTTGCTGTCAATAAGGCTGGTTTATTAAAAAAAAAAAAAAAGCACTACCCCACAGTGCTATTCATTTTAAATATGTACTCTACTCTGTGGTAGCCTGTTTATTTTGACATTCCCTATATTGGTCTTTTACCAATTTAACCAATGATTTAACTGATGCATTTATAACACCAGGGCCAAGCAAGATGCAGGATCATATTTAGCTGCAAACCAAAGTCTTGCACACAAAGTTAGTATCAATCACCCTAAATATTAATAAGATGTGACTGAGAATACAGGTCAGATCTGAAACCCAGCAGAAATAGTTTCAGGCCCTGTGATTGAGCTTGTCTCTGCTGTGTTTCCTGCAGCAATATTTCCATGCTGGAGGCAACGGTCTGAAGAAGACCTTCCTGGAGAAGAGTCCCGAGCTGCAATCACTACGCTACGCTCTGTCGCTCTACACCCAGACCACAGACACCCTCATCAAGACCTTTGTGCAGACGCAGACCACCCAGGGTAAGTTCCCAGCCTCCTCCAGCCTACTTAAGAGGAAGTATTTGAGTCATTGCGAAACATCCTGCTCAGTTTACAGAGCAAGCGCCAGGATGTGCAGAATCTCAGTACCACCAATTTATTTACATAAGTGTAGCCTTTAGATTTGAAATTGCTCATACGTTCTTGATGAAATCTGGGTTGGTACCTTATTTAGTTTTTCACACTCTTGGTTTCCTGATGTTTTTCACGTCACTGTGATTGCTGAACATCTTTTTATACATGCAGACATTTACACTGCCCACTGTCTCGTGCGTCGCAGCAAGCCGGGAGTTTGAAGACTTAAGTGGGGCAACTGACACGTTCAGTTGGAAATCTTGGCATGCTTTGCCCAACCCTTTGTCCGCAG
Source organism: Amia ocellicauda (assembly GCF_036373705.1). Lineage (NCBI taxonomy): Eukaryota > Metazoa > Chordata > Actinopteri > Amiiformes > Amiidae > Amia > Amia ocellicauda. The sequence continues at coordinate 21,606,310 of NC_089857.1, forward strand.
TACTGTCCCTTTTCTGAAACTTTGCATGCATTTTTTTTTTTTTTTTTTTTTACATTTTTATTCCTGTTAATTTATTTGCTTTGGCCTTTTGTTCCTTCTTCTTTCATCCTTGCCTTGTTTCTCCCACCAGTGCATAATGGAAAGGGTATAAGGTTTACTGCTAACGAGGATGTGCGTCCAGACAAGGGTATGTTTGGGATCGATGTTGTGTCCCGAGAGAGACAACCTTCCAGCCAATCCCGTGCCCCCTGCTGTAGCACCCAGCACAACGTCCCAACTCCTCTCACCCCCTTTAACTCTTCAGATCCCCACTGTCTACAGTGAATGACACCACCATATCTTTAAATCCCCCCTCGCCCACACTGACATCCCCTCACCTGGTTAGAATCTCCATCTGTAACCTTATAGTCACATCCCTTCCTAACGAATCCTAATAGAAACATTGATTTCTCAGGAAATATATCTCAGGCTGTCATATAAGAGAGTGATACGAAATACATTTTTGAATATGTGCATCAGGGTATATTATTCCAGTGCATTAAAGTTTTAAAAGTTGCTGAGAGCCAGTGATGAAAAGCTTTAATAAAAATGTAAGGCCATCCAAATCATTCACTAAACCTCTACATTAAGTCAGGCAGTACTCTATTTAATAAATAGCACATTGCAAAGTAAGTTCATTCAAATAGCATGTAAATAATTAATTTTTGGCTGAAATGCTGCAGTAAAACGTTTGAGAAAGTAGAGAACAGACAAGCCGCTATAGAGAGGCATATTTTGAGGGTGCAGTATTTATAACTACAAGGGATATGTGAGGGATTACAAAGCAGGTGGGAACAGGTAGTGAAGATGCATTTTTACTGGATACTACAAATATGGTTCCTGAGAAGGATTTTCATTTAAGGTGTGCAACCCAAGTGCTCCAGTCTGTGTAACTCTTCTGATTTCCTCATTTCAATGACTCACAGTTTGGAATGTGAACTGCATGCCACACAACACTCTGGGTTTTAGATCAGCTCACCTCATGAGATTGCATAGTCATTTGGTTGTTCTTCATAGTCTGGATTGCAAATGTCACTTCCCAGTAATATGAATGTTCTGCCATGTTTATGCTGGAAAAGGAATCCCTACAGTGTGGAGTTATTTGTTTTAGGGTTTCCCTTTTCTGATTTAAAAATGTCTACGTATCACAGTAGGATCTCTTCAACAAAACTATGTGATAGTCAATAGCTTAACCATGCCAAACAGCATTTTAACTTCTCTATCTACACAATATATTTCTCACATAATGTAAAAAAAGGGGTTTTCTATACAGGAAGTACAGTCATTACTACTGTTACTATGACGTCACCTGATTAATCATACAGCTTTGTGTTCTCAAGAAACTCCCACAGTGACTGGTTTCACTTTATTTGTTTGTTTCCCAGTACATCTCCATTTGCATACAACCCCTAATAATTTACAAAAAAAACAGTTGAATTTTGGGCACCCTGAAGTTGAAGATTAGGGGATGCTGGGAAGGGTTCCAGTCCAGGCTGCTGTGCTGTGGCACTGTGGCCCCGTGGCCCCATTACTGATAGTGGGGGACCTGCAGTCCTGTGAAGGCTTTGCTGATTGCTCTTTTTTGGTTCAGGTTCAGGAGTGGAGGACCCAGTGGGGGAGGTGTCCATACAGGTGGACCTGTTCACTCACCCAGGGACTGGTGAGCACAAGGTCACTGTGAAAGGTGAGTCAGCAGCTTTGGGCTAGCACGTGTTTAAAAAGAAATGCCTTCTCATTCATGTGCTTCTTCCTCAGGGTGAATATGAACTGAAATTCTTAGCAGTTTTGTCATGTTTCTCAAACCATTATATAAAGAACAACGGTTTATAAATTCAGTAATGAGTAATGAGCTGAAACATCTCAGAATTTTGGCTAGACAGGACATTGAAAAACCAAAGCTTTTAATATCCAAATCTGCATCAATCATTTACATTTTATCAGAAGTACTGAATGGTATTTTGAAAAAGTTATTCAATAAAACAAATGGAAGTCTGTAAAAGTGACATTTCATTTGAAACTGTTCTGGTCCTGGAGGGAGGAGTTTGTATTTATGCAATGCTTCTCTGAGGTTTCATCTCTCCATCTTTGCTGACAATGGTCTATCTTAGACCTGCCAACCTGTACGCATTTTGACATCAAAGTACGCTGGAATGCATTGTAACACCGAAATACGCAAAAATAGGGCTGAAGTTCTGCACACTGTTATTTACCCGTTTGATTAAAGCCAATTGAGCCAATCTAGGCTCGAAATATGGAAGATTGACAATATCCCAGTGTCCCTCTCCCAGGCTGGGAGGCGAGATCCCGCCCCCGCCCCTCTCTGTTAATCAATAGGCTCCACTGCGTGGCTCTGATGTCAGTCTCAAGACCCCGGCGCAGAGCTGCGGTGCTGGGATGTGAGTCGAGCACTAACAGTCTTGTCTGAATGTATATTCGCTACACGAGAAATAAAGCATGGCAGTGTTTCATGGCAGTGAAGCACTAAATCACTTGCCGTAAATTTGGCAATTAAAAAATTAGCACCGAGAATATCTCCTGTGTAGATGTGTGGGGACCGGTATGTGAGGAGCGCCGTGGGCACAGTCACGATCCAGAGAGTGGATTTCATGCACAGTCTCCCCTGAAGTTACGCCCTAATTTGGGTCCGAGACCGAAGACATGAGTCGATAGCACGGAAGTCGAGAGACGCATGTTTAAGCAGAAGCATCTACTCGAAACCATCGTGATAATTCGAGTAAACCGAAAAACGCTTATATTAACTGTAGACAAGTTATTCGAGACTGAGACATTTAATTACAAGCACCATCGACAAGAGATAACTATAGTTTAACACAATTTAGTCTCCACATATTACTCGTTCTCAACACAGTAACCGCTTTGTCTCTCAAAACAACAACACCTAGGACACTGAATATACCGTAATTACATGCATACA